>NC_062570.1:111463166-111763166 GCF_022837055.1 Prionailurus viverrinus
CTGCCCTTCCCCTGCTCATGCTCTCCACAGTTCTGCCTTTTCCAGGATGTCGTGTGGCTGGATTGTACAGAATGCAGCCTTTTCGGATTGCCTCCTTTCTCTTAGCAAAATGCATTTAAGGTTCCCTCATGTCTCTTGGTGGCTTGCTAACTCATTTCTTTTTTTTTTTTCAACTTAAAAACATGAACAAATTTATTTCTTGACTGTCATACATTCACAGGGCTCAGAATTCTAAGGGCACTAAAATTCGCCTCTTACTCCTAACCCCCGGCTGTCCGGTTTCCTTCTCTGGAGGGCACCGATGCGAACACTTTCTTGGATGCTAACACAGCCTTCCGAAGACTCCTTTATACATATAGAAGCATTTTTCTTTTTTCCCATCTTTCTTACCGTCTTAAAAAACACACACCATAAAGGTTGCCATCTTAACCATTTTTGAGCGTGCAGGTCAGTGGCCCTGAGCATGCTGACAATGACACACAATTGTCGCTGCCACATCCACATGGAGAACATTTACATCTTCCCAGACTGAAGCTCCTCCCTGGAAACACCAGCCCCCCACTCGCCCCTCCCCCAGCCCCAGCCCACCATCCTACTTTCTGCCTTTGTGATTTGATGACTCTCCAGGGATAGGGGAATCCTTTTCAAGAGTCTCCAGGTGATTTGACTGGGGGGCCGGGTCGAGGTCCTGGAATCTCGGGGCGGTGGGTCCCCAGTATGGTGCCTTCCGAAGCGCGTCCTTGAACCTGTAAACGTGGCACTGCATTCCCTTTCTTTCCCTTTATATTTTGATGCAGCCTGTCTTTCGTTTCCACATTTCCTGGACTCAGCCGCGTTGCCCACCCCATTCACGGGCAAAACGCTGCATCTGTCTTAGGAGCTTGGGCATCCCTGCCCTGCTTCCTGTAGGCCTTGGGGCCGTGTGTGCCTCAGTATACCCACCTGCACAATGGGTGTCGGTCCGTCACGCCGACTTACTGTGGGCCCCCGGGGGTTCTGGCTCCCCACCCGCTGCACATTGTGGGCACGTGGTCTCATCCCCACCGTGTTTCCTGTGGCTCCCGTGTGGGGTCCCGTGCGGGAGGTTTGTGCCTGCGTGGGGCAGCGGGGGACCAGGGCCTGGGTCCGCCTGTGGGGACTGTGTGAATCAGAGCAGCCAGCCGCCGCTGGAAAAACCTGGCGGGACGCTTAACGCGGCCTCTTGGCAGACCGATTGTGCAAACGCCTTTCCTCCCAGGGAAACACGTCCGCCCTCAGAGAAGGTGCGAGAGCTTCCCGGACACTGAAGGGGTCCTGCTGGGTGAACTAACTAATTCTGTTCCCGGGCTCCTGCGTTGGCCCGGTGCCCAGCGCACAGCCGCGCGCCTGCATGGGGTCCCCCAGACGCTGGGCTGCAGATAGTCCCAGGGTCCCCCCCCCCCCCGCTCGGAAGTGCCCACGCCGGCCCGTCCTTGTCCGCTCGCCCGGGACAGACACCAGCGAGCTCGTCCTCTGGTACCTGAACGTCTTGTTGGTGAGGACACGCGGGTTCCCGTCTGCCTGCATAGGTCGGCTGCACGTGGGGCTGGGTTTTTGGCACTTGGGCTCGCTGTACCCCTCCCTCTCTGGGTCATTGTTTAGCCTTTTGTCACCTCCACAGCCCCCCCCCCCCCCCCACTTCCAGGACTGGAAACACCACCTGCTGTTACGACTTCCAAGTGGGATCATTCAAAACCCAAAGTGGCCAGACACGGGCGTCGAGAGCGACGAGATAGGCCTTGATCCCCAGGAGCAAGGGTGGGGGGGTATGGCTGCCCTGAGACCACCCCAGGAAGCCCCTCCCCAGGTCTCTTTACCACTACCTACCGCCCCCGCCGACCATGAGCTGGAGGCGACGCCTCCACCCCGCACCCATCGGCCCTCTTGTTTCTTCCCTGTCGCTTCCCGGCGTCCCACAGGCGCAAGAGCAGGGTCCGGACCCCGTCACAGTTCTTCCCAGCCACCTCGTCCCCCTCGCCCTGTTTCCTTGTCTGCAAAATGGGCGTGGAAGCCTTTGGGACATGCTTGTCCTGCAGAGCTGTTCCGGGACAGAGGCTGTTCTCGCCTCCCGGCTAGTTTCTTACTGAATCAACAAGCAGTCGCCTCACCTGGGTACCAGGGCACAGCACTGAGTACCGCCTGGTCCCTGCCCCAGGGAGGTGGCCGTGGGAGGGGCGGGAGCCTGGAAGGTGTGTTCGGGGGGACCCTTCCCAGGCGACACCAAAGGGCCCTGCGTGTGGGGGTGGCAGCCAGGACGCCGAGGTGGCCACAGTCATGGACGCGGATGCCAGACTCCTGGGCTCACATCCACGGCCTCCCCCTCCTGGCTGCAAGCCTCAGTTTCCCCAGCTACTCCCAGGGGGAGACTGGGGTGGGGGCGGGTCTTGTGCCGATGAAACGACTGAGTAGTTTTAGGAGGCACAGCTCAGCACCGGGCAGACGCTGCTCAGAGGTCGTGAGCACAAAACCGTCCTCGAGAGGCCAGAATGCGGCAGGTGGATGGGGACTTTGTCGCTGCTGGGCCCGATTTCAGTGTTTCTGAAAAATGGAGCAGCCAAGGGCACTGACCCCCGCTGAGGAAGGTCGGGAAAGGGCTCGGAGCGTCCTGTCCAACAGGGGCCGGCCTGCCACCCGCCAGCCACTGTCTGGGCTCCGGGGCCACCTTCCCGGGGGAGCGGGCAGGGAAACCGGAGCCCGGGGCGGGAGGCGTGGGGCCGTTTCATTCACCTCGGGATGGCGGCGAGTTCCAGGTGAAGCTATTGTTCCCGCGCACGGGTGGGGATAATGCGTCCCGACAGCCCCGAGGATGGGCCCCTGTGGGCCCCCGGGTTACAGACCGGCCCAAGAGTGGCCCCCACGGTCTGGCCTCTTCACGTGCTTCCGGCCCCCGGGCTTGGACACACCTGGGAGCGGTGCGGCCCATTCACTAAGCGCTTTGGCCAAGGTCACCATCAGCCGGGGACAGAGTGCGCCTTGTTGAGGGCGCCAGCCCAGCCTTTGTGCCCTGCGGGCTGCCCCCGACCACAAGAATTCCCCCTGCTCACCCTCATTCACACAGGAAGGGTGCTCACTGCCGGGGTGGGGGGGCTGCTCTCCCTCCCCCTCCCTCCCTCCCAGGCCGCCTTTGGGCCGGAGGCTAAAGCCTTCGCCAAACAAGCCTCGCCCACCATTTTCCAAAACCTAATTGCCACGCTGTGTCTGTGATGGGCATGGACCCAGGGCCGGGCCTGCCAAGAATTTCCCCGTGTGAATACCTGAGCAGGGCATCTCCTGTGGGAACCGGGAGTCACACAGGGCCTGGCGTTTGTCCCCAGCCTGTCTTGTGACATTAGGCGGATCAAAGCCCCATTGTAAAAAGTCATGTTCGCTCTGTTTGTCCGCCTGGAGCCTGCGTCCCGGGACGGCCCTTCCCTCGTCTCGGGTTCGGGGAGGGAGCTGACCATCGAGAGACGAGATGTGGGCCCCCGCATTCCTTCTGGAAGGAGCCCCGCCAGGAGGGAGTGAAATTGTCTCTCCTGGGTCGGAGGCTGGGCGCGCCCTGAGAAAGCACGAGAAAGCGTGGGGGCAGCCCAGCTCCCGGTGTCTTCAGAGGAACAAGCTTCAACCTGGCTCTGCAAATCGCAGCTAAAAGGCAGAGAAAAACGTCACCGACGCTGAAATCACCGAGGCTTCAGAGCCAGCGATGAGGGAAGGGCTGCGGGAAGGGGCCGGGGGTGGCCTCTGCCCGGCACCCCGGGGGGAGGGGGGATGGCGGGCGGGGAGGAGAGCAGGCTTGGACAGGCCTCGGCAGGGAGCACTAGGAAGGCGCTCGGGGCTCCCAAGGGGCAGCCTCCCTCACTCCCAAGACCTGCCACTGGGTGTCGGGGTGGGGGGGACCCGCCGCTGAGTGTCCAGTGAGGGGGGCCGGTCAAACCATTGAACCACCTGCATGGCAGCGTGTGAGCCAGAAGGGTCCTGCCACCTGCCGTGGGCCGCCCGGGGCACGTGTCGAGCGCCGGGAGGGCTCGATGATGTCTGTCTCCGCGAGGACGTGTGTGCCACCTGCTGCCATCCCTGGTGCGTTAGTCAGTAACAAGGTCCCCTCCAAATCTCCGTGGCTCAACCACAAAACTCGATTTTCTTCTCACGCGGAGCGCAGAGCGGAGGGGCGGCCGCTGTCCACGGGGCGAGCCCGAGATCCGGGCTGTTTCCGTGTCGCGCTTCTGCTGGGGGAGGCGTGCGTGCGCCTTTGGGCCGCTGTCCCCGGGAGTGACACATGGCTTTTACTCACTCCTCGCGTGTTCTTCGCCTCCCCCTCCTGGGCGCCCTGGAGGGAGGTCCAGTGGGTGTACACCATCACATCTGCCCTGCTCAGTGAGACCCGCTCGTGTGTTTGAGACGCCAGGGACGTGACGTGGAGCAGGCCACCAAAGGGACTGGGCAGTGGTCACAGTTGGACCCAGCCTAATGCTCATGCTGGCACTTTTTTTTGGGGGGGGGGCACAGTGCCACTCTATCTAGATCCCCTTTTCCATCCAATTCTCTCATGTCACCCCAGCTGTCCCTTCTCTCACTGGGAAGATGTAGGGACCATTCTGCCCCTGGGTGCTCCCCTCAGAAGCGCCGCGTCCTCTCGGCCAGGGCCCGGGGACTCGCCCAGCAGTGCTGTGTGCAGTCGATGAAGGCAAACCATAGGCTTCTGGAAGGAAATGTGAGGCTGCCCCTTAGCTAAGTGACTTCCCTTGTTCTCTAGAGAACAAGGCAAAGCCATGGAGCTTGATTGGGATTCTCTCTCCCTCCCTCTGACCCTCCCCTGCTTGTGTGCTGTCTCTCTCTCTCTCTCTCTCTCTCTCTCTCTCTCTCTCAAAATAACCAAACTTTACAAAAAGGAATGGCTGGGTCCAGAGGCTCAAATGCTATCATCAGACCTCAATCTCACCTTCTCCATTTCTCATTTCTGCCTTCCTCAGAGAGTTCTAATCCTCGGATTGGCTCTGATTGATAAGAATGGGGTCACATGTCTACTTCTCAATCAACTAGTTTAGCCAGAGGGGGATCAAGAGACACTAACTGGCCATCCTGGGTCTGGGGACCATCCTTGCCTCTCTTGAGTCTCGTGGACCGGGAAGGGGCATTGGTGCACGAGACACAGTACATCGCGAGGCTTCTGTCTGTTAACAGTAGCACACATTCCAAGGTTTTCTGTGCTGGAAGTGTAAACATTCTGCAGAAGCCCAGGGGAAGGAGACGCTTCCTCCACTCAGGGCATGGACGGTTAGAGAAGGCTTCCTGGGGGAGGTGTGTTTGCAGACAAAGGGGTGATAGCGAGGGCGTGGCAAGCAGTGGGAACAGAGGGAACAGCATGGGCCAAGAAAGGCCAAGGGCCAAAGAGCATGTCTCACTTGCGGGCTCCTGATGGCTCAGTGAGCCTAGAGAGTAGGGTAGGGGACAAGACCCATGGCAGGCGGTGTTGTCTGGGGCCTGTCTGACTGTTCCTCAAGATTGGGGTGAGATGGGTGGGACCCATCCCAAGGAAGGAGGAGGCACTGCGGTGGGGGGCAGGTCTGGACCTCAGGGTCTAGAATGAGCAGAGAACGTGCCATGGGCATTTCTCATGTTGTGGCACCCAGGACAGGGACGAGCATGGCCGCCCAAAGGGGCCGTTCAGGCAGAAATGGGGTCTTGGCAAGTGTGATATTGCGATTTATGATAAGAGATATCTATTTGGTCTTTGTCCCCTTTGCTGGCACAAAGCTCCTGAAACCCCTGGAATTTCCTGTGATGAGAACAGAAAGGTGTTTTGTTATGTTAATGGAGTGACTCTTGGAAAGTCCCTGAGGAGGGGGGCTGGCAGCCACGGGAGCCCACCCAGGGCTTGGAGGCTTTCAGACCCACCTCCAGAGAGGGGCTGGAGCTTGAATCCATTGCGAATGGCCAATGATTTAATCAATGAGGCCTGCGTAAGGAAGCCCGCAGGAAACCCAAAAAGACTGGGTTTGGAGAGCTTCTGGGCTGGTGGAGGTTTGGGGAGTGTGAGGTACAGGGAGGGCACGGAAGCCCACGGTGCTTCCTCACGCCTAGCACCTCTTCCATCTGGCCGTCCCGATTCTTTCCTTTTACAATAAACCAGTATCCTAGTAAGTAAAATGTTTCTCTGAGTTCTGTGATTAATGTAAAATTAGATCATTAGGTGGGGCCCTAATCTCATTTGACAGGTGTCCTTGCCTGTAAGAAGAGATCAGGACGCAGACACGAAGAAGGAGAGAGGCCTCAAGAGGAAGCAGCCCTGTGCACTTGTGGATCTTGGACTTCTGGTCTCCAGGACCTGGGGGAGAGGCTGGATCTTGGACTTCCGGTCTCCAGGATCGGGGGTAGGGGGGCTGGATCTTGGACTTCCGGTCTCCAGGACCTGAGGGGGGGAATGGATCTTGGACTTCCGGTCTCCAAGACCTGGCGGGGATGGATCTTGGACTTCTGGTCTCCAGGACCTGGGGGAGGGGATGGATCTTGGACTTCCGGTCTCCAGGACCTGGGGGAGGGGCTGGATCTTGGACTTCCGGTCTCCAGGACCTGGGGGAGGGGCTGGATCTTGGACTTTTGGTCTCCAGGACGTGGCGGGGGGGATGAATCCTGTTGTTTAAGCTCCCCCATCTTTGAGACTTTCTACAGCAGCTCGAACTGACTCTACAGATGCCTGGTTGCAAAGCAGTGGGTCTGTGAGAAGGACCCCAGGGTGCTGGGGACACAGGGAAAGCAGGCCGGACACTTGGAGACAAGGGCCGCTGATGAGTGCCAGAACACCGAGCGCACACGAGCTCCGAGGTGGACTGGGCGTGGCCCCGGGCCAGGTTAGAGCAAGGTCAAAGCCACCCTGAAGATTCCTGCTACAAGGACTGACAGTGGCTGTGGGTTTGCATGGCTCTCTACAAATCGGAGCAACGCCTGCTGTGTACGTCCCCAGTGCCTTCTTGGTGCCAGTGTCGAGGACCCCAAAGCAGAAATAACAGCGACAGCATTTTCGGCTCACTTGATGTAGGCCTTGCACCCACTGAGAGATGCATCGCCTCTGACCTTCACTGCAGCCTCCGGCTGATGTCCTCACTCCAGAGGCCTGGGAAGCCCAGGGCCACACTGCTGTTGGGCCACCCAGTTAAGATTTGAACCCAGGTCTATGGGACCTTGGAGCAGAGGCCCCTGGCCACTCAATTCTTGGCCTTGCTGCATCTACCAAAGGGTGGTTCTTGGCCACTTTTGAAAGAGTCTGGCGTTGATGCGGAGCCCTTGGCAGCTCTCGACTGGGCCCCCATACATCTCCCCTCATCCCCCCACCCCCGGATCCCCACAGTTGGGGGTCTGGGTTCGGGGGTGCTACTGGGCTCTAGAGCACCAGAACCCTGATGCAGGGACAGAGTGTGGAGTTAGGGACATGGGGTCACCAGGACTGCCCTTCTGCCAGGGAACAAGGCTCAGGCTGTGGCCTCTGCTTGTATTTTAGCTCTGGGGACAATAGGGCTGTGTCTGGGGTGCATGAAAACATCTCTGGCCCCCTGTGTGTGCTGATCAGAGACCTCAATCCCAGTGGCAGTCCAGGTGGCATTGTTCCTGCATTCTGAAGCCATAGCTACCCCTTCCTCTTGGGGTCCCTGTTTCCCCAGAGCAGGCTTTCGATTGGCCCCCAATCGAGAAAACTGAGAGATGGAGTCCTGTTCCCGGGGTCCCTGCAGACACTGGGGAGAAGAGGGATCTGGAGGAGAATAAGGCCGCACACACTGTCGGCCAGAGAGATGGGCCACAGCAACCTCCCGGGGGCCCCTGCAGGTGCCCTGCACAGGCTTGAGCTCTGTATGGGTGGGCACCACTCTATATGAGCTCTGGGAGGACCACTCAGGGAGACGGGAAGGGGATGGGTCCAGTGAGTGCCTGGGCTTCAGAATCACAGGTAGGCAGGAGGGTGACCACTCCTCTAGAGCACCTGTGTGCTCCTCTGACTGCCACCTGTGTGATCTACTGGAGGCTAGGTGCCAGCCCCTGAGCCTCACCTATGCTGTTCCTTCCACCTTCCCTACCTGGCTTTCATCTTCCTCTCCATGGTGGGAAGAAAGCTGAGGTCTCCTGTGTGCCAGCCCCCTGCCCACACTGCCATGTCTTGTCCTCAGAGGACAACTGGACTCACCTTGGGGTCAGCCAGAGAGCACTGCCCCACGGCCCACGGGGAATGACAGAGCCTTAGCCAACCTGGGGTTGATTTTTCTGAGATTTTCTGAGAGGGTATTTATTGAGAGAGGAAGTTGCAAGAGGTGAGAAATTCATCCAGAAACTTGAGGAATTGGATACTTAGAGAGCAAACCCTTTATCACAGGGGCTGTGTCTCCTTGAACCTATACACCTGCAGATTCCTGGCACTCACTGTTTATCTGCCGGAGATTAAAAATCTGAAAAAGTTAGTTGTTAGCATGAAAATCCCAGAAGAACTGGCTGGTGGTGATTTACATGAGAACATAAGCTCTCTCTGATATCCTGGGGCCCAGCCCAGGAGGTTACCAGTTTTCAAAATAGCCCTGACTCCCAGACCCAGTTGGGCTTCCTGCCCAGGCCTAGGTGGGGTCACCTGGGCCAGGGGTGGGAATGCAAAGTCTGAGGCTCCTCCTCAGACTTGCTGAATCAGAAACTCTGGGGGGCGGGGAATAGGGAGGTAGTCCATGTTCATGGATTGGGAAACCCAGTATTGTTTCACATGTAGATTCAACATGAGCCCAAAGTCTCATTAAGCTGTTTTGTAGGTGTTGAGGAACAGATTCTAAAATCTGTGTGGAAAGACACGGGTGACAGAGTAGTCAATGCAATTCTGAAAAAGATGAGACTTCGGGGGCAGGGTCAGCAACCTGTGTTTTAATAAGTCCTCAGGTAATGGGCACCTGGGTGGCTCAGTTGGTTAAGCATCCAACTTTGGCTTAGGTCATCATCTTCAGGTTCATGGGTTCAAGCTCCCCCATCTGGCTCTCTGCTGACAGCTCAGAGCCTGGAACCTGTTTCAGATTCTGTGTCTCCCTCTGTCTCTACCCCTCCGCCACTCACACTCTGTCTCTCTTTCTCTCTATCTCTCAAAAAAAAAAAAAAAAAGGTCCTCTGGTGAGTCTGGGGCACCGCCTGGGAACCACTGGGAAAGCACAGAAGTTGTGGGGGTGGGGGGTGAAGGGGACCACATCTGGAGGCTGAAGTGTTTAAGGGCTTCCTCCCTTAACACTCTTCCCTTAAACACTCACCTGGTGAGTGGGCATCTGCATTCTCCCACAAACATACCCCAAGGTTTCTTCTGGGGCAGGGGAGGGCGTGATTCTGACTGGGCCAAGTTGGAGTTGTGTCTAGCATTGAGGATCTGCTGGAGAAAAGGCAAGGTGTGCCCATATATTAATGAAGTCTGTCTCTGTCATATGTGTTTTAAACTCTAGCATAATCCTGGTGTCTTTCACAATCCCCCACTGGCCACTGTTCTGGTCCCTCTTGATACCTTCTAAAGGACCATGGTCACTTTCCTTCCCCTGGACTCCTCACCTCTGGGCTGGCTGCCTCCACCAATGTGTCTCCTATATGGGCCACCAGCATGGCCTTCCTAAAGCACAACGCTTTTATGTGTTCTGAGTACTCAATTTTAATTTTTTTCCCTTAATAGCTTCTGGGTTTTCTGTCTGGCCTAGGAATACTTTCTGCACTGTGAGGTTATAAGGATATTTATCTTTATTACTTTCCATATGCTTGAAGTTCAAAAAGCAACAACAAAACTCCTTTGCCTTTAACTCGTTTGGAAATTATTCTTGTGTACAGTGTGAGGTAGGGATTTAACTTTGTTTCTAACTGGATGGTCAGCTGTCCCAGCTCTTTTCAGCCCTTTGTCATGTTTTACGTTCCAGTGTCTATTGGGAAGAGCCTTTGAACTCTTTCTCTCCCATGGATCATTTTGTCCTCAAGCCACGAGTATACCATTTATTTGCCATAGCTTTGGAATCAGCTTTCATATCTGGTCAGTCACCTTCCTTCATGGTCGTCCTTTGCAGAGCCATCTTGACAATTTTTGTGGGTTGATTTCTCCCCCCTGAGCATCAGATTCACATGGTCCAATTTTCCCCCTAAAAAAGGAGAGGAGATTTGGTCTCATTTTTAAAGAAATGCCACAAACCCAAACTCAGAGTCTCGCTGGGATTCTGAAGAGAATAGAATAAGTATATATAATCCTTGAAGATTTGGCCAATTGTGATGGTCGATCCTTCTCAGAGAACATCTCTCTTCGTTTATTTAGGACTTGATTTAAGTTCTTTAACGGCATTTCATCATTTTGTCAAGGAAATCTTGTACGCTTCTGATTAGATGTGTTTCTAACCATTTCATGGCTAGCTCGGCGAGATTAGGGCCTCAGGACGTGGCAGGCCTGGGAGAGGCAGAACAAAATCTGCCACATGGTGATGAGGCACGTTTCTAGCAGGTGCTTGCTCTGGCCTTAAGTGGCCACACCAGCTTGTAAGCCCAGCTCGTGGGGATTTCCGGGGCCAGGTTTGGCTTTGATGTTGGATCCTTTTAAGCTCAGCTCACTGTCATACTGAACTTGGGTTATCAGGATTCATCTTGAATTTTACCATGAAATGGTGTCATGAAAGGGTGGGCTCCTCCTCTGTGCCCTCAATATGTCCCCGTGCTCCCTTCTTGCTATTGGTGACATAGTTAACACTCTTGCGACCCTTTATGATTCAAAGAGCCGGACAGCAGCTTTGCCTGGATGGCGTGAAGGGTTTGGCGGGATCTGAGGCTGAAGCCAGCGTTCTAGCGTGGCTCGCACACACAGGACTCGCATCCGTCCCTCGCACCAGCACGGTGCCCCTGACCCAGCCCCAGAGTCAAATGAGAGAGCCATCCCGAGCCAGGAGAATGGCTCTGAAAGTTTTCTGCTTCCTGAGCCGGTGGCCCTCGCCCCACATTAGTGCCTGCTTGTCACACCGAGCCCGGTTCAGAGGCAGAGGAACCACTATCCCTCGAGATGGCGAGATGGCGGGCTGGTGGCAATTCTTTATGTCCCTACAGGGGCCCCGCCTCTGAAATAGCTCTCCTGCTGGGGTGGGCGTCGCCAGTGGTCTTCTCCCTCTCACCTCTGTCCTTCAGGCCTTCTTGCTGGGCCATCTCTTGCCCCATGTGGGGGGTCGGGCAGATCCTTGACAGAATGTGGAGTGAAAGAAGCTGGTCACCAGTGGCCACTTACAGAGTGTGGTTCCATTTCTGTGAAGCGTCCAGAACAGGAGAACCCACGCAGACAAGAAGTAGACTAGTGGTTACCTGGGGCTGGGGGTAAATGGGGAGTGACTACTAATGGGAACAGGGTTTCTTTTTGGTGTGTCTAAAACGTTCTGGAAAAGACCGTGGCCACGGGTACGCAGCTCTGCGAACACACTAAAAACACTGAAAGTCGGTGAAGTCTATGGGACGTGAGTTATATCTCAATAAAGCTGTTACCAGGAAGAATATGGCCCTGACCTGCCTTTCCGGAACACAGGGACGAGAGCCAGGGCGCTCCTGAGCAGGCCCCCTTCCACTGGCCTCTCCCCGGCTCCCACGTTTGCCCCCGCTGCCTGGCCGCGGTCCCCCTCATCTCCTCGCTTCCCACCGCTCCGGTCCCCCCGAGCTGGGGCACGAGGTCGGCCCTCGCCACCCCGTGTAGCTCCCCCCAGAGGCGCCCAGTTCTCGGCACAAACGGGACCTCGGCCGCAGTGGACTCCCTTCCACCAGGCGCCTCCATGGTCCACTGGCACCCGTGGCCTTCATCCCCAGCACTGTATGTGGTCAAGGCGCTGGAAGGATCCAGAAGGATCTGAAAAGAACTGAGGGCTGGCATCCCATGCCTGGCACAGAGGAGGTATAAGGGAAGTCCTTATGGACAGGCCGAATCACCAGCGTCCCTGGTTTAGGCCTGGATGCTGGAGGAGGAATCAGGGAGAGGAAGAGGCGTGTAAGGGGGGTGATGGGAGTCTGGGGGCCTCTCGCGCTGCGGCCTCAGCCCCTCTCACCGTGCTGCGGCTCCTGGGCCCAGAGCTGAGGTTGGCCAAGGACGCTCGGCAGGCAGAAGCTTCCAGAGCAGGCAGGCACTAGCACCGTGGGAGGAACACGGAGGCAAGCCCACTCGCCACAGCTGTGACTCGCCAGGACCTGCTCAGCAACTGGTTTTGTCTGCATGTCTGGGCAGAATGGGACCATCCTGGGTGTCACCAGGGTGGCGGAATTAGGGCGGCTCATCAGCCTGGAGGGGACACACTCATCGCTGGGTCTTTCCACCCCTTTTGCGGACCCTTGTTACCAGACACCTTGCCTCGCAGGCCCTGACTTACTGTCTGTTGTTGTTACGTCTGGAAGCGTCCATCCGTCCTGCTCGCGTCGCTTGGTGCCTCGCGAGGGCCGAACTTTCCCACAGAGACGTTCCCCACCCAGCGGGCGCGCTGTGTGTGGGTGGCGGCCAGGGGGACCCGAGCGCCTGCTGCACAGCCCGGCACCGAGCTCTTTGGGGGCCCCAAGGGTGACCCGACAAGGCCGGCCTCCCGGAGCTCCCAGCCAGGCCTCGGGGGTTGGGATGGGGGCCAGGCTGGTGGAAGATGACAGCGACTAAGCCGGGGGTCTCCATGCGGTGCACGGTCTCCGCTGAGGATCCCACAGAGGGAGTGAGGGTCCCGCAGGGGGTTAAATCAGGCCCCTCCCTTCTTTTCTTTTAACTTCGTTTTTATTTGTGTTTCGTTTCAATCCGAGTTAGTTAATGTAGAGTGTAATGATGATTTCGGGAGCAGAATTTAGGGATTCATCACTTACCTACGACGCCCTGGGCCCCTCCCAAGAAGTGCCCTCCTTAATGCCCGTCCCCCGTTTGGCCCATCCCCCACCCACCTCCCTCCGGCAACCCTCCGTTTGCTCTCTGTGTTGAAGAGTCTCTTCTGGTTTGTATCTTAAATTCCACATGTGAGTGAAGTCGTAAGATATTTGTCTTTCTCTGACTGATCTCGCTTAGCATAACACCCTCCCGTTCCATCCACGTAGTTGCAAATGGCAAGGTTTCGTTCTTTTTGATGGCCGAGTAATACTCCATTGTATATACATCCCACGTCTTCTTTGTCCATTCATCCCTCGATGGACATTTGAGGCCCCCCTTTTCTCACCCTCAGTAAGAACTTATTGAGCACCTCCTGTGTGCCAGGCAGGCACCAGGCCACTTAAAGACACGGTGGTGAGGCCCTCGTGGTGGGGACGACGGTCTAGCAGACAATCCTACACACGCATCATTTCACCCCATGGAAAGGCCAGGGAGGTTCAGGGAGCGGAAGGAAGTGGCCTGTCCTGCTGGTCAGCTGGGGCCCGGGATGGGAGTCCCCCAGCGTGTTGCTGGGGGAAACGCAGGGTAGCAGTGGCCCGGGGAGACGAGACAGGGGCACGAGGCCAAGTCACAGGTGGGACCTTACAGGACTTTACCCTGGAGCCTCGCTGAGCTCCGGGTGCAGGGCCAGCTTCAGGGGCCGGCGGTCGTGCCCAGGACCTCACTCCGCCAGGCCCCTGCACTCGGTCTAATGCGTCATACTTGCCAGCTGGAAACTCTTACCCAGTTTTGAACAAGGGGCTTGCGTTTCCGTTTTGCTCGGCATCTCTGTGGGTCCTGCTGCCGCCCAGGAGCCCGAGCCGGGCCAGGGGCTGACTCCGGAGCCCAGGCCCCTCCACCATCCCATCCTGGCGGTGGGAGGAGGGCTGGGGCTTGCCCTCTCTGCTGGGCGGGGACGGGCCTTTCCAGGACCCGCTCCCCTCCCCTGGAAGATAATCTCCGGTTAGGAGCCCAGGCCCTCAGCGGCACACGGGCCTCTGATGTTTCACGTGGAGGGCGCTCCCCGGCGGGGCCTTGCGGGGGTGGACGGCGTGGGCCCGGCTGGGAAGGGGCGCGGACGCTCTCAGAGGCCGGGCCGAGGGCCCTGGGCTCGGCCTGGTCACAGGGCTGCCTGCCGCAGGCCAGCGTGAGTGCCAGGCAGAGGCACGCCGTCCAGAACATTCCTCCCGGAGTTTGGCCCAAAGGGCAGGAATTCAGGTCCCGGCACCCGCAGCAAGCGAGCATAATTCCTCACCTCACCTTGCTCATCTGCACAGCGGGGACAACTTCCCGTCTGCAGGGCGGTGGATGGGGGGCTTGTAACGGCTCCGGGAGCCCCCGGCCATGCTGGGCACGTGCTTCCTCTCATCTTGGCTCCCCAACAGACACACTGCTTCCAGAGAGGACCACAGACGCGGGCCCCTGTGTCTGGCCCAGAGGAGGCACCCAATGAGCACTGGGTTAAAGGAGGGAGTGGCTGACGTTCTGCTCCAGGAACGGCCCCCCCCAGGCTCCGGGCTGCCCGTGTCGCGAGGCGAGGCCATGGCCGGGAGGGAGGGAGACAGAGCAGGAATGTCAAGGGGGTGAGAAGGAGCTGGGCGTCCCTCAGGAGAGAGCGGTAAGTAAGCAGCGTTTGAGGATTAGGAAATACCAAGCGGAGAGAGGCCTGAAGGGCCCTTCGCAAAGCAGATGGGAAACCGGATTAGACACTGAATCGCTAGGAGAGCCTCCCAGCACATTGAAGACACGGCTTCGGAAATGTGGAAGGAAGGTCTGGGCACCCAGCCGTCCTGCCAGCCCAGGCGCCCGGCAGCTGGGCCAGGTGGTACCCGTGCCCGCCTCTGTGGCGGCCAGACCTCCCAGATCCTGGGGCCCCTGCGGGGCTCCTGGCCGGGGGAGTGGAAGGGAGGAGGGGAGGGTGGGCAGGGGTCGAGGGGCAGGAGCAGACCCTGCCTGCTGTATTCTTCCCAGGGGGACAAAGCCACCTGTACAGGCCCTTCCGTGTCTCCTGAAGCTTCCGCCGCGGGCTGTGAGCTGCAGGCTCCACTTGGCCGGGTCTCCAGGCCCCAGGAGGGGCTGCCATTGGGCCCCACATCCCTGGTGGTGGTGCCATGGGCTTCGGTGCCGCGTAATCTTCAGAAAAGGGAGGCAAGTCCAGGCAGGGTGGGCACCTTCCCTCCACTGGTCGCCGGGTGTGGGCGGGGCCGTGCCAGAACCTTGGGCTTGGTACCCTGAGCGCTTTATGCACCCACCTCCGACCCAGCTTCACACTGGGCTGGGCCTTCAGGGCTTTGGAAGCTACTTGGGCAGTTTCTCGAGGGTTCCAGGGAATGCTGCTCCCAGAAGATCCTCTAGGAAAAGGACTTCTGAGGTCAGCTTGGCTTGAGAAACTTTGCTCGCCGTCTCCTCTCGGAGGGGCCTGGAAGGGCTCCAGCCAAACCTCAGTGAAAACTCTGCTTCCTCCTGTGATTTCCAACCCCTGTGGCCCTATTCACGTCCCGCAGAACCAGAGTCTGCTTTGGGAAACGACTGTGCCCGCCCTGTGCTAAGAGGGCGTCTGCACGGCGGTGACCTGTCTGTCCTGGACCGGCTTTGGGCCTGTGAGCCTGCTCTGTCTGGAGGACCAGTTAGCTGCCGCCCTGCCCCAAGCTGCAGAGGCCCCCTCCTCCCCTTCCGGAGCCAGATACGCCCCAGACTCCTCCATACTGTGTGGGGCAGAGGGAAGGGCACCCCTTTCTGCCTGTGTGGCGGGAAGGAAAATTGCCAGCTGGCTAGAGCAGGGGCCTCTGTCCTGGCCGGGTGCTGGCGTCTCAGGCAGTTCCAATGAAACAGCATAGAGGTCTTTTTCAGGCTGCTGGCCCTGGGAGAGACTGGGGCAGGGGGCCCAGGAAGGATGCAAAGGCAGGAGGGCAGGAGGGTACCGCTGGGCCCGGCAATGCTGGCTGCGTGCACAGGACGCCGGGGAACAAGTCGCCGGGGCAGAGACGGGCTTCGCAGCTTCAAAGCTGGATGACCCAGGCCTACCCAGAGTCTGGTGGGGAACCAGGGACCTACGGCAGGCTGGGCAGGCTCGGCACACGGGGACAGGGCCAGGGAAATGCTCAGGGAAGTCAGAGTGGGGGAGCCAGGCATGCAAGGGGGATTTGGGCAGGGGTCAGGGATCAAGGCTTGGGAAGCTCCACCTGGAAATGCCTCGGAGCCCAGCGGGCTGCCCTGGGGGCAGGACACGGGATTCCCCCGGGTGAGCTGGAGCAGAACCCAGACCCTGACAGGGTGTGGTGAGGACAGCAGTGCAGCTAGCTATTTAGGAGAAAGCTGGCACTTTCCCAGTAGTGAGTACCCCATCTCTGGAGGTATTTCAGCAGGAGCTGGGCCCTACCAAGCAGAGATGGCACAAGATAGAGGTTAAGAGCATGAACTGTGGTATTCATCCATCCATCCAACCATCCATCCATCCATCCATTTATCTATCCATCTATCCATCCATCCATCCATCCACTCCCACATCCATCCATCCATCCATCCATCATCCATCCATCCGTCCATCCGTCCAACCATTCATCCAACCATCATCCATCCATCCATCCATCCATCATCCATCCATCTATCCATCCATCCATCCATCCATCCAACCATCCATCCATCCGTCCATCAGCCACCAGGGCCAAGACACAGTTCTGGGTTTGAATCCTACCTTTTCATCACTCTGCAACCTTGGGTTGCTCACTTAACTCCTCTGAGCCCTGCTTTCCTCATCTGAAAATGTCTGTGTTTCTATCCCTTTCTTCACTGGGAAGAGCGAGTCTGAAAACTGGGATCTTGAACAGCCCTCAGGGAATTTCAGGTCCCCAGTCTGGCCAAAGTGGGTGCTGTTGCTTTGGGGCAGCCCCACCCCCGGGCCATGCAGGAGGTGGAGTGCAGGTGTGGGCATGAGGAGGGACCCCAGTGCGCTTGCCTTCAGCCTCTAGCTGTACCACCTCAGCCTTTGTGGGACCCCAGAATCTACCAGAAGAGCATCGCAAGGAGGCCTGGCTCTCCCTTCCTCGGTGGGCCAGCTGCCCCTCCCAGCACTCTCCCCAGTGGCAAGCCAGAAAAACAGCTGTGTGTGCTCTGTAACTGGGCGACCGTGAGGGTCTCTGGCGGGCTCGGTTTGCTGAGTGGTGCAATGGGGACACACAGAGCTTCTGTGTGCAGACATGGGGACCCCAGGCCTGGGACAGGCAGGGATCCTGCCGCTTGGGGCCCCTCCTCAAGGGCTGGCACGGCGTGGGAACGGTCTGGCTCAGGCTTCATGTTCTCCAGCAGATTGACAAGGTCCAGGGCCTATGCTCTGCCTCCCAGGGGACAAGATTGACGGCTGATCGGTGGGGGGCAGGCGGCCAAGGCAGGGTGTGCTGGGAACAGTGAGCCCTTGACTCCCTTCTGGTCCCTCCCTCTTCCCCCAGTTCTGGCCCCAGCCCCTCTGTGGGGATATCAGAGGGGAAGAGCCCAGCACCCCACGGTGGCCCTGAGATGGTTGGTGCACCATGGCAGGAAGTCAGCCCTAGGCATCTGCCACACCGAGGCCGTGAAGTGTGTGGAAGGTGATACGAGCCCTCATTCCCTGAGTCTGCCCCTGGGTCTCCTGCTCCTCCTGGCTGCTCCTTTTCTCTGCCTCTGGAGCATGTGTGGCTCCCATAGCCCTTCTAACTCCTGCTGCAGGCCTGCTTCCTGTCAGCCCAGGACCTCTTGGACCCCTACCCCAGAAAAATCCATGAGTTCCTAACCTACACTGGCTCCCAACATGGGTGAGGGTAGAGATGGGAACATGGCACCTGGGGAAGGACAGAGATTGGCTAGACTGAATGTGGAGCCTGGGGAAGCCAAGTGTCTTGTCTTCGTCCAGCTGCCTTTTCCTTGCAAACTGTGACGACTCATTTTCATGGCCAGGGCCTCAGCCTCCTGACACTGGAAGGCCCCTTGCAGATGGTCCCAGCCAGTGGGGTCCGGAGAGCCCCGGGCCCTGAGGAGGAGCACCGGGGGCTGCGGCCAGGGTCAAAGTGAGGGCCTCTGGGGCTCCATCGGCTGCAGCAGACCAACTCCACAGGTGTCAGCCTTGTCCTCACTCCTGTCGGATCACCCACTGTGGTAGAGTCCCAGCCTTCCAGGGACAGGCATCAAGGCTGGAGACACCTCTAGGCCTCTTCTCTCCCATCCAGGGCTCTTCCTCTGGCTTCTTCAGGGGGATGGGGAAGGGGCTTCTGGTTCACGTGTGGCTTCCCAACCTCAGTGGGAGGAGAGGGAGCTGAGGAGGGGAGGCTGTGCCTGGAGCCCCGACTCGGGATCCTGGACTTGGCACCATTGGAGAAAACAGTAACCCCCAAGACCTTGGCCAGGGCCCTGTGTAGACTCCTGCTGCACATTCCACCTGCCAGAGGGTTGTTGGCACAGTGCAGGGGATGCTGGCTCCGTAAGGTGGCTTGACATAAGGTCCAGGCAGCACCTGGACCACAGAGCTGGACCTTGCTTGGGATGGACAGTGGGTATTTGAGAAAGAGTCTCCTTGTGCAACCAGAGTTAGATCAGAAGGACGCACCCATCCACTCACCATCTAACTTCTCACCCATCCTCCAGCCAGACTTCTACTTTTCATCCCAGTCTTCCTCGTAGCCATCCACCTGCCAATTGGTTCATTAATTCATTACTTACTTATCTGTCTTTTCAGTCATCTGTTGGCCCATCCATTCAAAGGTCTGTCCATCCATCCATCCATCCATCATCCATCCACACATCCTTCCATCCATCCTTCCATCATCCCTCCATTCATCATCCATCCACCCATCCTTCCATACATCCATCCACCCATCCACCATCTATCCATCCATCATCTATCCCTCCATCCATCATCCATCCACCCATCCTTCCATCCATCCTTCCATCCATCCATCCATCCATCCATCCATTATCCATCTATCCATTCACCCATCCATCCAGTCACACATAACCCTTTTAATCATCAATCCATTCATCTACCTTTCTACCTACTATTCCATGAATCAGTCTACCTGCTGATAGGTCATCCATCCATCTAACCACCTATCCACCCTTCCATCTTCCCACCCCACTCATAAAGGTGGCACTCCTTTATCCAGTTGTCCATCTGTGGTCTGCTAATTATCCCACTGTCCATCCACCCATCCACACACCGATCCAGCCAAGTATTCATGGACAGATAATGCCACATGAAGCTGCCATAATGGCAGAGTGCAGAGTGATGTCATAGTCTCTGAGCTCCTTGTCACCCTGTGCAGATGGCATCTGTCCTTCCAGTGCAGCTGACTGGTGCCAACACCAGGGAGGTCTTGGGGCCATTGGGGACCACTGGAAGCTTGTGATCCTCGTGTGGTCTTGGCCTGGCCTCCTGCCACTTGTGAGGGCAGCCCTGCTTCCCCGGCCAAGCCTGCAACCCGAAGACCCACGGCCCTGCACTCCTAGGATGCAGCTTCCCACTGCCCCCTCTGCAGGTATGCCCTGGCAGGTACCCAGATGCTGGGCATGGAGGCGTGCACGGAGCATAACAGAAATCAGAGCTGAAGGCCTCTGAGCTCATCTTTGCCCTAATCACCAGGCGGACCTGTCCCTCTCCCATCATAGGTAAATATAGGACTCTATTTACCTGGTAACACAGCTGGCCAGTGGTGGCCGGGTAGGTGGCTTATGTAATGGCAGCATGGCTCTCAGCAGCCCTTGTGTGCCCCTTCATGATGTGGCTTGTACACTGGGGCCCATCCCTGGGGGTCATCTGTTTGGTCCTGGGAGCCCCGGATGGCCCGGGTACAAGGCCTCACCTGCTAACTGGGCTCCTGGATGTTTTTGCGGCCCCTCTGGAGGGACGCACATCTTCAGGCTCATGAGTGCCCAGCAGGCCTCTCACAGAGTCCCCCATCGTCTCGTTACAGATGGGACACTTGGGGTCCAGAGATGAGACATGCTTGTTCCAGGTCACTTGGAAGATTCTGGAGGGCTGAGGCCACTGCTCTGGGCTGTCTGTCCTCAGCCTGGCCCAGGTGAAGCCTTCCCTGGCCCCCTCACCCCTGGGAGCTCTGAGTCTGGCAGCCGCTCTGTGTGGTGGGGTGACCAGGCTAAGGTGGACCCCATCCTCCTAACCGCCTCCCATCCATCACACGGCTCTCAATACCAGAAGCGCACCGACCCTTTCCACCTCTGCTGGAGGAACTCGGGGTGTCCTGCCCTCACCTGCTTGGGTTGCCTCCTCTGAGAAGCCCTCCCTGAACCCCAAGTCCCAAGGCCGAGGCTCCTGAGGCTCTGTAGACCTGTTTCATCATCTGCCACAGGGGAGAGTGACCCTGACCTGGCTGTCACCTTGTAGACTAAAGGAGGAAACCACTGTAAATTTCCTCCTGTGTCCCCCACACGCAGAAGGGGCCCAACAGGCGGAGTCTGCATTTTCCTTGGCCCAGGACTGAGGGGAAGGAAGAGCCGCTGGGGGGCTGAGTGGGTAGATGGACAGATGGACAAATGGAAGAATAAATGGACGTGTGATTTAATGGACAAGCAGGAGGGCAGGAAGGGGGGCAGGGAGGGATGGAGAGAGAAAGAAGAGGGGGCGGCTGGACAGCTTGATCAGCCCACCACCTCTGGAGTCAGACTAGGGCTCTATCCCAGCTCTGCCACAATAGCTGTGTGACTTTGGTTAAGGGCAGCACCTCTCTGTGTCTCATTTCTGTTTTTTCATGTATAAAAGAGAATATAACTGTACCTACCTGGCAGTGCTGTTGTGCAGATAAAAAAGAAAAAAAAAAACCCATCATGCAAGGGTCTTAGTGCAAGAACAGCCTCAAGCTCTTGAATTTCTTCTCTCCCAGACTGACCTGGCTCCCGTTCCCAGCAAGCCTGGGTATCTGCACAGCTATCCCTGCGCTGGGCGTGCCGCTGCCCTCCTCCCCCGCCAGCACCCCCACCCCCCACCCCGGCCTGTTAAAATCCCCTGGATCAGCGCCTCTCCCAGGTATGTCCGCTTATGTAATCATCACTGGAGCGGCTACACACAGACTCAGCTCTTCCCTCGCTCTCGCTCTCGTGTTTACTCTTTGGCTCAGGGGACGGTTCCATTCAGAAGAAATTGCTATTGTTTCTCAGCCTTCCCTTGGGAAAGCTGAGTTAGGGAGGAGCTCGATGAGCCAGAAGGGGTGGGGGGGAGGAGGGCGGGGTGGTGGCAGGACAGGAGGAGAGAGGGAAGCAGGCCCTGGCACAGCCCAGGGCTTTCTTGACACACACGCAGCTTACGATGCACTTTATTTCCTTAAAAAGAGAAGCCTCAGAGAAGTTTTTGCATGGGCTCATTTTTTGATACACCTGAAAAATGGTTAGGAAAAAGGTGGACTGTTGTCCAGTTCCCTGGTCGTGACCTTTTACCGTGTCTTGCCGTCCTTTTTGTTCATTCACACATGGATGCGTCTCTCCATCACACATCCACCTATCCACCCACTCACCTGTCCACCAATTCGTCCATCTGTCTCCACGTCTAGCTAGTTAGCTATCCATCCATTCATCATTCATCTATCCACTTGCCCATCAACTCATCCATCCATCCATCCATCCATCATCCACTCATCCATCCACCAACCCACTCATCCATCCATCCATCCATCCATCATTCATCTATCCACTCGCCCATCAACTCATCCATCCATCCATCCATCATCCACTCATCCATCCACCAACCCATCCATCCATCCATCCATCCATCCATCATTCATCATCCATCCAACATCCATCCACCCACTCATCCATCCATGCATGCATGCATCCATCCATCCATCCTTTCCTTCCTCTAGCATGTATCGAATTAGCAGTAGAAGAAATTCTGCACTAGAAGTTCTGGAACCTGGTTTCCATTCTCAGCACAGCCACCATGTTGAAGCAGATTTCTCCATGCAAGCAACATTTCAGATGGTCATCTGCTCCTGTCTGAGCCTCAGGTCTGCCATTTTCTCTTGTGTCCTTCACCAAATGCTTCCCTTCTTTGAGTTTCAGTTTCCTCATCTGCGAAACAGGGCGATGGTGGTACTTGCCTTATTATTTTGAGGGCACAACACAAGAATATACATGGGAGTTCCTGGAATCACATTATGTTTCCAGCGGGAGCTATTCTAGAAGCGTGCCTTGGGTGGAGGATGCCGAGATGGGCCAAGAGCCTTCCCTTTGGGGCTTCCTGGGCAGTGAGGCAGAAAAAGAGCAGCGGGCCTCAGGGCGGTCTATGCTAGGATGAAGAGTGAAAGGGAATGAGGCCAGAGAGGCCTTGTAGGGCAGGGTCTTGATGGCCATGGTGGGGAGAAGCGATGTAAGGTTTTGAGCAGGGTAGAGTGTAGTTGGATTGGTGTTTGGGAAGGACCCTTCTGGCTGCTGTGTAGAGAAGGGTTAGGAAGGTTGGAAATGGGGTCCCAAAGGGAGGGAGACCATGTTAAAAGGATTGTAGTTGCCTCTAGGAAAGACCATGAGACTAAATGACGAGGGGGTGCAGCACTAAACCTTACAGTTATTTTTTTTTTCTCTCCTAAATGTCAAAACTATTCAGGTGCCAGAATCCATGGTTTAGGCCTCAGGTCGTCTGGATGTCTCCAGATCCCCGGTCATTTGGTCATGCAGTATTCAGGCCTTACTCTCCAATCCTTTGTCCCTGGCAGACATTGCCAATCAATTGGAGCTCTCCTTCCCCTAAAGCCTAAAACCATGCCGTCCAATAGGGTAGCCACCAGCCACCATTCAAATATGGCTTTTTAGATCTAAGTCAACTAAAACGAAATACAATTAGCAACTCTGTGGCTCGACTGTAACGGCCACGTTTCAAGCCCTTGATATATACCTAGATGCGGCTCGCGGCTCTGTGCCAGACAAGCAGATCGAGAACATTTCCACCACCGCCAAAGTCCTCTTGGACTGTGCTGGCCTCAGTCAGGCTACCACGGCCAGTCCGCCGGAGCTGGGAGGGCATTCTGCCCTCCTGGGGCCAAATGGGTGAGTTCTGCCAGGCCCCCGACTTGCCGTGGTCACATCTCCCTCCAGGCTGGGTCTGCCCTGTTTCTGTTCTATCCGAATTTTTACATACGGTAAAGTCATACTTAGAGCAGAGTCCTTCTAGGTGGACCCTTCCTAAGGTTACTTTCTTTCTGTCTCTTGAGGGAAATAAAACAAAACCAAGGAAAATCCTTGCCTCGCCGTGCGGCCACAGACATAATTGGCAAGTGTCGTTGCTGCCCTAAGCTCACCTTATGCCTCCAGCCTCCAGAGACTCGATGCTTCTGTTTTCGAGTCTATTTTTAGTGCTTCTGGGTGAATGTCGCTGCCGCCGGAGGCTGACATTTCATCCTCTGGGAACCTTGACCCGCTGCCTTTCCGGTTGTGAGCTGAACCTGCTTTTTCATGCCCCAGAAGGAAAGAACAATGATCATTAATGATTGGCATCTTCTGGAAAATCGGAAATGGGGCCTCCGTGATCCCAGGCTGCCCTTAACCCCAGCTGTGCTGCCTGCGGGGCCACCGTGTGACGGACGTAGCCAGGGTTCCACGGCTGCTGGGGTCACACCCTGGGGTCACCAGCCATGCCAAAGCAGGGCAGGTGGGCGGTGGGCTGGCCACGTGACCAGGGGGCAGAGGAGGCCGAGACAGCGGTTAGAAGCTGGTGTAGAGACCTGTGGTCCACCTGCAGAGACCGGCACGGGGGGACACCCTCCCAAGGCAGGGTTAGGTAGAAGTGAGAGGAAGACAGGGAGCCTTGCTCTCCGTACGGGGCGAGGAGGGGTGTCTCAGCTGGGCGGGGGAGCTTGATTGAGCCTCTGACTCTGGGCTGGGTCCTATTCTGGGTCCTGGGGGGCGCAGAGGGGAGGGAAGACCAGGAAGGAGTTGGGGGGTGGTTAGTGGGACGGGGAAGGGGCACTGGCTGGCAGGTGGCTCAGGCAGCGGGCATAGAAGCGGGTGAGGCCTCGCTCCTGCTGGCAGGCGTGGATGGTGTTTCCTACAGGTTCCCCCAGGGCCCTTACCTCCCCCAGGTGCCAAGAGGGCCCTTTTAGTCCCTTTGGGAGAGGGGAACCAGGGCTGGCCCGGCCTTCAGGGAAGAGAGACGGCACTTGCCGAAATCGCCTCTGACAAGGAAAGCAAAGGTCACGGGAACAATTCCTCCCTTTCACGCTGGGTGATCTGGCAGGAGCGTGCTGGAGCGGACGGAGGGTGGCCGCCCCTCCCAGGCGCCCAAGACAAACAGGGCGGCAGGAAGTTCCCACGCTCCCAGGGCCCGTGCAGTCACCTGCTCGGCTGGGGCTGCGAGGGGGCGGGGCCTCAGCCACCCACAGGTGAGAGGCGGCCCCACTGCCTGGGGGAGGGGCCGGCAGGCGCACCCCCACCGAGCACCTACCTACCAGGCGCCCCGAGTTTTGCAAACATCCTCGCCGAATCCTCACGAGGCTCCTGCTAAGTGAACGTGACGATCTTCATCTCACAGCGTGGGAACCTGAGACCCACAGAGGTTAAGCGTGTCGCCTCGGGTCGCACGGGCCATTAAAGGGAGAGCTGGGGTTTGGACGCGGGCTCCTCTGTGTCCAAAGCCTCTCGGCTCTCCTCGGTCAGGTCACGCGCTCACTCTGCTAACTTTGCTGGAGCCCCACCGTGTGCCAGGCGTGCTCCCGGGGCTCGGATGGGAACGGGTCAGTGGCCCTGTGGGGTGCCGGGTGCCCCCCATCACAGCCAGCGTTCTCATTAGCAGCGACCTAGGGTTCCATCTGCCACATGGGTGAGTGGGTCCCAGACCGACCCCTGGGGAACGTGCCAGAAGGCGATAGGTCAGCACGCCCAGCCGTGGGGTGAAGGCCCTGGAAGGACGCACCCTGGGTTCCCCGATTTCTGTTTTGGCCCCACTTGTGGAGGCCTCTGGTCCAGGGCGGCCTGGCTTTCTCTCAAAATCAGGGTAGCTGAGACTAAGCACCTGTGCCACCCAGGAACACCCACTTCTCAAGGAGTGGACGGAAAGACCAGATCCCTAGGCCAGGGCCGTGTGTGGCTCGCTTCTTTCCGAGACACTCGGAGAAATGTGTCTGGGCGGCAGCCCCTGGATGACCGGACTGTCTCTCCTCTTGAGTGACACCGATTGAGTGCCTGCCGTTTGCGGGCTTGGGGCTCTCAGGGGTGCAGACAAGAACCTCCCGGCCCTCGACTCCGGGTCCGGTGCCTGACGCACAGCAGGTGTGGGGGAGAAGCCACTGCTGGAGAATCAAGTTGTCACCCCCGCTCCCAGGGACAGAGGCTCCTGGGGCTCCCCGGGGCTTAGAGGACCATCAGGTCTCAGGGGACCCCTGGAAGAACCACACGGCTCTCTCACGGGCACCCGGCCTCGGCCGGTCCCCCCAAACGGGGCCACACATCGGGGCACCATCGTGCTGGTTCTGGGGGCTCCTCAGAGCCTGGGGTGAGGCCGGGTCGAGGGGGCAGGCTGGAGTTCAGGGCGGGCCGAAGTTGCCGGAGCCCAGATGATGGTCAGAGCCGAGAGGCCTGGACCTAGGGTGGAGCCCTGGGGTTGGTCCTGGCTGTGTGGCTGCGGGAGAAGGTCTCCCCATCTCTGGGCCCCCAGCCACGAAACCAGCGTGACCACTGTGACCCCGTTCGCCGGCCAGGTTCCAGGAGCCACTTGCACTGCAGTCTCAGAGCTCGTGTGAACGAATGACAGGTGCCTGAGGGCAGGTCCCTGACAGGTCCCTCCTCGGCCGGCCTCCCTCTGTCCCCTAGCTCCCAGCTGCAGGAACAGGGAGTCAGGCCCACGATCAGCCCTGCCCACCCATTTATTCCTCTGCCCACCTACCTCTGGACCTGTCTGTCCATCTGTCCCCACTCCTAGCCAACATTTACCGTCCTCCTCTGGCACTTATCCGGCCGTCCCTTTGAGTTATCCACCGGCCGGCACATGGGCACCAGCCCCCACCGGGCCGTCTGTCCGTCCACCCGCTTAGCCCTCCCCCGCCCGCGGAGTGGTCCTTCTGTGCGCCCACTGATCCACCTGCAACCCCCTCGCCCCATCCCTCCAATCCCCAGCACTGACCTCAAGTCGTATGTTGGCTTGAGCAAGGCTGCTGTGAATTCCGGGTGACGTGGCAAAGGCTCCGTGGGTCGGGAGTAAACAATTTCAGTCGTCACCCCGTGCCGCCCTCCTTGCCTGGGAGGTCAGAGGGCGCGGGCGTCAGGAAGCACGGGCTTTGGGTCCCCTGTTCATTAGCTGCGGGACCTCGAGCAGGCTAACCAGCCCGTCCGAGGCTCCCGGAGTGTGAGGAGGCCCAGCGGTACCTGCTCTGAGCCGTGGCCACGGCGGGGGGGGGGGGGGGGGGGGCGCCCACGGGAAGCAGGACACCTCGTGGCTGCGATCAGCCTGCGTTATCAGCACCCACGCCGCCCAGGTGCTGCCCGGCTGCCGGGGGCCGTGCTTCGGGCAAACGGCGGCCTCAACAGGACACAGGCTCACGACAGACGACCTGCTTCTGCAGCTTTTCATTCATCCACGCCTCCCCCCCGCTGAGGCCCGCGTCCCCTGCCTTATTTCTGGTTCCACGTCGCCGTGACTGTCTTGTTGGCATGGGGAACATTTGTCCGGAGCTCTTGTCGTCAGCGGGATGGCCCCGACACACGTGGCTGTATTCTCTGTCCCGCGTGGGAGAACCAACCAACCACCCCGCTTCCTGGGGGGAGACCGAGGCCCAGGGCGGGCGTGGGGGGCTTACGCAAGGTCACGCCCCCCCGTGGACACATGTCAGACCTGGCACCAACATCCGGCTCTTGCTGCCCCGGCCGGGAATGCGGCGGTCCCCCAGGGCCACCCCGTCCCTAGGTCCCCTCTGTGTGCGTGTCTGAGGAGGAGGCCCCCGGGCCCACCCACCCCTTGTGTTTCCGCGGCTGCCTCTCTGGGACAGCCTCCACCTCTGCCAGGGCCCGGCTGTCTCCGAAGTGACCTCGGATGCCAGAGACCGCAGTGTGGATGACCACCGGCCCGGTTGCAGCTCAGGAGAACCCCACAGGCCGGGGGCGGCCGCCGGTTCAAGATGGCCTCCAACGAGCCTCAGCTCTCGCTCTTCCCTCCCTCAGGGACCTCCTTCCCCCCTCAACACGCTCACTTTGTAACCGATAGGAGGCTGTGTGGAAATGAGGGAGGACGACCCCCGAGGCCGTGTTGCAGAAGGCCTGCGGTTTCTGTCCTGCTTTCTTCAACCGCTTGCTCTGGGGGAAGACGCCCGCCATGCTGTGAGGACACCCCTGCGGCCCTGTGGACAGGTCCCCGCGCTGAGAAACAGGCCAGTGTGGCGTCCTGGAGGGGGACCCTCCAGCCCTCGTCAGGCCTCAGATGAGCCCAGCCCGACGGCCTCGTGAGAGGTGCCGATCTGGAACCACCCGGCCCGGCCGCCCCTGGGTCTCTGACCGGCAGGAACTGGGGGTCACGATAAGTACGTGTCGTTTTCGGCCGGTGAGTTTGGGGTGACATGTTACGAAGCAAGAGAGCGCCAGTATAGGAGGTGGGAATGGTGCTCTCCTGCTTACTCATTTTGAGCCTCAGTTTCCTCCTGGGCAAGACAGGATCATCATGGCTTCCCCTAGAGCACTGGACGGGAGGTGTTTGTAAAGCATGCCGCCCCGTGCCCGGCTTCCCCCGCGGCTGGGGTCATCGGCCAAGGAGCGGGGGGGCACCCTACCAGCACGGGCACCTTCTCGGTCGGGGATGTGTGCCCACACACACACACACACACGCGAATCCCCCGGGCCCAGTGCCGACGGGGGCACCGAGGCTCTTAGTCACGGCTGTAGAACCAATGAACGAAGTGAATCGTTTCTTTTTCAAAAATTGATTAAGGAGGGGCGCCTGGGTGGCTCAGTCGGTTGAGCGTCCGACTCCGGCTCAGGTCATGATCTCGTGGTCCGTGAGTTCGAGCCCCGCGTCGGGCTCTGTGCTGATAGCTCGGAGCCTGGAGCCTCTTCCGATTCTGTGTCTCCCTCTCTCTCTGACCCTCCCCCGTTCATG
Source organism: Prionailurus viverrinus (assembly GCF_022837055.1). Lineage (NCBI taxonomy): Eukaryota > Metazoa > Chordata > Mammalia > Carnivora > Felidae > Prionailurus > Prionailurus viverrinus. Next base: position 111,491,084 of record NC_062570.1, read on the forward strand.
CTCTATCTCTCTCTGCCTCAAAAATAAATAAACGTTAAAAAAAAATTAAAAAAAAATTGATTAAGGAAAGGTTAACCATGAAAAAATCCACGTAACACAAAATGTAGCATCTAAGTCATCTTCTTAAGTGTGTGGTTAGTAGTGTTAACTATGTTCACACCGCTGTGTCGCCGTCCCCACCATCCCTCGCCAGAACGTTCCACCTTCCCAAGCTGAAACTCTGTCCCATGAATGCTAACGCCCGTGCCCCCTCCCCCGATGCCCACTGTCCACCTTCTCTGTCTCACGCATCTGGAGACCCCAGGGCCCTCACGTGACTGGGACCGTGCGTGTCGGCCCCGTGTCACTCAGCATCGCGCCCTCTAGGTCCGTCCCTGCTGTAGCAGGGGTGAGCATCTTCCTCCTCTTTGAGGCTGAAGAATATTCTGGAGCGGAGGGTCTCTTACGCTCCTTTGCCCTGACCATGAAGTCACTGAGGTCAAGCATAGAGTCATTTTTTAAAATTTATTTATTCCCAGCCCCTGTGCCGGAACCTGGCTCTGAACAAGCCCGATTCAAGATGTATTTGTGGAAGAGGTGAATAGAGTCCACACCTCTGGGTTTGTGGCTGGCTGTGCCACGCGCTGGCCGGGTGGCCTCAGGCAAGTGGCTTTCCCGCTTTGGGGCCCCATCTCCTCGTCTGCAGGATGGAGACAGTGACTCGCTTGCAGGGCAGCCGTAGGGCTCACGTGCGATGACCGGACTCAACTGGTGGGGTCCGCTCTTCCCAGTCTGACCTCCAGGGCCCTTGAGTCACCCTGGCCCCACGGCTGTGCCCCTCAGCAGGGGGCCGGCTGTGGGCGCCCGTCTGTAGTTTCCACATGGTGGCACAGGATATTTTAATCAGCACCCGTCTTCTGAGCTAAGGCAGCGGGTCCTACATTCCAGGCGTGGTAATTCCGCCGACAAGCCCCGGGGACCAGGCTGAGAGGTCTCGTTCCCCGGGAATGCCAGCGGGCGACAGCCAGGGCGCGGTTCGACCCCGGTTTCACGCAAGGCGTAATTTCCGACGTGAGCCAGTACCTTCCCTGGCGGCTAGAGGCTCCGACTGTCCTCGAGGCACCCCGCGTCAGGAAAGCCGGCGGCCGTTTCGCGTCCAGCCTGGTGGCCGTGTCACCCGGGGCGTGACTGCGGGGGCTGTGAGGTCAGATGGGCTGGGTCGAACCTCGGGCCAGCCACTGGCCTCTCAGGTGGCCCCGGGACCTCGTCGAATTGCTCGGTGCCTCACTTTCTCACTCTGTAAAATGTGGATATCACCCTCCTCACGGTTTTCTGGGGTTGTTGTGCGACCGGACACGTTGAGGCCGGGGGCGCACTCGACACATGCCAAGTACACGGGGAGCTTTCCTGCCTTTGCTCCCCGCTCTGAGCCTGGGTGCCTTTGTCCGTGCACTGGGGGTGCCCTCGCCGCACCCCGCTCGAAAGGCCTGTTGGTCTCTTTTCTTCCCCACCCGCTTAGGCCTGGCGTACTGGTGATGATGTCTTTCCAGAAGAGAGGAGATCTGCCAGTACGTTTCTGGCGGACTTCCGTCAGCCCCGTCCCAGAGCTGCGGGTCACCCGACCCGCCACCCGCATCCCGCTTGGCTGGTTCACGGGTACCGGCCCCCTCGCCTCCCCCGCTCCTGTCCTGCCTTCCCTGCTCCGCAAATGCACCACTGTCTCTGCCCAGGTGGCAGGCCGGAGTCCACTGTCAACGTCCCCGGGCCTCACTGCCCGCACCCAGCTCCTCACCTAAGCCAGGCCACCCCTCCCTGCTCCGTGTCTCCCGCTCCCAACCCACCGCCGCCCGGGGGAACTCAGTGCTGTCGCTGCCTGCACCCTACCCTTCTTCTAGAGCCTTCTAAGGCCCCAAATCTTAACTGCTGCAGTGGCCTCTCTGGACGTCCCTCCCCCTGCGGCTCCTGGTACACCAGCCTCGCTGCATTCTTTCCCGTGCCTCCAACAACCTGGATCCTTTCCTGCCCCAGGGCCTTTGTACTTACTGCTCCCCCTGCCCGGAATGCCTTTCGCTCCATTTCCCACATCGCTGGCTGCTTCCCATCCCCGGGCCCCAACCTCAGGGCTCCCCTTCAGAAGACCTTCGCTGCACTTTATGTAAGTGAGTTGAAACACGGCACTGAAAGTGCTGAAGCGGCTCTTCCGTGTTCCTAAATTCCACTCTCAGAACTTCACTTCTGGCCACCCAAACCCTTCTGTTTCGTCACGACTCTCAGAACCTTCTGGAACACTCTGGCCACCAGAGAGATGTGCGGGTCCTTCTCCACACCGAGCAATTGTCGGGCTCTCCAGACACCAGCTGGGTGTCCCACAGATGAACTCAGTTCTGCTGCTGTCTACCTGTCCGGACTGCACAGGGGACGGGCTCGGTCCCCCAACACTGTCCCCACTCAGATGCCTCTTGCGAGCCCAGGCTGTCACCCGTGATTCTGACTGCCCGGCTGTAGATCAGAGGTTCCCACCGCCTCCTCCTGAGACTTGAGAATTGCTAGAAAGGCTCATGGAACTCACTCAGCACAAAGAGTTCACTCTCCAGATTCCTGGTTTAGTACAAGAGGACAGAACTCAAGAACGGGATGCAACTCTCCAATGGGAGAGGCATAAAGCTGAGGCGGGGCGGGGGGCGCGGAGTTTCCACGCACCGTCAGGGGGAAAGTTCCTCCACGCCTCCGTGTGTCCACCAGCCGGAAGCTCCCCCAACACAGACATTTTGGGGTTTCCACGGAGGCCTCCTCCCACAGGCATGATGGATCAAGTCATTGGCCATTGGCGGTGAAGTCAACCTCCAGCCTCCTCCCCACCCTCTGGTCACATGGTTGGCCTCTCCCGGCAGCCAGCCCTGTCCGGGGGCTGCCTTCGGGCCTTCCTCCTGTTGCCTCCTGACCGTAAGCCCAGGTGTGGCGGACAAGGTGCCTTCACTTTCTGCCCATTCTCCTTTCTCTCTCCCCCATCTTTCCTTTGCCTGCTTACCTCCGGCTTGACCTGGGGCTCTGTGGGTCTCACTCCGTTGCCTCTTCTTGGGTTCAGGGGAAACCTCCCTCAGCTTCCCTGGAACTGCGGCCCTCGGTCTCTCCAGATGCCATCCGGGTCGAGGCAGTTCGAACCGGGTGCCTCGCTCCCACCACAGACCTGGATCCCCGCGTCGCTGCTCGAGGGGACCCACCAAGAAGACCCTTGCTGGCCCGAGACGAGAGTAAAGAACCGAACTCTGTTGTGTTGAGACCCTCAGACCGGAGCCTGTTTGTTAGTGCAGCCCGGCCTCGCTCGTCCTGACTCACGCGAGGTCCCACCTTAGACAGAGCTGTCCCTGTGAAGGCCTGTCCTGCCCCGGCTGGAGTCAGGCGCCTCCCCTGGGCTCCCCCAGCACTTGGCCTTTCACATCGTGTCCCACCTTGCGAGAGTCGCCGCGGCACGGGGGCCACCTCTCGGCCTGGGTGAGAGTGCCCCGGGGGCAGGTGCACGCCTACCTTGCCGCCCCCCCCCCCCCCCCCCCGCCCCGTCCCCATCCCCAGGCGCGGTGCGGAACCTGGCTTCCCTAGGGCTCAGGCCCTGCCTGTTGAGCCTGTTGAACGACCAGGCTTGGCAGGGACCCAGCGGTCCCCCGTGTGCACATTCTTCTTTCAGAGGAATGTCCCGGCCCAGGTTCCCACAGAAGCGTCCGGACCAGGGGGAGTGACTCTTTGCGCTCTGGCTGTTGCTCTACTGTAGAAAAAGCCATTCTTTTGAACTCTGCTGAGGGAGCCCACAAACGGGGCGTAACTGAGACACAGGAATCCCGGGGTCAGTGGGCAATCACTCAGGCGGGGGCTCCCCTCCCCCGGCGGGTCAGCAAAAAATGTCAAGTGAAACCCATTCTAATTAAAGGGAACATTAAGCAGGGCCCTTTTAAACACGGCTATTTCCTAAAGTCCTCTTTTTTGCTACCAATGAATTCCCCTGAGGAAGGGACAGGGGTGAGGGGGTGAGCGCCCGAGACTCTCACCGCCCCGACCCACTCGCCCTGCCTTTATCTAGAACCGTATCTCAGTGGCGAGTTAAAGACTTCAGGGAAACTTCTCCGGGCCCTAATTCACCAGCTGCTTCATGAGAACACAGTCTCTCAGGCTCCACCCCTTTCGGGGAGGAAGATGATAAGCCAGGGGACCCCCACAAGGCGGCTGGGATGTGACCTGCCCCGGAGACCGTGCGATTGGTCTGAAAACAGCTCGGACCCATAGGTGCCCTTGGCTCAACAACTATTAATTGAGCGACTTCTGTGTGCCGGGCACTGTCCTAGCTAGACCTTGGGACAGAGCGTCAAACGGGACTGCAACTGCCCTCCAGCACACGGCTTGCCCTTGACTTTGTCTCCGACGATGTGATACATGCAGTCTTGTGTTCCTGCGAGCGTGTGCATGTGCATGCGTGGAAGAGGGGGAGGGAGGGAGAGAGAGATGTTTATCTCCTCCCCCCTCAATGCTGGCTTCTACAGTTTTCCAAGCGTCTTGGCCAACGGCGGCCAGAGGAGGGGGAGGGCAGTCAGGCCCTCGCGGGCTTCACGACCGAGCCGGGTGTCCGTCTCACGGGGAAGGGTGGACCAGACCCCGAAGATCACTCATCTGAGTACTGGGTTGAGGGTTCTACAATCAATTAGTCATGTCTGCCACGAGTGCAGACATGGAGAGCGGTGGCCTGTGTGCTCTGCGTGTGTTGACCTTGGTCTAAAATCGAAATTGAAGTCCATTTGAGGAAACATCATGAAAGCTACTGGACAAAGCCATCGAACTTTCTCATCTCAAGGGCCAGGAGGACCCTGTGACATGTCCTGAAACCCACAGTGCTCGGGGTCACCTGAAGGACTCAGACACCCGTGCGGGCCAGACTCACACCAGGTGAGCCCACGCCCACCAGCTTCGTGGCTGCTGTTCTCGCTCTCCGGGGGCTCCCCGGTGCCCCGTCTGGCCGCTTGCCGGGAAAGTAGCGCCTTCAGTGAAATAATCATCACGGTCAGTCTTGGAAGGGACAGAAGCTGAGACAGGAGTCCCATCCAGAGCAAGGCCCGGGGCTCCTTCCCAAAGGAGGCGGCCCACCTTTCATGCTGAACAGCTTGTGGTTCCTTTCACGCCACGTCTGTTGTAGCCTCTGTACCTTTGCCTGGGCTGTTCCCTCTCTTCCTGGCATGCTTTCCCTCGCTGCCTCTCTGACCGGCCCGCGCTTGCCACCGATCATGCCACGGTGTGAACGACCTGTATGCTGGGGTCTGTCTCCTCTGCTAGGTTCCAGAGGCCCAGAGGACTCCGCCCCGGGTGTGGCCCACGACGGGCGCCCTGGAAATATCACGGAACGACCGTGTCTCGACTTTGTGTCTCACGCCAGCCGTCACTTCTGAGTCTGCCTCTCTCGGAGCTCATGGAAACAGCAGGTTGGTCCATTTTGGTCTCCCGTGCAGGCGTCGAGGTCACACTCCGTCCTCGGATGCAGAACAGGAGGCCCTCTGAAGTTTTCTACAATTTGCCTTTTATTGCTGTGTAAGAAACACCTCCTTAAGCTCTCTGAAAGGTTCTTGAGGACATGAATGTGTGGTCTCTTCCCCTGGAGATGGGCAGGGTCCCCGTTTGCCCCAGGAGCAGGCAGGGGGAGGGGCCCCAGGCCAGCTTCTCTATTGCCCTTTGGGAGTGAGAGTCCCACTGGGGCTCCAGCCAGGGAGGCAGAGAAGCCAGAGTCACTGTTACCGCTGCAGGACTTTGCCTGGGCACTTCGGTCACCCGCGTAAAACTCACGAGGCAAATGTTGTTAATATTGGCACGCTGTTCCCGTCCACGGTTTCTCAAGCACCCGACCAAGCTCCAGGCCCTGAGCAAAGCACCACTGGACGCATTCCCTGTTTTACCCGGCCGCGGCTCACCGGCGTCACCTTTGCTGACGAGGAACAGGAGGCCCCGAGCGGCAGTTCGCGGTCTCCCCGCCTCCCGCCGCGGCTTGGGCCTGCCCCGTGGCACCTGCTGATTCTGCACGCGGGAGCTCTCCGCCCTGACCCCGGGGACGACTCAGGCCTCGGTAACTCTCCAAGGAAGGCCTCCCTGACTGGGACCCCCAGATGAATGGTACAGATGAATGCGTATCTGTACCGGTTACCCATGCTGCGTTCCAGGTCACCCCACGCTTAGGGGCTTGAAACGACATTCTACTGGCTCACAGCTCTGTGGGTCGGCAGTCAGGCACGGCTGAGCTGGGTCCTCCGCTCGGGGTCTCACGTGGCCGACAGCATGGCACCAGGCAGGCCGCGTTCCTTTTGGAGGCTCTGGGGGAGAACCCAGTTGCGCGCTCATTGAGGAGGTTGTCCGGATTCAGGTCCTTGCCGCTGTAGGACTGATGTCCCCGTTTCCTTCCGGGAGAAAACCCTCCGCTTTTAAAAGCAGACCGACCGGCCCACCTGGCTAATGAATGTCCCCACATCCCAGCGAACGAGTTAATTGGGCCATCCTACCCAACCTCACCATGGGAGCGAAAGCCATCGTGTTCACAGTCTCAGGGGTAACATTGCCGTAGGCGTGGACACAGGGTGGGGGAACCTGGGGACCCAGGACTCCAGCGGCCACACTGTGAGCGATTAACCGGCACCGGGCTGGTGTGCTCTCGGCACGGGTGCACACTTTCCCGAGGAGGCCGCGGTGTGCGGGGCTGGGGTGGGGGTACGTGTGGATTCAGACAGGCCTCCGTTGGGATCGTGGTTCCATCCCCCGTGGCGGAAGGCTTTAGGGAAGCAGCTCATCTGTAAAACGGAGCGGGGGCTTCTGGTGGGGCATGTGGAAAGCTGAATGAGGCTGTGCAGATCAGCCTTTTGGCAGAGGCCGGCCCTCAGGCACGGCTTTTTAACAGTGCGGTCTCCTGGTGGGCCAGTTGTTCACGAGGGGAAGGAGGTCAGGGCCGTGCCTGATCTATTGGAGCAGGAACATTGGGTGGGGGGTGGCGGCCGATCGAACATTCCTATGCCCTCCGCGGCGGCGTGGTGATCCCTCCTCGGCTGTGCCCTGAGTGGCACCTGCAGCCCCACGGACAGCCCCACACTTCAGGGCCCTCAGCTTCCTCCCTGTGTCTTCCTGGGGCAGAGCCGCCAGACTGATAATTGATGGGGGGGCGGTGTGGCCCTTTGGGAGTGGACAAAGAGTATCAGATGAGGGGGCCACAAAGACAGGCTCTTCCGTGACCAAAGGCAGGGGAGGGCGGCGGTCAGCGAGCAGGTTCTGGCACGACTGTCCGCGTGTGCCTCTCAGCTTCGCTGCGAACGAGTCATGTGACCAAACCTCTCTGTGCTGCACTGTCCTTCTCTGAAAATGGAGAGGAGAGCAGACCTAGCTCCCAAGGTTGTCCCGAGGGTGAGACGAAATAGTGCGGGAAGGCAGCTGGCACGTAGTGACTGCTCAACCAAAGTTACCTTCGCCATTATCTTCCTTTTCCTCGGCATCATCACCACCATCACCGTCAAGACCACCACCGCCATCATTACCTCTTCGTTGGCTTAACAGGTGGGCTCCTGCTATGAGTGTCACAAGCAGAGGGAGAGACTCAAGCAGGGATGGGTCAGATTTCTCTGACCCACCACCTCTCAGCAGGGCCCAGCTGGACTGTCTGGGGAGGGGTGGTGGTCACAGAAGCAGACGCTGGCCCAAAGGCACGAACTTTGTCCACCCAAACTGGGCTCTGGTGGGCCTGAGTCGAGGGTCGGTGTTGGGGGTGCTGGAAGAATCTAGGAATGTTGGAGACTTGACAGAAGGCAAGAGGGGGATGAGGCGTCTCCCGGCATCTCCCCCCTTCCACCTGCTTCTCTAAAGGGGCTCTTTGGAGAGAAGCTGCAAGGCAGGATTCCGGAGGACTCCTGCTTCTCTTGGCCTCAGTTGTCCCATCTCTAAAATGGGGACACGCCCGGCCGCACCAGGACTCAGGGAGACACTGCTGAAGGCCTGACCTGAGCAGTCAGTAGGTGGCGCTGGTGGGCACGAAAGCCACTCTACGGCTGGCGGCGGGGAGCGGGTGGGAGGCGAGAGATCCTGCTGTGGCTCTAGGGCAGCTGTCTGTGGGAGTAGCCCCAGCAAGGCGCTGGTGAGGACTCTCACGACTCCTGGGGGCAGAGGAACCGGCTGGTGTTGGAGGCTCTCCCCTTTGGTGGAGCTGCAGACCCTGCCTTGGGTACCTTAGCTGTCTACGGACATCTCCAGCTCAGCGTGCACCAGACAAGGGGTAATACCCCTCCGGAGTCACCCCTAGCTCCCCGCCCCACTGGGTGGGGCCTCCTCCCAGGTGTGTTGGAGTGACATCCCATGCCCTTGGCCCTTACCTGGACCCTGTCCCTGAGCCCTGCCGGGGTCACCTTTAAACCCCCCACCATCGGCCCCCTGGGACCCGTGTGGCCGCGGTAATCTCCTCTCCCACTCCTTCTAACCTCCGCCTAACATCTTAAAGAAGCTTCCAAAGTGTCACGTAAGGCCCTGCATCTGCAACTTGCAGGGTCCCTGGCCCTCAGGATAAAGTGCAAGGCCCTGATAAGGCCCACGAGGCCCTGAAGTGTGGGGCTGGCTCATGGCTGCAGCCCTGTCCTTAGTCACGGGCTGGCTTGCCCCAGTGTCCAGGCAGCATGGTGTCCCTCCCTCTGGGTCTTGCTCAGGCCTTTCCTACTTTTCCTGTCCATCTGCCTCGTGGGTAGGCTGTGTGGGTTCCGGGAGTCACCGCTTGTCTTGTTTGTGGGGTGCCTGGCATGTATGAAGCCCTCAAGAATGTTCTGTGTTCGTATGCCTACGATTACTCTTGCCCTCACCCAGCATGGGATGATGAAGTAGGTGGATACACAGATGAATGAATGAATGAATGAATGAATGAATGACACTCCCCTGCATCTTCCACTGGCCGCCCGGATGGTTCCGAGCTCACGGAAGGAGGTGGCCGTGTGGGTCCCCTGCAGGTGGGACCCAGGCCAGCTGGGGAGTCCCGACTCCCCCGGGGGGGAGGGGGCAGGTCTTAGGTTGGCCATGGCTCCGCCCTGACCTTAACCCCAGAGGAAGGAAGGAATGGTGGCCGGGCAGAACGCCCCGCCTACCTGGGCAGCCCCGCCCTTCCGTTTTCTTTCCGTTTCATTCTGTTGCAAAGGAGGAAAGGCGACCAGGCGGATGGGGCTGCAGGCACAGACGGACAGGTATTTTGCAAGTGAGACCAACGGACTTCTGGCGAGGGGCTGGGGCCACTGTTGAGCCGTCTAGGCCCTCCTGGGTGGGCGCCTCCCAACCCAAGATAGTGCCAAGGCTAGATCACTCAGGCGCGGCCTCCAGCCCTCCCACCCAGGATGGCCCACCTGGCTTCTGCCTGGTCATTGCCTCATGCAGAGGTAAGGATGGTCTCGAAGCCCCAGAACCGGGGCTGGAGCCCCTGGTGTCTGGGTCAACCTGTGCCACTTATAAACTCAGGCCGAGACGCCCGCTCTCTCTGAGAAGGGGAGGTTGGGGCTCTGGGGTCAGGGGGAGGGACCCCGCTTCCATGGATTTGGGCAGGGCACTCTCTACCTCTCAGGTTCTGGGCCTGGGAAAGGGAGGTGTGAAGGGACCCAAGGCCACGGGGGCCTGCATAGGAGCCAGCCTCCCACGTGGGGTGTAAAAATCATGACATATTCAGAAGCTGGAATGTTCTTCTCAGGCTGTAAATCAAGCGTGGTCACATCACCTCTCCGGCCACCAAGACCTCTCCAGGCACTTGGGACAGTTGTCCACCCCACGAGGCCCTGGAGGTCTGGCCCGGCCTGCCCAGGTCTATCCCGCTCATACGTGGTCCCGGCTCCGGAACTCTGGTCTCGCTGGCCCAGCTCCCGAGCTCCCCTTCACGCATGCTGTTCCCTCTGCCTGGAACTACGCTGTTCCCTCTGCCCAGAACAGTCCTACCTCCTGACCCCATACCTTCTCTCCTTAGCCCGCTGAGTAGCCGCCCCACGTCCGCCTCCTCTGGGGCTCTGCACACCTGTCGTCGCGGCTCGGGTGTGTGATCGTGTTTCTCTCGCCTCGTCCCTGTGCCCCTGGAGGACAGGTTCTGGCACCCCTTATCCACTGGGCGGGAGGCACATGTTCCACGGAGAGATCCAAAGCTGGGGCCCTGCTGCCTCCCCCTTCCCTCCCGGCCCGGCCGGCCCTGGGAGGAGACGTTTGTTTCCCTGGGGAAAAGGGCCTCTCAGGACGGCATCTGCCACTGGAGAAACCGGGAGGAAGAGGGAGTCCAGGCAGACGTGGGCTCCGGGCCTCCGGAGGGCCACGGATGCCACAGGCGTCCCTCGTGGAGTCAGCGACAAGGGGTTCTGGGAAACGGCTCTCCCTGAGAGATCGGCCGTTCAAGTGGACGTTGAAAGAGCCATTAGCTTGAGGCGCCAGGAGACGCGCAGGAAACAGGTTCTGGACGGAAATGACACGGTCCCGTGTGGGTGCGCGCTCAGCCCCTTGGTGGGGTCTCCTGGCGGTGCAGGGGGGAGTCTGTACCACCCCGAATGCCCTCTGGCTGTGCAGTGGGGAGAAGGGCAGGCCTGACAGCACTCCCCCCCCCCCCGCCACGACCCCCTCCAACCTGGGACCCTGTCCTGGGGGTGCCGGGCACCTGTGAGCGTTTCCATTCTGGGGCCTGGGGACGTGAGTTAGGACCACCGGCCAGGGTGGGGTCCCCGAGCTCCCACCTGCAACCCCCAAGTCCTTCCACTGCGGACGCCCTGCCCGTAAGTGGTTTGCACGCCTCACTTAACAGTCGGGACCACTCCCCGAGGAGCTAGCTGCTCTAAATGGCCATTTAACAGATGAGGAAAGTGAGGCCCAGAGACGCGCAACAAGAGGCTTGGGAGAAGCTTTCCTCCCTCTCCCAATCTCTCCCTGCCCCTCCTTTACTAGACAAGACTTTCCTGCGCAGGCGTGGGCCGGGTGTTGGGAATACCAAGAGGGCCCTCCTGGGCCTCTCCCCGGCTGGTTACCAGCAGGGGACAAGCAGGTCAGTCCCCAGGCCAGCTCTGGCACGCTGGCGGTGGCCCCTGGAGAGCTGTGCGGGATGGGGCTGGGAGGCAGGGTCTGGCTCGGGGAAAGTGTGCTGCGATCCATTAGTGATGTCTGCCGTGGTGCACGTAGGCCTGGGGAGAAGGGGCGGGATTTGCTGTCCACCCCTGGAGCCCAGACCCGCAGAGCCTCTAAAACCCCTCCCGACAGCGCCAGGGCTCTTCTCTCCATTTTCAGATGAGAAGGCAGGTTCTGTGTGAGGTCTTACGGCTCAACCATGGCCGAGCTGGGACCTGAGCCCGGGCCCCGAGGGTCCCCGCTTTCCTCGGCCTCCTGCTACTGTGCCCTGGCTGCCTCTTTGCTTCGGCTGCTAGGGAGCTCCGAGGACAGCTTGGGGCCTGCCCTCAGGTGCCCCCTCAGCCTGGGGTTTGGAGCATCTCTCTTGCCCCCTCCTCTGGGCTCTTTATCCTCCCTGCCGGGCCTCCCGTGGAGCGGGCCGGACATAAGTTATCAACTATAAATAAAACCAAGACTTCCGTTCTGGCCCTCACTTGGGTTTCCCGGTGCATTTTTTTAAAAGTCCTTAATGGAAGGAGGGGAGGGGAGCCTCCTAACGGAAGATGACATCACCATCAGCTGGCCCCGGGGGGGCAGGCCCCCAGCCCCACAGGCCCGCGTGGGCCCTGAATGCCCCCATTATGAGGGGGAACCTCATTACACAAGTTGCGCGGGGCGGCGGAATTTCAAATGGGGTTTTGTGGTTTCTGCCCTTTGCTGCGGAGCACACACAGGCAGCTGCAGTCACCAGCTTCCTCTGCCGCCACAGCCCTGGCGCCCGGCCAGCCCGGTGACCACCTCTTCCACCATGAGTCAGTTTCATTCTTAACTCTGTGACTCAGGCCTCTTTAAAGGGACAGCAGAGCCGACTGGCCCGGGCAGGGACGGGAGACAGTGGAGGAGCCTGCCCCGGGAGGGGGGAGGGAGGGGAGCGGAGGGGAGGGGCCCTGGGTCCCGTGGACGTGGACGGAGGAGGGGTGGCTCTCCGCGGGCGGCCGTCCCTCCACCCCCCCTGCCCCGAGATGCGGGGGGTTTCCTGCCTGCTCCCAGGGAGAGCAGCCTGTGATTCCCCCAAATCTGACTGTCTGCAGGGCGGGAACCCCCGGGCATTCAGCGACCTTGCTTTTTGTCTGGCCAGAAGCCCTGCCCGAGCCATGGCCCCGGAGGCCGGCCGGAGCCGTGCACACCGCCCTCTCGGTCCTGCCTAATTCCCATCACTGTGCCCTTCTGCTCCCCCTCCCCCCCGCCAGGCGGTGCCCCCTGCCACCTGGGACGTGCGTCCCAGGCTTCCCGTGGCTCTGCCTCCTCCCTGAGGCTCCCCCTGCCACCCCGTCGGAGCAGCTGAGTCCTTCCTCTGTGGCATGAATAACGACCCACAACTCCGTCCGGTTTGCTTGTGGGTTAACTGGCTCCCCGCCCCCAAAGACTGTCAGCCCCACGAGGGCAGGGCCCCTGCACGTCTTGTCACAGCACAGGGCCTGGCACACAGTAGGTGCTTGGACGAGCGAATGGGTGAATGGCCGGCAGGATTCTTCCATAGCCCACGCCTGTCGGCCCCCCCCCCCCCCCAGAGAGTGTGGGGCAGGTCCTCCCTGCCAGATGGGGCACCAGGGGACAGAGGAACCTGTGTGCTGGACAGGCCAAGGTTACCCGTGGATGTTCCCGAGCCCAGGGGCTCCTGCAGGGGCAGGTCTCTGTATGGGGCCTCAGTGAAACCCAAGAAGAATTTCCCTGTTTTCCCTTCCGTCTGACTCACACTTAGGTTGAGAAGTTCCCCTTTTGGTCAGCGCCTCTCCCAAGGCTGCTGAGTGGCCAGGAGAGGCCGGTGGGACCTGGGCTATGGTTCCATTCACAGAAATAAGACCTACCTGGTGCCCCCATCCTGCCTGCATTTGTGGGCCCCCAGCTGGGCCCAGCTCACAGCACTGGCAGTTTTGCAGGGGGCGCGGGGGGGTGCTTATGGGGGTCTCAGCTGCCCGGATTCCTGCATCCACATGGCTGGTGTTCATCTGGGCCTCTCCCTGCAGCCTGCTGGCTCACCGTCCTTGGGGAGGGGGGGGGGCTGGGGCAGGGACTGGAGTCTGGACCGGCCCCAGAGAGGGACTGACCCGTCTCTGTCCCAGGCAACCAGGAGGCCGGGGTGGGGGGTGGCAGCCGGCCTGTGTGATGGGCCCATTCCCCTCGGCGATTCCCCTCTTGAAGGCTGGGGTGGATGGAAGAATGAGGGAAGAGAAAGGAAAGAGAAGAAAACGTTGGCTTTGGGGGCACAGATTCTTTAAAAAAAAATTTTTTTTAACGTTTATTTATTGTTGACAGAGAGACAGAGCATGAGCAGGGGCAGAGAGAGGGAGACACAGAATCGGAAGCAGGTTCCGGGCTCCGAGCCATCAGCACAGAGCCCGATGCGGGGCTCGAACCCACAAACCGTGAGATCATGACCTGAGCCGAAGTCGGACGCTCAAGCTCAACCGACTGAGCTCCCCAGGTGCCCCTGGGGGCACAGATTTTCCACGCGGCCACGGCCTCCTCCGAGGGGCTGTCCACAGGCAGCCCCAGGGGTCTCACAGCGTCGCTCATTCCTTGCTCGGCAGCCGGTCCCGGAGCCCCTCGGTGCCAGGGCACGTCGGGGACATCATCAGTGACTTGCCGCGATCCCGCCCCGCCGAGCTGCCAGTCTGATGGCGGAGCCGGACAGCGAGAATGCGGTGTGGGAAGTGACTTAGCAGAAATGCACAGAAGGGGACATGCCCAGCTGGGGGGTCATGGAAGCCTCCCAGGAGGAGGCGGCATCTGGGAAAACCCCGAGTAGGGAGGAGACATCAACCGGGGGAAGGGTAGAGGGAGGCAAGGAGGGGAAAGCCTCTGGGAGGAAGGGGGTATATGCAAAAACCGGAGGCAAGAAGGAAGGTGTCATGTTGGAGGCACTGAGGCCATCGGGGCAGCGGGAGAGGACAGAGTGCCCGGTGCAGGGTGGACACACGCTCAGGGCAGGGGACACAGAGGCTCGGAGGGAGGCCGGGGCCCTGCTGGGCTGCAAAACCAAGCTGAGCAGCTCTGATGTTTCCCAAGGATGGTGAGGAGGCTTTCCGGGCTTGGTCTGCTTCTGGAACCAGCTTCTGGCTGCCTCAGGGGTCACAGTGCCGGGGGGGGGAGGGGGGGGAAGGGGCACCTGGGCAGGGGCCCTGGGAGGGGGGGCGAGCTTCCTCCTCCTGCCAAGGCTCTGCCAGAGCTGTGGGGCTGCCCCGGGGGCGGCGGGGGGTAGGGACACCTCCAGGCCCGGTGGGCAGGGGCAGCCAAGACCATCGCTGGAGGGAAAGCTGAGTACCAGCTTGGGAAGAGCGGAAGCAGGTGAGCTTAAACCAAAGAGGAGGGACTGGTGGGTGAGACACCACCCGGGCCTGGACCCTCCCCTCTGGGGCCAAGCAGCTCCCCCGGGACCATCCCCAGAGACGCCTCAGCAGCTCCCTTGTTGGCACAGGGACAGAGATGACAGGCTGTGGTGCTGGGTTCTGGTCGGGACCTTGGCTCCCAGTGCATTTGCGGGTCTCATCGGTCACCCGTGGCCATTTGTTACCTGGAGAGACTCTTCTGCTGGGCCCCTCCGTGTGTGGCCGTGAATAATGGAGAGCGGCAGTCGAGCGGCGAAGGTAAAAGATGGGGGTCGATACTCAGCCGCGGGGGGCAGGGCGCGGGTGGAGGAGGCAGACGTGGGGTGTTGCCAGGGAGCCTCTCCCGGTGGCACCTTCCGGGCCACTCGGGGGACCCGGCGTCTCCACAGCAGGCGAGCATCACAGCCTCCTGTTTTGCGCCCCATGGGATGCAACGATGCCTCCTCTCGTGTAGTTGAGGAGACGGTCCCGTCCGGGGCCACGCGGCGCTGTGCGGCTCAGGGGTCCCCACTGCCCCGCCGCCCAAGTCAGGGCTGCTGCAGGCACCAAATCCAATCACAAGAGCGGAGCGCTTTGAAATGCAAAAGCCGTAAGGTAGAATCACAATGAGACAGACACAACCATTTATGGTTTTATGAGGCTGGGCTGCCCCTGTGCTGGGCCAGTCCAGAATTAATTAGGCCCCGCAGCCAAGGACCACAGACCCAGCTAGGAGCGCTGGGAGGGGCAGGCTGGGGCCAGACAGGAAGCGACAAGCATTGCTCATGCTTACTGCTGCCCCAGAGTCTGGAGCCTCAGGCCTTCCCAGCAGCAAGTCCGTTCTCCTTGAGTCAGCTGGCGGGAGAATGGAGGGGGTGGGGGGAGCTTTGGGGCCTCCCCCTCCCCAACGAGGTGAGGGGGGAAGGATAAAGGTCAGGAGAAGCAAGAGTAAGACCAAGGGTCCACAGTCGACCAGGAGGGTGGGACGGATGGGGGAGGGGCGATTCTGCCCGGCCTAGAGTTTTCTCAGTCTAGATCCGGAAACCTGGTGACTCCGAGCTCCCAAAGGTCACGGGCCATGACCTGGGTCACGGAGGCTGATGGGATGGACAGGTTTGATGGCCAGAGAGAAGAGAGTGGGGCACGGAGGACTGGAAGGTGAAAGGAAAGTCACAGGACCTTGGTTCAGCGAATAAATAATTGATGGATGGGTGGATAGATAGATGATGGATAGATGTGTAGGTGAACAGATGGATGGGTGGATGGATGGATGCGTTAATGACGGACGGATGGATGGATGGCTGATGGATGGGTGGACAGATGTGGTGAATGGGGCGTGAATGAACATAGGGATGCTGAAGACATGGGCAGGCTGCAAGGAAGGGCTCCCATTGGACAGATGGATGGACGGATGGATGGACAGATGGACGGATGGACGGATGGACGGATGGATGGATGGACAGATGGATGGATGGACAGATGGACGGACGGATGGATGGATGGATGGATGGAGGAATAGATAGATAAGTGGATGGATGGATAGATGGATAGATTAATGGATGGGTGGGTTGGTAGAGAGTGGAAACAGCACCTGAATTTATCTCAAGGAAGGAATGTGGGAAAGTAAGGTGATTCCAGCAGAGGCCTTGGTGGGGCCAGTTGGACCTCCTTGTCAGAGTTTTGGCATGCATGGTGTGATGCCCATGGCCTCCACCAACGGGGCAATAGCCTGGAGGTTGCTGACCCAAGCTAGGACAAGTATACTTGGATCCTCCTCTTGCCTTGGCTTTCTCAGCCCCTTCACCTTGGCCTCATCTCCCCTCCAGGCCTTGATTCCTCTGTCTGAACATGGAGACTTGCTAGATGAGATGGGCCTCTAAGGAAGGCAAGTGGAGGCTCCTGGGTTCTCCAGGGGCCAGAGGCAACACCCCAGCCCTTCTCCCGTCCTGCTCATGGGCTCCTCCTCCATCCACTCCTGGGCTCACTCCAGGCACCTGCCATGCACCCTCCTCCCCACCATTCTCCAAGCATCTGGCTACAAGGCCAGCCCAAGAGATGAGCCCCGGGGAAAAGGAGAACTGACCTCTGCCCCGAGGTGGGCAGCTGAGGGGCTGCCATGGCCACAGACGGCTGCTCAGACCGCTGGCAGGTTCCAGGCTGAGTCACCCTGAGTCACCACTGTCACTTCCTACCACACATTCCCTCATTCATACAGTGTCTCATCCCTAAGGCCACTTCCCTGGAATCTTCTCGGGCAGTTGCCAAGGGTGTGGGGGCACTCAGCCTGCCCCAGATGGACGGGCCAAGAGCTCGGCCCTCGGAGCCCTGCAAGGAGAGAGGCCCGGACAGTGTGGCCTCCCTGGAAGGGGGCGGATGCCCTCTGAGCCCCGCTCCGGCCGGGGAGCCCTCCGACCCTCACTGGCCAGGCACTCCCTGGATGCGCAGGGCAGGTCCCTCCCGCTGTGAGGTTCTGCACCTGCAACCTTGAGACTCGGGTACCTGGAAACACACTGGAGTGCACCCGGCAGAGGAGGGGGAAATGGCTCACCTGCCCTCCTCTCCCGTCTCCCGCATGCGGCTCATTCGTTCCTTCACCTCCCACATGTTTCTCGTGTGCATTCAGCCCGTCTGGCACTGGGCCAGCTCCGGAGAGACACCGACCCCACTCCTCGCCCGCTGTCTTTCCACCTTGCCCAAGGAGGAGGCGGCTGTGGCCAGAACGTCTCGCACGCATCTCTCCCTCCACCAAACGCTGTGTCCCACTCATGTGACTCTCGCCTTGCGTTTGAAATCCCACTGGGTCTTCAAGTCTCTGCATCAGCGATTTCTCTTTAAAGGTCACAGGGAGCCACGGGATGTTTTCACTCCGAACCATTTTATACGAGAGCCCCAACCACAGGCTGTGTTCGGTTCGAATTCCCAAGGTCACCAAAGGAAGTGCAGCTGATTACAGACAGTCCCCAACTCGACGTTGTGGAAGGGACACATGTGCTTCGAAGCTTGAATGTGGATCTTCTCCTGGGTCTGCGATCGTCTCTCGGGGTGCTGGGCAGCGGCCGGGGCCCCAGCTCCCGGTCAGCCAGCGGTCGCCAGGGTCAACAGCCGGTGCTCGGACCCCCGTCTCTACCCACACAGACACTCTGTTGGCCACTTTCATTACAGGATTCAACACGTCACATGAGACACTCGATGCTTTGTTGTAAAATGGACTTTACTTTCGACGATTTTGCCCGACCGTAGGCCGATGTCATCGTTCAGGGCCAGTAGGCTGAGCTGTGATGTCCGGTAGGTTACATGTGTAATCAAATGCAGCTTTGACTTTGCAACATTTTCCGTTTGGCATGGGTTTTTTAGGACGTTACTCCAATGTCAGTTAAGGAAGGTCTGCATGACCTGATAGACATCAGAGTCTGTCGATTCCCGATTGACTTGAGGGCTTGCTGTCCATCACCGTGTTCTTTGATAAGATTTTACCAATCTTTTGCAGGAATCCCAAGAGGCACCCCATTGTGGGACACATTTGTGTTCCTCCCTCAGGAGGAACCTGCCCGCGTTACACCCGGAGGATATGGAGGGCCTGGATTACGCGGGCGTAGAAGCAAGAACGGAGGCTTTGGAGTCAAGAAGCCTGTGCGAGTTTGGCCGGCGCCTGCTTTTCTGGACCACCTCTGCTTCACGGGAAGGGAGGCAGGTGGCACAGGGGTTGAGAACATGGGCTCTGGGCTCCGGCTGCCCGTCTCCAGCTGTGTGTCCTTGGAAAAACTCTTTGAGCCTCCTTTTCTTCATCTGTAAAATGGACACACTCGCGATCATCGCTCCCTTGCAAGGGCGTTTGGCGAATTAACACGTGGAGGCTGATCTAAGACGAGCGATAACGTGTGAAGCGTCTGGTGTGAGGGGAAGGCGCAAAGGGCACCAGCTGTTTTCTCACTGAAGCGGCTCATTTGCGAGGGGAGCAGCCAGCACCATGGGCGCAAGCTGCGCATGAGGCCTGTTACGGTCAGAGCCACGAGGGGCCGGGGTCCCATCTCACAGATGGCAAAACCGAGACCGGAAGGCTCTGCGGCCGCCTTCTTAGTCACCCAGGCAGCCGGACTGTCTGCGTGTTCCCCTTTCCCGGCACCGGGCCTGGTGGCCTGTCGACGTGGAGCTTACTCAGAAGGAGCACAGGACCTTCCAAGTGGCATTGGCTTGGCAGGAGGCCGGGCACAGGGCAACCGATACGACCAAGGCCTTCTTGCCTCTGGTGTGGGGATCAGGGCCCCTGGCGGACATCTTGAGAGCATTTGTGTTTGGGGGGGTGGAGGAACGGGGGACACCCCCCCAACTCGCTTAAGCCTCAAAAAGACCCCAGTCGAGGGTGCCTGGGTGGCTCAGTCAGTTGAGCATCCGACTTCGGCCCAAGTCATGATCTCACAGTTTGTGAGTTCGAGCCCCACGTCGGGCTCTGTGCTGACAGCTCAGAGCCTGGAGCCTGCTTTGGATTCTGTGTTTCCCTCTCTGCCCCTCCTCTGCTCATGCCCTGTCTCTCAAAAATAAACAAATGTTGAAGAGAAAAGAAAAGAAGAGAAAAGAAAAGAAAAGAAATATTTTCAGGAGTGCCTAGGTGGCTCAGTAGGTTGAGCATCCAACTCTGGCTTAAGTCATGGTCTTGTGGTTCGTGGGTTCGAGTCCCGTGTCGGGCTCTGTGCTGACGCCTCGGAACCTGGAGCCTGCTTCCGATTCTGTGTTCCCCACCTCTCTGTCCCTCCTCCTACTCTCCCTCTGTCTCTCCCTGTGTCTCAAAAATAAATAACCATAAAAAAAAAGACTCCAATCAGCCAGAAGGTGATTCTCGGTGTTGCTGATGATGGTATGGCTCCCTGACCCCGCCCCCTCCCCAAGCCTGCCTGTGGTCACACGTGCCACATACGCTTTGCAACAGTGAGATGTTTCACCTGCAGTTGCTTATAGGTCACTGTCCCTGTGTCTCCATCCCCGTTTTCTCTGTCACCCGTCCCCTTGTGTTGGTGGCCCTGTGACGGCTCTGGACATGTTGGGGCTTTGGCTCAGGAGAAGCTGAGCTGGGGATCCATTTGGTTTGGGCTCACGAGATGTATTTGTGTCATCTGTAGACACGGCTGTGTACAGTTGGGCTGATGCTGGGTCCCTGGTGTGGGAGGGGCTTCTGGGGACACCTGCCGCTCTGGGGGCTTGCCGGGCACCATGTCGGGAAGACGCAGCGTCGGGGAGGGGGCTGCAATAC
Source organism: Prionailurus viverrinus (assembly GCF_022837055.1). Taxonomy (NCBI): domain Eukaryota; kingdom Metazoa; phylum Chordata; class Mammalia; order Carnivora; family Felidae; genus Prionailurus; species Prionailurus viverrinus. The sequence goes on from NC_062570.1 coordinate 111,510,776, forward strand.
ACATGGGCCATCCTCAGCACTGGCGTGTGGACAGCGGTCAGGGGAGAAGACTTGAGGCGCAGGCAGCGTGGATCAAAATTCTTCCGATGGGTGGACGGAGGGGACAGCTCGTGGATGACGGTCCGTGTGGGCGTGCCTTCTTTGCACGAATGCACCCAACAACACAAGCAGGGGACGCGGAGGCCCTGAGAGGGCAGGGGACTCGCCCAGAGGCACAGTCTCCTTCTCCTGCCACACGGTGGGCTCGGGACCGGACCCAGCCGACAACCTCTCAGGCAAAGAAACGCATCAAAACGAAAACTGCTGACAGGCAGAACCCCTTTTCACCAGCCACCCGGGTGCTTGTCTCCAGAATGTTCTTCCTTCCTGTTCAAGGAGCATTTGCAGTATCGCAGGATGCCACGTCCCTCGGCTGCCAGGAAGTCAGCTGCGGGGCCTAGAGGTCAGTTGAGTTAGAATGTGCCGGTTCAGAAGCCAGTGGGCGCCCGGCGCTCCCGGACCCCCTGGGTCTCGGCTGGTCCTCCCACCCAAGATGCAGGAGGACGCCGAGTCCTGCCCAGCCAGACCCGGGAGGACTTGGGACTGGACAAGATGTCCTCCGTTTTCTCCCACTGGGGCCGCACGATCCCCAACCCCGGTTGTCCACACGGCCTTCCCAGACCCAGCGAGGAGGCCGCCACTGTCCTGCTCAGAAGAGCTGTCCCCTGGGGCGCCTGGGTGGCTCAGTCGGTAAAGCGTCCGACTTTGGCTCAGGTCATGATCTCACAGTCTGTGAGTTCGAGCCCCGCGTCGGGCTCTGGGCTGACAGCTCAGAGCCTGGAGCCTGCTTCCGATTCTGTGTCTCCCTCTCTCTCTGCCCCTCCCCCGTTCATGCTCTGTCTCTCTCTGTCCCAAAAATAAATAAACGTTTAAAAAAAAAAAGAAGAGCTGTCCCCTGTGTGTGGCCTGAGTAATTGTCGCTGGCCCCTCCATATTCGTGTTATATGAATCAGCTATTGGCCAAACGAAATTCCCCGGCCCCCAGAGTGTGTAACTAGTGTTGGGCACGTGCCGAAGCACTCTACGTGTCGGCCCGGCCATCTGCACGGCGTTTGGAGCCTCGCCGCTTCCTGCCCTCTTCCCCGATCACTTCGGCCCAAGCCGCCTTGGCTTACTACATGGCCCCCTGTGGCCCTCTGACCCCTCTCTTGCCCCCGAAGGCAGTGATCTTGTCACACCCTGAGCCTCGTGTTCACCTCCAAGGGCTCCGTCTCAGAGAAACCGCAGTCTTGACCAGACCTGCAGCCCACGCGTCTCCCCGCTCAGCCCCGACCGGCCCGTCTCTGACCGTCTCTGGCCGCGTGGCCCCCTCCCCCATTCCTTGAGTGTAGCCACGACGGCCTTCCTGCCACTGCTTCACATTCTGCAGGCAGCCTCCTACCCCAGGGCCTTAGCACTCGCTACGCCCTCCACTGGGGACACTCTTTCCGGGACACCCACACAGTTTGCTTCCTCTTCCTCTTGAAGGCTGCTCAGGGGGCCTCCCCTGATCCCCCTGTTTACAGCCACCCCCCAATAGTCCGTAGCGTTCAGCACTACCTGACGCACTGAACAGCTTATGCGTTGGTCTTGTTACCTGCTGGACGTCTGCAACCTTGCAGCAGGGCTTCTGGCCGTTTCCCTCCCTGCTTTCTCCCCCGCATCTATAACCGCGATCGGCACATAGTGGGTGCCCCATAAACACGGTGGAAAGAATGAAGGGACATCCCCGAAGGACGGGTCACATCGTCCCCTAACTTTTATACGTGGAGACGCAGCGGGTCTTGGAAACGGATGAGCTGCCTGGGGTCTCGCGGTTCTTGTGCGGGTCTGAACCTGGCTGCGTCTGGCTGTGCGATCCAGCTTCTCAGCAAGGCCCTCGCTGCCTCCCACGTGCACAGGGTGCCCTGCCCGGTGAGGGAGGCAGAGGGCGGTGCCCAGCACACGGTGGAGGGAGGAGGGTGCACTTCTGGAGCAGAAGCATCCGGATGCCAGGGAGGGGTCTCTGGCTTAGCTGGGGTGGGGGCAGTGCTTCGTGGGAGAGGGGACAGCGCGGGCAACGACAGAAAACAGGCGTATCAGCCAGACGGCCTCATAGGGCCCGACTGGAGCTCAGGGGGAGGTGCGGGCAGCGGCGGGGACCCTGGGACAGGGAGAGCAGGCGCGCTGGAGAGTGGCGAGGTCGGCCGGCGGATGGCCTCACAGGCCGCTGGGGGCAACCTGGAGTCTACAGAGAAGGGAGCGGGGCCGGGAGCCGACACGGGCAGGGTCCCGTTGGGACGACGGGCAGGGGTTCATCAGAGCGCGAGGGTGCATGTGTCACCCGGGGGAGATGCCAGTGCGGCCGGAGTCCCGAGGGCGGGCTCGAGAGCAGAGGAGGGGAGTCGGAGGGGCACCGGGGAGGAGTCAGCGTGCCCCCAGGTGTGTGGCTGGGGGGCTGCTTGCAGGGAGACAACTTACCCACGGTAAGGGAGGCGACAAGGGGGTTCCGTCTGGGGTGTGCTGATGTTCGGCTGCTCTCGGCCCAGGAGAGAGATCCGGGAGTCCCGCTGCCCGCATGGTGACGTCGGCACGGAGGGGATCGGGTCCCTCCAGAAAGGGGGCGTCTGGAGGAGAGCGGGCCCTCCCCGCCCACCACACCTGTTGCTCCCAGGCACAGAGCCCCTGGCGCCCGGTTCGTGCCGGCCCCTTGTGACACAGGAGGCCAGCCAAGGCTGGGGAAGCTTCTGTCTGCTGCCTCCGATTTCATAGCATTAGTGAAACGTTCGTCTTTGGGCTTCGTCCACCCTGCGTCCTCTTGGAAAACTACCAGGAGGGCTGGAAAGAACGTCCGGGCCAGGGAGGGGGCAGTGGAGCCTGGGCCCTGGTCCCAGCTCAGGGAGCTGGAGATTCTGGGGCGGAACATGAGCAGTAACTTCCGGGCATCTCAGAGCTGCAGCGTCTCCTCTGAGCCCTGGATCTATGTCCCAGGCATCTCCTCGGGGTCCCATGGGGTGACCAAGGGCACCCCCAGATCGATCTCCCAACCTTCTCCTTGGTGTCCCATCAGGTGCTCAGAGACACCCTCAGATCTATGTCCCAGGCATCTCCTTGGTGTCCCATCAGGTGCCCAGGGGCACCCCCAGATCGATCTCCCATTGGGTGCCCAGGGGCACCCCCAGATCGATCTCCCATCAAGTGCCCAGGAGCACCTCCAGATTGATCTCCCAACCTTCTCCTCGGTGTCCCATCAGGTGCTCAGAGACACCCCCAGATCTATGTCCCAGGCATCTCCTCGGGGTCCCATCAGGTGCCCAGGGGCACCCCCAGATCAATCTCCCATCGGGTGCTCAGGGCCACCCCTAACTCACCACACCCCTAACCAAACTGTTATTCACCCATCAGCCCCAGCCTGGTGCTCCATGGTGCTCCCAGCTCAGGGAATGGTACCCAGCCTGGCTCACATCTGTCACCCCTGACACGTCCTTCCAGAGACCATCCGGGGGGTCCTGTCCGTTGGTCCTGTCTTGGATCCAGACTCCTTCCAACCTCCTTCCAAGAATCTCCAGTCCATCTCCTTCTCTGTATCTCCACCACCGCCCCTGTTTGCCACCCTGCCCTCGTGGCCTCACGGTGGGTTTCCCCGCGGCACCTCCAGAGTGACCGCTTTAGGCCTACTTCCCTATCCCTCTGGGTATGGCTACCCAGAGGTAAGCCATAGCCCTGCCCTCCAGGAGCCCGGGTCCAGTGGGACATAGGCCCCCCTGTGACCTACGAGGGACGTAGGGAGTGCTGAGAGAGGGGTGTGTGGAGTGTGGGGTCCAGCTGGGGTAACCCGCAACCCGAGCCGGGAAAAGCCACCAGGAGGAGGGCCGTGTCACAGCCGGGCCTCCAGACAAGGGAGGCCAGGCGGTGGGGACAGGAGAGGAGCTCCAAGCAGAGAAAGTGCATCCTGACCTCTGTCTGGATGATGCTTGGGGAGGTGGCTGGGGAGCTCAGCTCCAGGGACGCCCAGGGCTGGCACCAAGCTTAGGAATGAACGGCTAACAGTCATGGACATTATGCTAACGTTGATTGAGCGCCTACTGTGTGCCGGGACCTGAGGTGATATGTATTAACTCACCGATCAGCCCAGCCACGCAGTAATTGTACCCAGTGTTTGGGTTTAGAGACAGAGGCCCAGAGAGGTTCAGTGGCTTGCTCAAGGCCACACAGCCAGTAAGGGCTGAAGCCAGGCTGCCTGGCTCCAGGGCTTGGGTATGGATGGAGGGGTCAGAGTCTTGGGCAGAATGAGCCATGGAGGCCCCAGGTGCTCCCGCAGCTGGGCTGTAGCACCAGCCGAGGGTGTCTCCTGACCCTGGGGCCCTACGTGCCACCTCGCCCCTGGAGCTGAGGCCCCCTGCTACCCCCAGCCCTGGGGCAGGAATGCTGCTGCCCTCTGCAAAACCTTATGCACATTGCCCGCCTCACATGCTCTGCACAATCCTGAATGTTCCATCGCCCGTTTCGCAGCAGGGATGCAGAAGGTCCACGGAACGAGGTGACATTCCCAAGTACACGTACGTCCAGAACCGGACCCTAGTCTATCCGATCCCAAAGCCCACCCAGCCGCCTCCACAGTGACCCACAGGGGTCACTGCCAATGTTCGCTAAGCTTCCCTCTCTGTCTTGCCTCGTTTCACGTCCTTGGCGAGGGCAGGCTTCTGCTAACCTCTCCGTGCTGTGAGCCCGCGGAGCCAGTAGCTGGGAGAATCCTGTCTGTACCTGTTGCCTGTCTCCCGACAAACCGAGCCGAAAGAGCCTAACGTTTACTGAACACCTACTACGTGCCAGCCCAGCGATCTCACGCCATGACTTTGCAGGTGGATCTTTATCACATTTTACGAATGAGGAGGTGAGACTCAAGGAGGTAAAGGTCTAGGTCACCTAGCAGGTGGGGGGGGGGGGGGTTGGGCAGAAGGTTGGTGGGGGGGGGGGCAGGATTCACTGCCTGGGACTCCAGGGTGCCTGCTGGAGACACCAGAGCAGCCTGGGGGCGGTGCTGGCGCCCCCTTCAGCAGCCTCCTTCCTTCTCCCGCTTCCTGCCTGGGGAGAATTAAGTGGTGAATGTTTTCAAAGTCGACTGTCAGAAGAAAATGGTTGGAGGAAGGAAATGTGCAATTAGGAACTTCAGAGCAATTTCCATCGTGTGGTTTGAGCTCAACTGTAAACACTCAGGATGGAGGGGACGTAGCTCTTCTCCCTGGCTTGGGGTTCCAGCCAGCTCTGCTGGGTCCCTGGGGGGGGGGCGGTGGGGAAGGCAGCGGGGCCAGGAGCGCACAGGGGAGGTGCTGGGGGCTGCGGGGAGCTCCCGTTCCCCAGAGAGAACCTTCTTCCAGCAGAAAGTGCGGCCTTACAGAAAGGAAATATTAACATTATAATTATAATTCTGTTTATTTAATTAAGTTATTAAACAGGCCTGGCCTTGGGGAGAGAGAAAAAAAAAACAACCCTCAGATTCATCCCAATTGTTTCTCCCAGGATGTAATTAGAGCCTTTTAGAAGGGATCGGAGCCAGAAGAGGCAGGGCCCGGGGTCGGGGCGTTGCGGGTAGGGTCGGCCCCAGGCAGAGGCGGCTGTGCTTTGAGAACAGGCTCCATGAGGGCAGGGGTTCGGCCTGTTGGAGCCTCCTGCCTGGCACACAGTAGGTGCTCAAAAAGCAGCCGTTTGGTGAGCGCCTCGTGAGCTGTGAACCTGAAGGGGCCGGAGTGGTGGTCTCGGCTGCCCTCAAGACCCTCCGTGGATGGTTTTTCCAGACTCTTCCAGAGAGAGGACTGAGGCCCTGCTCTGGCCTCCCTGGTGGCCATGTTGGCAAAGCGTGTTCCATGCACGGTCCCCATCACGGGTGGCTGATGACTAAGGAGGACAGCACCACCCTTGGGAGACGGTCCCCAAATTCTGCCAGCACCCAGACTCTCCTAAGGTGCTGGAACCCGGGGTCAGGAGCTACACGGGTTGAGGAGGGTGGAGCAGCTAAAGCCTCCTTCTCAGAGTCTCCATCCCATTCTTTCAATCTGAGAAGCCAATTCTGGGACCCCAGACCAGCCCTAAGGGAGCCTCCGCCGAGGGAGGGGGCGCGGGGAGGGTGCTGGCCCTGGGTAGGCCCCAGATCCGGTTCTGCGCCCCCGAGCCGACAGCTGCCCTCAGGCTCCGTGCAGAACCTCCCGTCGGACGGGAAGTGTCTTGTTCCAGCTGGCACAGCCTTATCGAACAGTCGGGCTTTGTGAGTGTGGACAGCTGCAGTGATGGTGACTGACTCTGGGCTGGGGGTGGGGGCCGGCTGGGGGACTGGATTTGGGAGGCCGAAGAGGGGGAGGCCAACGCCAGAGGCATCTGCAAGGGGTGGGGGGGTGAGGATCATGGAGGTTTCATTCAGAGCCTCCCAGAAAGCTGAGCCCCTCAAGTTGGTGCCAGGATATGAGGCCTAACAAGGGAGTGACCGGGAGGGAGGAAGAATGTGGCTGGGGAAGGTGGGGAGGGGCAGGGCCTAGCCCCTGGCCCCCTGCACACAAAAGAGCCATCTTTCAATGGGCGGCACTGAAGTAGTCACAAAACTAACCATTTTGGAGGGATGGGAGGATGTAGAGACCCTTTCTTTATACAATAATTCGTCCACCCATCTCCCCATCCATCCACCTACCCACACATCCATCTACCCATCTATCCATCCATCCATCTACCCATCTACCCAACCACCCATCTACTCATCCATCCATCCATCCATCCAACCATCCATCCATCCATCTACCCTTCTTTCCTTCCATCCATTCATCCAACCATCCATCCATCTATCCTTCCTTCCTTCCTTCCTTCCTTCCATCCATCTATCCATCCATCTACCCATCCATCCATCTACCCATCTATCCATCCATCCGTCTACCCAACCACCCATCTACTCATCCATCCATCCATCCATCCATCCAACCATCCATCCATCTACCCTTCCATCCATCCATCCATCCATCCATCCATCCATCCATCCTTCTTTCCTTCCATCCATCCATCCATCCATCCATCCATCCATCCAACCATCCATCCATCCATCTACCCTTCCATCCATCCATCCATCCATCCAACATTCAAACAATTTTCACTCAGTCACTTCCTCTGTTAGGCTCCAGGGATCCAGAAAACGATCAGACTGCCCCTGCCCTGGTGGCATTCCCAGTGTATGTATATGGACATGGAAGAAGGGGAAACAGTCAGAAGACAAATAAATCCTTATGGTGACTCAGGGAAGTTCTGTAGCTTGAGAAGGTGTAAACCAACTATGGATGGGGGGGGGGGGGTGTCTCAGTGACCGACCCTCAGGTTCTCACCCGAAAAATGGGGATAATTATTGTGGTGTTAGACAAGACAATGCACGTAAGATACACACCTTGTGCCTGGCATGGAAGGTGCTTAATGACCGTTCTGCTTATTATTTTCATCACCATTGATATTATTATTATCATCTCTGTCCAGGATGGGAGTGGCGTGGTTTAGGGAAGCCTTCCTAAATGTGGGGTCATTGAGACTGGGTATCAAAAGATGAGTAGGAGTTTGCTAGGTATAAGCCTTGGGCTCCCTGCTCCCCCCCACCCCCAGCAGCCCACATTTATACCGCATATATTTCTGCCTCTGCACCTTACTTACAATCCCTGCTCCTCTTCTCCAGGGTCTCCTTCCTTTGAGATCAGCGTTACCTCTAACTCCTCCAGGAAGACCTCTTACCTACTCCGGGCGCTATCTTGCTTCCTCCTCTTTGGAGAGCGACGAGTGCTTGAAGATGGGCTAGAGACCAGTTTTGGGGGTGGAGCACCTCAGTTAAGTGGTTGGGGCAAGACTTGTAACGTTTGACTTGAGACCTGATGAGAAGTCAGCCATGTGAAGATCTGGAGAGGACACAAAAACAGTAAAGGCAAAGGTTCTGAGGAATGAACAGAGTTATGCTTTCTCAAAATGTTTGAAAGACTTGTGCACCTGAAGCAGAAGAAGCAAGGGCTTAGAACGGAGGTGAGGGCGAGAAGGAGGGAGGGGCTGGTCGTGCGGGGCCCTGGAGGTAAGAACTGTGGATTTTGTTCTGAGCAGAATGTGAAACCAAGGGAAGGTGTTAAGCAGGAAAGCAACTGGTCTGAGTAAGTTTTTCAAAGTACCACTCAGGCTACCGTGGGGGGGGGGGGGCGCTGTTCAAGGAAGGCAGTGAGAAGGGCATCCCAGTAGACAAAGCTGGAGAGGGTAGAGGAGGTGTAGCCGGAGAGACGGGGCCAGTTCAGGGCATATTTTGGAAGTAGAGACAACAAGGTTTGGTTTCTAAATCGGCTGTTTGTGGGAGAAGGGAAGAGGGATGATTCTCAGGGGTTTAGCCTGAACAACGAGGAAAAGGATGAGCCATTTGCAGAGACCGAGATGAGCCTAGAAGAAATAGGTTTGAAAACCAGATGGGCACACACCTCAGTCCAAACACACAGGCTCTGGAGTCGGAGAGACCTGGGTTCAGATCCTAGTCTTAACTGCTTTCTGTCTTGTCCTTGCGTTGTTCCCCGAACTCTAAACCTCTGTCTCCTCACCTGGAAGATGAGGGCTTGTCACTTCATGGGGGATATTAGGGCAATTAATGTAACATGCTTAACACAATGCTCCAGGTAAGAGCTCAGATAAATACTATAATTAGTCATTACCTGTCCACTGGATGGGGAGCTCCTCGACTTCATCCAAGCAGCCTGGCTGAATCCCTTGTTCCAACAGGTCTTGGGACCTAGGCTGCCAAGAGCAGCTCCTGACAGCTGCCACTCCTCCCCCCCACCCACCACTCAGGTTCCGGGAGCCTTGGGGTATGGGGCCTCCATGGGAGGGCTGCTGGTTCCAGAATCAAGCAAGATCACAGAGCACATTTTGCAATGGGTGGGAGGGAGTGGGTGCCTGGCACCCAGCAAGGAGCCCCATTCGTAGTTATCTTCCCGAACCAGCTCTAATTGGCAGAGAAAGCATCCCCAAGGCCCCTCTCTGCTTCATGAAGGGCTTGTAATTAGTATTTGGGGATCAAAAGGGGGAAAGGTTGGCTGAGGCTATGCTTGGAGGGGGGGAGGGAGAGTCCTCTGAGAGGTGGGATTGAAAGAGTGGGTGTTCTGTTCCAATCCTTTCCCCACCCAACAGCTCGAGAGAGCAGTTACCTAATCTCTCTAGAGGTTGGTGTTTGCTTGCTCATTTTATCTCCCCAGTGGGAGTGAAGGCTTTGGCTAAGGCAAGGATTATCTCGGTCCTCACAGCGTTAGGTGCAAGTTTACCCATTCTCCCCTCCTTGCTGACGACTTTCGAACACCTGTCTCCCAGTCTGGTCTCCCTGCTGAATTTCAGACCCCATCTCCAGCTACGTATGTTAGCGTCTCCACGCGGATACCCTACGTTGTGGCAGGTTTCACGCTGAATAACTCATGATTCCATCCAATGAACTTTCCATTTCCGTTGTTACTCTTTTCGGTTCTGGGATTTCCATTGTGTTCTTTATTTACTATTCCACTTTCTCTGCCTAGATTCCTTATCTGCTCCCTTATTATAGCCACGTTTTCCATGAATTCTTCAAGCATATTTTTCTTTACTTCTTTGATCGTGTTTATAACCATTGCTTTGTCCGAGAAGTCTATTATCCCAAATATCCTGGTATTGATTTCTATCGACTGTTTTTTCCCCCTCTTGACTATGAGTCACATTTTCCTGTTTACTTGTGCATTTGGTAATTGTTGATTGCGTGTTGGACATTGTGGACGATACGTTCATCATATCATCTGGATTCAGATACCTGTCTCTAAGAAGGGTTGGTTTTTGTTCTAGCAGACAGCTCAATTCCTGGCTGATTGCTTGAATGTGCGCGCTCTTGTTTTGCTATTTGTTATCGCGGACCTGCCAAAAGCCTTAGATGTCTTCCAAACGTCTCTAACTTGGTGAGAATCAAGCTCCAAACTGAAAATCTTGTCGAGGCTTGGTTTCAGGATTTGTACCCTCCAGTAGGCTTTACTCTAAAGTGTGGTCTTGGGGCGCCTGGGTGGCTCAGTCGGTTAAGCGTCCGACTTCGGCTCAGGTCATGATCTCGCGGTCCGTGGGTTCGAGCCCCGCGTCGGGCTCTGGGCTGATGGCTCGGAGCCTGGAGCCTGCTTCCTGTTCTGTGTCTCCCTCTCTCTCTGCCCCTCCCCCATTCATGCTCTGTCTCAAAAATAAATAAACGTAAAAAAAATAAAAAAAAAATAAAGTGTGGTCTTTACTACTAAGATAGGGTCTTTCTGGTGTCACAGCTAAACGCCTCAGGGTTTAAGCAGGTTCTGCTCTGGTTGAGCAAGAGCCCCCAAGGTCCCTAGCACTGTTTGACATCCAGCATCTCTGTCCCGCGCTCAAACCTTTAGGGGATGATACCACCTGTTAAGCCTTGGGTGACCTCACATAGACTGACTTCCTCCTCGTCCCCTTGAAGCTTCCCCTTCTCCAGATTCCAGCCCTGCAGACTGTAGCTGCTTCAGCTATCCCAAACTCTCTGCTCCCTCAGTTCAGTGGGATCTCTTTCTTTAAAAAAATTTTTTTAAATGTTTGTTTATTTCTGAGAGAGAGACAGACAGAGCACAAGTTGGGGAGGGGCAGAGAGAGGGAGACACAGAATCCGAAGCAGGTTCCAGGCTCTGAGCTGTCAGCACAGGGCCCGACGCGGGGCCCGAACTCACAGACCGTGAGATCGTAACCTGGGCCGAAGTTGGATGCTTAACCCACTGAGCCACCTGGGCGCCCCTTGGGATCTCTCTCTTCTACTTGGATGCTTGCTCATTGCACTGCTGTGGGGAAGCATCCCCAACCACAGGCCCAGGGAGATCGGGAGGCTCACTTTTTTTCCTTCCCTTGGGGGTCACAGCCTTGTTCTGCCTTTGATACAAGTTGAAGACCATGGCTTCGTATCTCCTGTTCAGTCTTAGGATTGTTATGGCAGAGGGGCTAATACGGTTCCAGTTACTATGCCGTGACCAGAAAAGAGAAACTCACTCTTATTCCAGACTTACTACAATCCCTCCATTTCGTCCAGACGGATCCCGCGGGGTCCTCTTTGGTGCCACCCTCTCTATCACTCCCTGGCGGGGGGTGGGAGCCATCAGCAAATTGGTCTCTCAGACCAACTGGAGACCAACTGGTCTCTTTGACATTGGAGCTCTTGGGTCTGTCAAAATTTCCTTCACTGCCCCCGTGACCACCGTCTCTTCTCCCTGGGGCTGCTCTGACGGTCTCCTCGCTGGCCTTCCAGCCTCCAGTCTGGCTCTGTTCCAATCCTTTCCGCACCCAGCGGCCAGAGGGCCTGTTCTCGACCCGTACATCAGCTTTACATAAAACCCTGCCATGTGGTCTTGGCTGGCAGCCCTCGAGGCCTGCCCCCCCGCCTACGTCCCTGCCCCTTTTGACAGCCAGGCCCTCACGTCCCGTCCCTCCTCACGGGATCTCTGACTTCCAGATGACATCATCATTTCTCGTCTCAGAGCCCTCACTTGGTGGGTGAGGGCACCGTCGTGCTCTGGGTGTTTCGCCTGACAATTCCTCAGGCCTTAGGTCGTCTCACGCCTCCTGAGCGACCCTCCCTGACTCTCCAAGCCTGAGTCAGGTGCTTTTTCTATGTGCAAACACAGTGCCTGCGTTCCCTGTGTCTTAGAAGGCTTGGAGCTCCTCAAAATCGGGAGTAGGAGGCTCGCTGTGCGTCCCTGGAGCCTGGTTCAAGCTCCCTCAGCAGCGGCTCGCGGTTGCTAAGGAACCAGCACAGTGGAGGGTTTGTGCACCATAGTGCTGCGGGGTGGGGTGGGGGCACCCTGGGGATTTTTTCTGGGGATGCAAGTCCCAGAGAGGAAAGGGTGTCTCCACGGGCTGACCACCGCCGGAGACGATTCTGGGCGTTTTGTGAAGGTCTCGCACAGGAAAGGGGCAGCAAGAGCTTGTCGGAGGAAGACTGAGAAGGTCATCTGCACCCCAGAGTGGCCCCCTGATGTGGTGCTGCTCTCCCAGGGCGCTTTGGTGGAGCACATCCTCAGCACTGGCCGGGACCCCCTCGCCATTCTCCCCACAGAGGCCCCATCTCACAGTGGGGCTCCCCAGTCCGTGATCGGGTGGCAGGGCCCTGCCTTGGGACAGGAGGGAACAGCCTGTGGCAATCACGACAGTGAGCTCTGGAGACACGCAGAGTGGGGTTTGAGTTTTGCCGCCTCCTGCCCTTGAGACCGCACAGGCTCGGTTCCGTCCCAGACCCCACGAGGGAGCCCATGAGACGCTGGACACACGGCCGCAAGCTCCAGCCCCGGCTTCCACTGGCCCCCAGAGGCTCATGGGGCGGACGCATGTTTTCAGCCTCACCGGCCAGTTTGCTGGGTGAATCTCTGCTGAGTCAAAGTTAGCAGGTTCCCAAAGTAGAAACCTTGTCAGATCCCCGGGAATGTCAGCCCCGGTGACTCACGTGTGTTTCTCCCCAGAACACTTTGGAATCAGCTCAGCTATCTTGGAAGAGGCGTTGCGAGGCTGGGAGCAGAACGCTGGGACCCCGCCACACGAGAGCCGGGCCCGGGCCCGGCTGCCAAGAAAGGAGTTCCCACTAGGAAAATCTGACTCAGTCAAATCTCCGCCTTCGTTTTGGTCCACAGTTCCTTGGCTGTGGCTGCAGCTAAGAAGTATGGCTCTGCGACGAGTTGCCTGACGGAAGGCGGTCGGGATGTTTTTGTTGTTATGGTGACGGTGTTGTCGGCGGTGGCGACGGCGGGGATGCTGGTGGGGGTGGCGGTGGTAGGAACGGGGTGTTGGTGTCGATGGCATTGACGCCTCACGCCCGAGAGCAAAGCTGTGCAAGAAGCCGGGCCACCCGATCCTGCCACTTACTCCCTGGTGGCCTGGGGCGACGTATCACTCTCTCTGAACCTCAGCTCCCTCGTCAGCAGGGGGACAATGGTATTGTCTGCCCTTCTGGGCTGCTTGGGGATCAGAGGGACCAGGACCAGCGAGCGCCCGAGACCCCGTGGAAACCTCGGAAGCCGTACAGCTGCAAGGCGCTGGGCATGCGCTAGCCGTGTAGACAGGTCCCGGGGTCCACCGAATGCGGCTGTGGGGGATCGTGTTCCTGTGATTTTCTTTTTCTGTGCAGCACGGTTCCCCCTCCTTCTTCAGGCAGAAACGCCGCCTTTTACTTGGATAATTGTTTTTTTTTTTTACCATTTTTCTTCTCGTGGGGTTTCGAAGGGACTGTCAGTCTTGGTACCCACCCCACGTCCCCTCGTCACGAGGATGGGCGTGTGGCCCAGACTGGAGTAAGTCGAGTTCTCCCCGGGGCTTGCTAAGAGAAGCAGGGTCCGAAGGGCCGAAGGAAGTATATACGGAGAAACAGGAAGAGGAAGAGGAAGAGAAACCGATGGCAGCCAAGAGAACCCCAGGGGCTTTGTGTAAGCACCTGGATCCAGCTAGACCTGCAGATAGAATCATCCACTCCTGAATCTCCCAGTTACATGAGCCGTGTAACCACCTCAGGGAATCCAAGCTCTGTGCCTGTACTTTGCCAACCAAAGCGTCCTTCCCTCTACCTCTAACCTCCTCAGGCTCCTAGAAGCCCCAGAACCTTCCCAAGAAAGCGAAATCTGTGACAGGGCTGACTTCCAAGTTTGAGGACAAAAGCCTCTTGTTTTGCCGGACCTGGCTCTTCTGTCCCCTCTTTCCAGACAACAGAGCGAGACCGACCCAGGTCCCAGATGTCAGGGGACAGAGGTTGAGACCTAGCGCAGTTCCCCTTTCCCACGTACGCAGGGAGCACCTGTACGGGGAAACTGTGCCATAAACTGTGAAGTTCCATGGCTACTTTCACTGATTATATAAACAAACAATCTGAACAGTGTAGGAAGGCACAAGGAAAGAAGCAAAAACCACCCAATCACCACCTCTGCTTCCAGAGATAACCCTGGGACACCTGCAGCCTTCTCTCCAAGTCCCCAGATAGAAACATTCCGTTCCCTGTCAGCGGACCACAGACCTGATGTTCCGAAACCTTATCCAGGTACCCGCACATCGTGGAATCTTCTGGACACTGAACCCAGCTCCCCACTTTGTTAGAGGGGAACTTCTTCGCGGTATCACGTAGATGTATTGATTCACCCCTACCGATGCACATTTAGGTTATTGCCGATTTTTTACCATTTTAAACACAACTGTGATGGACATACACATATGTTCAGATTTGGTCCATTCTGCTCAAGGGTTCTCTGAGGAGTTGAGGGTCCACGATGGCAGGAAGGGGCCGACAACACTGGGTTTTACCTGCCTCCAAAGAAATCATTTTGGAGGTGGGAGAGAAAGGCTGGTGAGAAGGTCCCACCTTTAAGAGCGGTGGCTTCCTCGGTGCTCAGTACAGGTTACCCTGCTCTTTGGGAAGGACAGGTGGCAGGAGGGGGAGGACGAGGGGGAGGGGGTGGCATTGTGGGTGGTGGTTCTGTTACACTTGCCTGGTTTCATCATGAAAAGCCCCCTGCCCTGGAGGCCCCCTCCGCCCGGGCAGACTGGGACAGTGGGTCACCTCTTGCTGGGACACTCTGTCTCTGGGACAACGGGTCCCGCTGCTGCCTCCCTCACTGGCTTCTGGGAAAGTGTGTGCTGAGAAGTGCTCAGGCCGAGTGCCCAGGTAGGCTTGGCCCCTGGCTACCAGGGGCTGGCAGTGGAGACCGACCCCAGCTCCTCTGAATCCAGCACCCAGGGGACACTATGCCGATTCCCAAGTACAGGGTGCTTTGCTTTAGTCCACCTGGCAAGGGTGCCCATGCTGGAGGCTCACAGGTTCTCACCTCTCCTGCCCTGACCTTGGACAGAGGAGGAAACTGAGGCACAGGGAAGGAAGCGACTTGGCAGAGAGAGTGTGATAATGATGGGGTTCCCTGTGGTTTTCTTTGTGTTGCTTGTGTCAAGGTTCATTGAACTTCTTGGATCCCTGCGCTTAGAGTTTTCAACAAATTTGGAAACTTTTTAGGTTACTTTTCCAAATATTTTGTTTTCTAGCTCCCTCCCCTCCTTGAGGGATCTCATTGACACTTATATTTGAACACTTAAACATTTCCCACAGTTCCTGTCACCTGTTCATTTCTTTGCCAGTCGTCTCCCTCTCTGTGGTTCATTTCGGCTAATTCCGGTTTCTCTGTCTTCAAGTTCACCCTTCTTTCTTTCTGCAACGTCTAACCCACCATTCATCCTCCCGGCCAGGGTGTAAGTCATCTGAAATGTTATTGTTTCCTTCTCTAGAAATCCACACACGGTCTTTTTGTATCTTCCTTGTTTCTATTTCATACGTTCCATCTTTCCAGCAGCTTTAGAAAACATAAAACACTTGCTTGGGGAATAACCTTCCATGTGCAGGAAATGTACAGAGATCTTGTATGCTTCTCCGTCAGTTTCTGCTAATGCTTCCCTCTTGTGTTAGTGTCGTGTGGAATGCTGCTCACACCTGCTTCCATGCTCTGGTCTACTTGATCCTCTCATTTTTGTCCTTTGTCTGCCTGTTTGAAGGGTTGATTTTTTTCCCCTCATTTCAGGTTGTAGTTTCCTGCTGATGATTTTGGTTGGATGGCTGACATGACAAAGTTTACTTTGTTGGGTGTCACTTTTTTATTCCAAAAACACGTTCTTAACCTTTGTTCCTTTTTTTTTTTTGATGTTTATTTATTCTTGAGAGAGAGAGAGAGAGAGAGAGAGAGCATGAATGGGGGAGGGGCAGAGAGAGAGAGAGGGAGACACAGAATCCAAAGCAGGCTCCAGGCTCCCAGCTGTCAGCACAGAGCCCGATGCAGGGGCTCGAACTCATGAGCCGTGAGATCATGACCCGAGCCGAAGTTGGACGCTTAACAGCCTGAGCCACCCGGGCGCCCCTTAACCTTTGTTCTTGGAGGCAGTTAAGTTCCCTGGAGATAGTTTGATTCTTTTTTGGTCTTGCTTTTAATATTTGCTGGGTGGGACCAACTTCAAAGCAAAAGGCATTCTTAGTGTTCTAACTGACGCCGATGAATTATGAGTTGTTGGTGTCAGGCACAGTTCCCAGCTCTGTGCACTCAGGGCACTGGTCTCTCACATCTCTTTGGGTGGTTCATTCCCTACCCTCAGGTGGTTTTCTCACATAGAGTTACTAAAACCATGCAGCCCTGCCCAGAATGCCTCCTATGTCTGAAGGTTTGGCTGCCCAGAAATGGGAGTGGCCTGCTATCTACTCCTATTCCCACCTTAGCCCATCATATGTGAGCAGCCACCAGGGACAGATGTGCAGGTTGTGCACTGCACAACACTAGGGGTTGCTATTCATTAAGAATGGAGCCAACTTTAAAGAAGCAGAGCTAAGAGACAGAGAGAGAAAACAAACAAACAAACAAACAAACCAACAGTTCCTGGCCTTACAGTTTGAACTTCTGGAACCATCTGTGCCTAGGTTCATGAAGTCCCATCCCCGTGTTGTTTAATCCAGTTTGAGCTGAGAGTTCTGTTCCTTGTAATAATAAGGATCCTCATTACACACTTTTTGGTTGATGTGGAGGGGCGGGGAGGAAGGGCAGTTAGAGATGAAACCTAGGCCTCTAGCCTGGGGGACAGGGGACCGTAGGGCCACCAGTCGGTGAAGAACAACTCGGGAGAAATGAGTCAGCGTGGGGGACTGGGTGATGGTTCGAATTGCCAAAGGGCTCCTTGTCCCAGATTGTCCTTCGTCTTTAAGTCTCTGACCTTGCAAATGGGACTGTGGGTATGAGAAACCTTTGCAGGGCATGAGGCTCTGTGTAGGATTCCAGTGTGTGTGTGTGTCTGTGTGTGTGTGTTGGTGGGTTGGAAGATGTGATCTATGCCATTTGTGTTCACACTTGATTGCATCCCCTCCCCGTAGGAGAAGGGGACAGCCCCCTGGAGGCCGTGAGACTCGGTAGTGCCTCCTGCAGAAAGGGCCCACGTTCCTGCCCAGGGCTGCTGGGCTTGGCTCTCTGCTTACTCTGCTCAGCGGAATGTATGACGATATCCTCCTTCGGAACGGAAGTGTTGACGTGCCATTGAGCGTTGCCAGGAAAGACGGCATGTTCTACCCCAGGACTGCGCCTTCTGCTTAGACCCTGGCGTGAAGAGTGTGGGGCAGGCTGGTGGCTACGATGCAGAATGTGCAACACACATGAACCTTCACTGTTGTAGACCTTTGTGACCTGGGGGTAGCTGGCTGACGTGGCACAGCCATCAGGGGACGCGGCGCTCGTGGGTGATGTTGCCATCGGGCTGATGCTTGTCCCTTCCATGCACACCCAGGAATCCAGCCCTGGCCAACTCATGGAGAACGCATTTGGTTTTGGGCACTCACACCTGCCGAAGGTGGGTATGCAATCTGGTCTGGGGCAGAGAGGAAGGGAAGAGCAGACGCCAGAGCCTTGGGCTTGAAAAAAACCAGCCTTATGGAGGTATAACTCACATCCAACGAAATTCGTCACTTTTTAGTATTCAATTCAGCGGGGTTGGCAAACGCATGTGGTTGGGTAGCCGCAACCTTGAACCTTTCGAACCTTTCTAGAAGGTTCCCTTGTGCCTCTTGGCAATCAATCAGCCCTCCCCCCATCTGCGGGTAACAACGACGTGCTTCCTGCTGCTGTGGTTCGAGTCGCCTGCCGCGGAGCCCCGTGGAAATGGAAGTGTACATCGCGTATTCCCTTCTGGGACCGTCTCCTTTGGCCCCCCGTGGTGGTGGCGAGGTGGTGTGAGGCCGTGTGTGTCCACAGGGTTGTCCCTTTTCGTTGCGAACAAACTCTAGAAGGCTTATCCGTTCACGTGTCGGCGACCAGCTCTGGATGCACGTGTAGGAGTCTCCCGCGGGCACACATTATCCTCTCTCGTGGGTGAACACCCAGCTTTGGAACAACTGGGTCGTAGAGTGAAAGGGTGTTTGAATTCACAGAAGCTGCCCAGCGAGTCCATCGACGCAGGAGAATCCCTGTTCCGGGTCCCTTCCCACACCCGGTAAAAACCTGTCTTTAACGTGAACCAGTTGCGGTGGGTGTCGAGCGTCGTCTCACTGGGCTTTCGTTTTTTGTGTTTTTTCATTCCTACGATCACTAACGATGACAAGCGGCATTTCATGAGTTTGTTGGTAGCCAGTCGGATATCTCCGTCTGTGGAGTGTGGGTTCATGTCCTGTGCCCATATTTTCATTGGGTTATTTGTCTCGGGATTTGACGGTAAGAGTCCTTTATATATTCTAAGAATCTGTTGTCAGAGATGTGCGTTGGGAATATTCTCTCTTAGTCTGTGATTTGCTTTTCTGTTTTTTTTTTATCACGTTTTCCCAAGTGCAGAATATTTTACTTATTTTTTTTTAATTTTTTTTTCAATGTTTTTTTTAAATTTATTTTTGGGACAGAGAGAGACAGAGCATGAACGGGGGAGGGGCAGAGAGAGAGGGAGACACAGAACCAGAAACAGGCTCCAGGCTCTGAGCCATCAGCCCAGAGCCCGACGCGGGGCTCGAACTCCCGGACCGCAAGATCGCGACCTGGCTGAAGTCGGACGCTTAACCGACTGTGCCACCCAGGCGCCCCAAGTGCAGAATATTTTAATTTCGATGAAGTCAATTTATTTTTTTTTCTTTGATGGTCAATGTTTTTTGTGTCCTTGTAATTACTGCGTTGGCCCATGAGTCATCATGTGGTTAGTTTTTACTGACCGCTTTCTTCTGACTGTGGGTCTCACTTTCCCGTTTGTCGGTTTTTTTCTTTTTTCTCCCATGTCGACTGATTTTCTCTTGTGTATTGCACCTTGTGGGTGAGACGTTGTGGGGATGGTCGGTTCTCTTTTCTGCCCCTGGAGGGTGTTGACTTCTGTCCTGGTGGATAGCATCACTTCTCCCTGCTGCCCCCGAACTTGTATGTACTTGACCTCCTACTTTGTTGGTGAGCTTTGGGGAGCCCCAGGTGTCCCCAAACTCCTCTGACTCAGGGCATGCACTTCCTACACCGTCTCCCATAGATCCCACGGGGGCTTGATCCAAGTTTGTTATAGGGAAAGTGGGTCTTGCCTTAGGATGTCATTCCTCCTCTGAAGACATGCCTTTTTGATATCCAGCTGGACGTCCAGGGGTCAGTGACACCCTGCGCCCCGGCTAGACCGTGTCCCCTGGCACCTCTCGCCCTCTGGAATCACACTCCACCCCCAACTCTTTAGGTCCTCGCGGGTACCCTGCCCCGGCTTCCGTGCCCGAAACTCTGACCTCTGCGCCCTTGTCTCAGTGGGACCAGCAAGCTTTCTGAGGAGCCCAGCCTGCTGAGCCAGAGCGCGAATTGTCTTGCGAGATTTTGTGGCTCCCCCTCCCGAGCTTCCTTTCTCTGAGATCATGGTCACGGACAGCCGGCTCCCCAGCGTGTGAGTGTCTGGAGGGCAAGACCAGGCCAGTACTGGGGATGCCCACAGAGCTGGGAGCAGAAGTTACGTACAACTTTTCCATCAAGTTGCTGGACTCTACCTAGAACTCTGGGCCAAAGGCAGATTCCCCAAACAGGCCAGCTGTCCTTCTCCACAGGTGCAAGGGCGAGGAATGGGACGACGGGCCAGGCTGACAGACACACGCACACACGGAAGCGGGATAACAGCAGTGTCCCTCCTCCCCACCCCCCCGCCCCGTCCCCGGGTCAAAGGGGTGCCTGGGTGGCGCCTGACTCTAGTCCTCTCCCTTGCGTCCCTCCCAGGGCCCCATTTTCTCACGGTTTTTAAGGAAGCTTCTCTATTTCCTAGTTACTCCCCGGAGAAGTGCCAGCTGCCCAGCACCCAGCAGTAGCCCTCCCCCTGCTGGTCTCAGGGCCCGTCCTGGAAGCCGTCTCTCCGGGGCAGCCCTGTCTGGGCCCCGGGCTCTTCTGAGCTCTGTCTGCAGGGCCTCCCGGGGACCGTGCGCCCACCCTCCCCCGTAAGCGGGACACCTGCGCACAGACCTCTGTGCTCAGTGTGGGACACAGAGGCAGAGCCCGGGAGGAAGCCGGGACCTGGGCCATCACTGCTCCCCAGATAAGGAGCCTGAGCCCCAGAGAGAGGCCAGCCTGGAGCAATGGCCCAGCCCAGCTCCAGATTCGCACCGAGGGCTCTGCCCCAACCTATTTCCACACCCCGTGGGGCCTCTTTACTATGTGCCCACACTTTTCTTGGGGGCAGAGGCAGTATCATTGAGCTCATTCCTTCATGCATTCATTCGTGCGTTCATTTGTTCACTCATGTTGGGGTAAAGCCAGCTGCCAGTGTTCCCAGCCCGCCCTCCGCCTCCCCCTGAAGGGGGTCCTCCTTGGTCCCCGGGGCTTCCTCCCTTCCCTTCCGTCCCCCCACCCCCCCACTCCCCGGGAGGGTTTCTGTCCTTCTAGAAGGCGGGTTCCGATGCAATAGTGCCTCGGGGAGGGAGGGGGTGAGGGCCAGGGCTGTGGGGTGTTTTCAGGAGGGGCCGTGGGAGGAGGGGCAGCTCACGGCTACACGGTTTGTGTGCCCTTCACGGGGCTCGAAAAGTATGGACAAACCAGCGGAGACGGCTGAAGTGAGCTGTGGGTTTCGGGCCTGCACAGACGCTGCTAGCTCGGTCACCCGATCGCACATCTAGCCCTTCTGACTCACTGCCTCCCACTGCAGAGGACGGGTGTCCTGTCACAGCCTCCTTAGCCATGGGATGGCCATGTGACCCATTTCTGGCCACTGAGACATAAGCAGAAGGCTTCTGGGAACTTGGGGGATGTCTAAAACTTTCCTGACCAAAAAGAAGGAAAAGAAAGACAAACACAGTGGGCTCTCTTTCTTCCCACCTTGGGGGTGGAGGTGAGGCCCAGCGCCGTGGCAGCCATCTTGCAGCCAAGAGGCAACAGGCGGGAACGGCAAGCCAGAAGAACCGTAGCGAGGCCAGCCACTGAGCCGACGGCAGTGGCAGCCTATTTCCAGACTCCTTGTGGGAGAACAAAAGTCGAGGTTAGTGGGGCTCCCCGTTAGTTGTTAGTGAAGGCATTCCTGAGTGACACGTGGACCCTGTGTACGTGTGTGTGTATGTGTGTGTTAACCATAACAGTGACTGCATGAGACAAGGCCCCGGCGAGTTTGTACACTTTCCCACCAATATATGCTGAACCTTTGCTCTGGGAGAGGCACTAGGTAAGCAGTGGTTATAAGACGGATGGACACCTGTCCTCAAGGATGCTGGAGGGGGGGAGGGGCAGATGGAGAGCAAGCAATTTCGAGGTGCGGGTGGCCCGGGCAGGGGGAGCACAGGAGGTGGTAGGTGCTTCTGATCTGTTCTGCAGGGGGCCCATGGGCCAAAGGCCCTCCGGGGAAATGACACTGGAGTGGAGACCCTGTTGTGGGCTGAGGTGGGTCCCCCGTATTCATATGCTGGAGCCCTGACTCCCAGTGTCTCAGAATATTCCTCATTTGGAGAGAGGGTCTCCACAGAGGTAATCGAGGTGGTTAGGGTGGGCCCTGATCCCGTGTGACCAGGGTCCGTGTAACAAGAGGCGATCGGGGCACAGACACGCACGGAGGGACGACCCCGCGAGGACACAGGGAGCGGACGGCCGTCCACACGCAAGGAGAGAGGTCTCGGGGGGACCTGGCCCTGCCCACGCCTGGACCTCGGGCTCGGCTTCCGGGACCCAGGGCCAGTGAATGTCTGCTGAGTGAGCCCTTTCTGTGGGTCTGTGTTCAGGCTCCCCGAGCCGATGCTTATAGACCCAGAGGATAGATGCGCATTAGCCGGAAGGGGGAGGGCTGCATTCCAGGCAGAGGGAACAGCATGTGCGACGCAGAGGCCAACCAGAGTCAGGGTTCTCTGGAGGTGCATAGGCGGGGCACACAGCTGGACGTCAGGGGCAGGCTGGGTCCCACAGGTCTGGACACCCTGCCCAGGCACTATGTTGTGGACCCACAGGATGGAACAGAGCAGGAATAAGGCCTGCTCTGATGTCCGGGCGCAGGGCAGGGGCGGGGGGCAGGGGCTAAGCCCAGGGCAGAGGGAGCAGGAGAGCAGAAAGGGGCCCTGTGGTGTCACAGGACAGGGGCAGGGTCCCAGTGGCAGCGACCCACGCTGCAGGGTCACATGTGGCCCCGCAGCCGCGTGCTTTTGTCTACACGGGGGCAGGGCTCGTGCTGGGGCGAGGGGCTGAGCCTCCGGGAGGCCGAGCGCCCGCTGGGGAAGGGGGTGATTAGCGGGGCCCCTTTGAAGACGCCGCCGGGCTCTGGGCTAAGCCTCCAGTGCGCAAGCCGGGACCCCCCCCACCCCTAACAACCGGCCCCATCTGACACGTTGCATTTGAACTTCATAAGGGGGAATATTTGTGTCCTGGAGGTGGGATGAAATGTAGCCGGCCAAAGAATTTTAATCACTCACGTAAATGGCCCGCAGTCTGCATTTTTCCGCGGCCACCTTGTATTCATTTCTTTAATTTTCCCTGGAGGGTGAGGCAGACGCGGCTCACCAGCCCTCGGGTTTTGCGGGTGGGCTCCAGAGGTGGCCTGGGGCATCCGCCTGTCACCTGGACCCTGTCACCTGTCACCTGGAGGCTGCCTCCGCCGACCGGCCTCACCCCGAGTCAGGGAGGACCCGGTGGCAGGCTCAGTCCTGCTCTCACGTGAGCCTTCATGGCATCCCCATGCCTTGGGACCACGTCGGCCCCGTGTCACAGGCAGGGAAACCGAGGCTCCCGGAGGCCGAGCGCCCTGCCAGGTTCGCACAGCTCACCTGCCGGCCCCGCCCGAGGCCCTGCACCGTGGGGACCCTTCCTTGCTTTGCCGTCACTCCCTGGAAATTCTCCAAGTCCCCCTCCGGTGCCCGGGGCTGGGAGCCCTCAGTCGGGCCTGAACCCACACATGCTCCAGCAATTCCTTTCTCCCTGTGCGGTGTTCTTACCGTCCCCACATCGGCTGCATGGGGTTCGTGTTTTAGTCCCCGAACCTGTGAATGTGACCTGATTTGAAAAAAGGATCATTGCAGGTGTGATTGAGACCAGCCTCTCCTGGACTATCCAAGGGGCCCTAAGCCAGCGACAGGTGTCCTTATAAGAGAGGAGGAGAGGGGGGGCCGTGTGACCACAGAGACAGGAGTGATTCAGCCACCAGCTCGGGGACGCCTGGAGCCCCGGGATTGGAAGAGGAGGAAGGACCCTCTCCCGGCACCTCCGGAGGGAGGGCCGCCCTGCCCACACCTTGATCTTGGACTTCTGGTCTCCAGATGGGGACAGAATATATTTCCATTGTGTTAAATTACCCAGTTTGTGGTTGTTTGTTCCCGAGGCCCCCGGAGGGTGAACGCGTGGGGTCGGCTGGATGCCCTGATGACCTATAGGGTCGTGCAGAGCCCTGGTTCGAGGGGGGACAGCCTCACAAGCAAATGGGTCCCTCTGGCCGTCATGGTATTTCTCTCATGGGACAGCGTGGGCCTGGGTGAGGACACTCTTGACACGCTGATTTGGAGTGACTCAAACTGTCACCCGCACACAAAATATATCCCTCCCGGGCCCTGCCTACACTGGGGCAGCGCCATGCCAGGCCCTACAACATTCTCTCAGAGAAGGTGAATTTCTCCCCACGACTCCTCGAGGTGGGACTTTATTGTCCCATTTATAGATGAGGCGATGCCATGAGGCAGGGGGAGAGATGAAGCTGAGTCCTGGTCACTGTGTGTCCCCTTTGTGGTGGCCCTGATGGCAAAGCCTGGAGAGGCTTTACGCACAGCTGCCCAGTGGCTCCCAGAGACCGACAGAGGTGAGTCCGGGGTGGGGGCTCACAGGCCGGCTCCCACTCTGCAAACAGCGGGTACCCCAAATCCTACTGGTGGTCCACACTGAGGGCATGGCCAAGGGCTGGGACCCCCCCACCTTCCTCTGCCACCTGGGCCTGCACCAGTCTCCCCAAAACCCAACCTACTGCCTGTCCTGGAGGGGTTCCCAGAGCAGACCCCGAGAAGGGATCCTGAGAAAGAAATCTCAGGGAAAGCCCAGGGAAGACGGACAGCTTGTAGGGCATCAGGACACGGGGCTCAGGCGGCCTAGAAAGGGGTGGTTTTGAGCAGCGTCCCACGGAGATAACTTAGCTCCAACCTCCAAAGGGCTCTTAGACACATGGGTCACCCCCCCAAGGTTCAAAGTCAAGGGCGAGGAGCCACCCCTACAGAGTCCTGGCACTCTTCACCAGAGCCTGAATTAGCACAGACACGAGCAAAGAGGGCTGGGGCGAGACCAGAAGGGACACAGGGGACTCATGTTGCAAGACAGACATCCAGGGCACCCTCCGTGGGGGCTAACATGGCCTGGGGGTCCTGGAAGTGCCTGCCGGGAGGGGGTGAGTGGGAGAGGCTAGGGGAAGGGGGCAGGGGGTTCTGCAAGGAGGGGGTATCATGAGCTGAATTGTGTCTCCCCCTCCCCAAATTCATATGTTGGAGTCCTAACCCCCAGGACCTCAGAATGGGACCTCGTTTAGACAGAGGGTCTTTGTAGAGGTGGTCCAATTAAAGTGAGGCCATGGGGATGGGCCTTGGTCCCATAGGACTGGTGTCTCTATAGGAAGAACCCATTGGAACGCAGACACACAGAGGGAAGAACTCGTGAGCACCCCCAAGGAGGAGGGGGCCCTTCAGGAGGACCTGGCCCTGCCGACACCTTGATGTCGGACTTCCAGCTTCCAGAACTGAGACCGTAAATTTCCGTGGCTTAAGCCACTCAGTCTGTGGGACTTTGTGGCAGAAGCCCTAACACGCGAATGCAGTGGACTTCCATGTATTCAAATGAGAAGGACAACATTTTGAGGAAATGGAAGCTGCCCGTTGGGGATGACAGGCTGTGGGTTTCTACCAAATGCAGTAGGAGCCATTGAAGGATTAATTCCGGGGACAGCAGAGAGAGCTTAGGGGGACGGGTATCACATGACCAAGCATGCATCTTAAATTTTTATTTACTTTTTTAAAAAGTTTACTTATTTATTTATTTGAGAGAGAGAGGAGGGGGAGAGAGAGAGAGAGAGAGAGAGAGAGAGAGAGTGAGAGAGAGAGATAGAGAGAGAGAGATAGAGAATCCCAAGCTGGGCTCAGTCTCCTGACTGTGAGATCATGACCTGAACTGAGATCAGGAATTGGATGCTTAACTGGCTAAGCCACCCTGGTGCCCCAATTTTTATTTACTTTTTCATTGGAGTATAACTTAGGGTAAATATAAGTGTACAGCTCAATGAAGCTTTACTTCAATTTTATTGAGATACAATGGGTGTACAATAAACTATCCATATCTAAGTGTTCAATTTCATGAGTTTGACATATGCAAACACGTGTGAAGCCATGGACTCAAGCAAGGTCCTGAACTTATCCATCACATGCCCTGGACCCCCGTAATCCACCTCTCTCTCTGCCCTTGTCCCCGGGACAACCGCTGATCTGCTTTCTTTCACTAGACATGTGTTAGCATTTTCTATGACTTTATACAAAAACAATCACAAAGTACACGCTCTTTCTTTTGGTCTGACTGCTCTCATTTAGCATGAATGTTTTAAAGTTCATCTATGGTGTATCATGTGCCAACAATCCACTCTTGTTTGTTGCTGAATACTATTCCACTGTGTGAACGCATCACACTTGTTATATGTTCACCCACTGGTAGACCTTTGGGTTGTTTCCAGGTTTAAGCTGTTACAAATAACGCTGCTGTGAACATTCCTGTACAAACCCCTGTGTGGACACAGGTTTCTATTTCTCTTGAGTAAACATCTAGGGGCGGAATAGTTGGGTCACACAATATGTATGTGTTTAGCTGTGTAAGGAAGTACCAAACCTTTCCCCCAAAGTGGTTGTACCATTTTAAACTCTTACCAGCATAAACGAGAATTCTGGTAGTTTTATATCCCTGCTCGAACTTGGTGTGCTTAGTGTTTTTGTCATTGGTCATCCTGGTGGGGGTGCAGTGGTAGCTCACTGTCATTTGTTTGTTTGTTTTTTAAATTTTTTTTTCAACGTTTATTTATTTTTGGGACAGAGAGAGACAGAGCATGAACGGGGGAGGGGCAGAGAGAGAGGGAGACACAGAATCGGAAACAGCCTCCAGGCTCCGAGCCGTCAGCCCAGAGCCTGACGCGGGGCTCGAACTCACGGACCGCGAGATCGTGACCTGGCTGAAGCCGGACGCTTAACCGACTGCGCCAACCAGGCGCCCCTCACTGTCATTTGAATCTACATTTCTACAATGGCTAATAATGTTGAGGACTTTGTCGTGTGACCATTTGTTTATCTTCTTTAATTCAAGATGTATTCAAGTCTTTTGCTCACTTTTATCGGCTTGTCTTCTTAGGGTTCTTAGAGACATGCATATATTCATGCATGAATCCTTTGTCTGATATCTGTGCTATCAATTTATCTCCTGTCTGTCATTTGCCTTTTCATTCTCTTACTGGTGTCTTCTCAAAGAGCAGAAAATTTTAATTTAAAGACTGATTTTTAAATTTTTCCCTTAATGGTTTGCACTGCTCATATTGTTAGAAAATCTTGGCCCACCTCAACGTTACAAAGGTTTTCTCCTCTGCTTTCACTGAGAAGTCACATAGGTGGAAATCCAGTGGATCCAAACCGTCTTTTGAAGACTCGTTTTTCCCCTTCTCTGAACCGCACTGGCACCTTTGTCAAAAACCAATTAGCCATTTTTGCGTTCTGTTCCATTGATCCATGTGTCTGTCCTCACACTGCTACCAAACTGTATCAATCACATATATTGTGAAATCAGATAAGTTCTCCAACTTTGTCATTCTCTTATAAAAGTCTTTTCAGGGGCGCCTGGGTGGCTCAGTCGGTTAAGTGGCCGACTTCGGCTCAGGTCATGATCTCGCGGTCCGTGAGTTCGTGCCCCGCGTCGGGCTCTGTGCTGACAGCTCAGAGCCTGGAGCCTGCTTCAGATTCTGTGTCTCCCTCTCTCTGATCCTCCCCTGTTCATGCTGTGTCTCTCCCTGTCTCAAAAATAAATAAACGTTAAAAAAAAATTAAAAAAAAAATAAATTTTTTTCATTCATTCTAGGTCTGTGCATTTCTATACACATTTTAGTATTAGCTTATAAATTTTTACCAGAATGTACTGGATGTATACATCAGTCTGAGAACAAGTACCATCTTAATATTGAGTCTTCCAGTCTATGAACATGGTATATCTCTTCACTTGTTTAGATCTTCTACTTTTTTTTTAAGTGTCTTGGTATTTGTATACATTGAGAAACGATCACCGCTATAAGGCTAGTTAACATCCATCGCCTCCCATAATCATAAAAATTTTTTTTCTTGCGATGAGCACTCTTGAGATTTACTTTCTTTTTTTTTTAATTTTTTTTCAACGTTTATTTATTTTTGGGACAGAGAGAGACAGAGCATGAATGGGGGAGGGGCAGAGAGAGAGGGAGACACGGGATCGGAAACAGGCTCCAGGCTCTGAGCCATCAGCCCAGAGCCCGACGCGGGGCTCGAACTCACGGACTGCGAGATCGTGACCTGGCTGAAGTCGGACGCTTAACCGACTACGCCACCCAGGCGCCCCTAATGTTTATTTATTTTTGAGACAGAGAGAGACAGAGCATGAATGGGGGAGGGGCAGAGAGAGAGGGAGACACAGAATCGGAAACAGGCTCCAGGCTCTGAGCCATCAGCCCAGAGCCCGACGCGGGGCTCGAACTCACGGACCGCGAGATCGTGACCTGGCTGAAGTCGGACGCTTAGCCGACTGCGCCACCCAGGCGCCCCAAGGTCTACTTTCTTAGCAACTTTCATGTGCGCAATACAGTATCATTAACTAGAAGCATCGTGCTGCTTATTATACCCCTATGGCTTGTTTTACAATTGGAAGTTTTTGCCTTTTGACCCCCTTCACCCACTTTGCCCACCCCAAGCCCCCACCTCTGGAAACCACCAGTCTCTTCTCTATCTACAAGTTTGGTTTTTTTGGTTTTGTTTTTTTTTTTTTTTAGATTCCACATATAAGTGAGACCATACGGTATTTGTCTTTCTCTCTCTGACTTATTTCACTTGGCATACCTTCCAGGTCCATCCGTGTCATCTGCCACAAATGGCAAGATTTCATTCTTTTTTATGGCTGAATGACCTTCCATTGCATGTGTGTGCGTGCATGTGTGTGTGTGCATGTGTGTGTGCACACACACATATCCATTCATCCATTGATGGATGTTGTTTCTTAGGTTGTTTCTTAGGTTCTTAGGTTGTTTCTTTGTCTTGGCTGTTGTAAATAATACTGCATCATGAGGTCATCATGAGGGTGCATAGGTCCTTTTGATTAGTTTTTATTTTCTTCAAATAAATACCCAGAAGTGGAGAAGTGCTAGATCTTTTGGTAGTTCTACTTTTAATTTTTTGAGGAACCTGCATACTGTTTTCCATAGTGGTGCACTAATTTACATTCCCACCAACAGCACACGAGTTTCCTTTTCCCCACATCTTTGCCAACGTTTGTTATTTCTTGTCTTTTTGATAATAGCCATGGTGATGGTTGTGAGGAGATATTTCACTGTGGTTTTGGTTTTCGTTTTACTGTTACTTAATAATGTTGACCATCTTTTCACATACCCGTTGGCCATTTGTATGTCTTCTTTGGAAAAATGTCTATTCAGATCTTCTGCTTCTTTTAAAAGTTGAATTGTTTGTGTTTTTTGCTGTTGAGTTGTATGAGTTCTTTATATATTTTAGATATTAACCTCTTAGAAGGTATATGATTTGCAATTATTTTCTCCCATTCGGTAGGTTGCCTTTTCATTTTGTTGATGGTTTTCTTTGCTGTGCAACTTTTTAGTTTGATGAGCTCCATTTGTTTATTTTGTTTTCAGTGTCACATTATAAAAATCGTCTCCAAGACCCATGTTAAGGAGTTTACCACCTGTTTTCTTCTCAGAGTTTCATGGTTTCAGTTCTCACATTTAGGTCTTTAATCCATTTTAATTTTCATGTATGATGTAAGTTAGTGGTCCTGTTTCGTTCTTTTCCATGTGTCTGTCCAGTCTTCTCTTCTGTTGAAGAGACTATCTTTTTCCGCATGGTATATTCTTCC
This sequence comes from Prionailurus viverrinus, assembly GCF_022837055.1. Classification (NCBI taxonomy): domain Eukaryota; kingdom Metazoa; phylum Chordata; class Mammalia; order Carnivora; family Felidae; genus Prionailurus; species Prionailurus viverrinus. The sequence goes on from NC_062570.1 coordinate 111,539,866, forward strand.
CTGTGTCATAAATTAAACCAAGTATAGATGCATGGGTGAATTTCTGGGCTCTATTCTGTTAGTTCTTCTTAAATTTCTCTCAATAAAGTTGTAATTTTCCAATATGGGGTCTTGGTTGCCTCTTATTAGATTATTTCAAAGTATTTTTTTTTTGAGGGAGGGTTGCTGTTCTAAATAGTTTTTTTTTAATTTATGAAATTTGCCTCCTTTATGTGATAATATTATGAATCACATTTCAAATATTTAGTCAACTTTGCATTCCTAGGTTAAACCCTCCTTATTCCTGATGCATTATTACTTTTGTATATTATGGGATAGGACTTACTAATATTTAAAAAGGATTTTTGTGTCTGTTTTCCCAAGGAATGTTGGTCTACAGTTTTATTTTTAAAAATGTCTTTGTCATGTTTTTGCATTAGGGTCGTGCTTGTCTTATAAAATGATTTGGGTGATGTTTCCTTCCTCCTTCCTTTCTAGAAAAATAAAAATGTATGTAAGATTGATTCATTTCTTCCTTGAGTGTTTAATAAAATTAACCAACAAAACCATCTAGCTCTGGATTTTCTTTTTTGGAAGAGTTTTTTTTTTTTATTCTAGTTAACTTTCTTTTTTAAAAAATATAATTTATTGTCAAATTGGCTTACATACAACACCCAGTGCTCATCCCAACAAGTGCCCTCCTCAGTGCCCATCACCCACTTTTCCCTCTTCCCCCCCCCCCCCATCAACCCTCAGTTTGTTCTCTATATTTAAGAGTCTCTTATGGTTTGCCTCCCTCCCTCTTTGTAACTATTTTTTCCCTCTTCCCTTTCCCCTGGTCTTCTGTTAACTTTCTCAAGATCCACATATGAGTGACATCAACAAAACTAAAAGGCAACCTGATGGAAAGGGAAAAGATATTTGCAAATGACATATCAGATAAAGGGCTAGTAAGTTAACTCTCTTTAACAGATGCAGGACTATTCAGATTTTCTGTTTCCTCTTGTATCAATTTGTGAAGTTTGCTTTTCCCACAAATTCATTTATTTCATTTAAGTTGCTGAATTTGTTGGTATAAAGAAGTTCACGATGCTCTTTAAGATTCTGCAGGATCTGTGGTGACAATATTCTTTCAGTTTCTGGTTTTGGAACTGATATTTGTAGTCTCTCTCTCTCTCTCTCTCTCTCTCTCTCTCTTCCTCTCTCTTATTTACTTCAACAGTCGAGGAGTTTATTTTGTTGATCTTCTCAAAGAATCCATTTTTGGCATTTTTTTTCTTTCTCTTTTGGCTGTCTGTTTTCTATTTGATCGTTCTTCCTCTTCTCATTGTTATTCCCTTCCTTCTTCATTTGGATTTACTTTGCTTTTCTTTCTCGAGCTACCCAAGTTGGATCTTTGGGTAACTGATTTTAGATTGTTCTTGTTTTCTAATGCAAATAGTTAAAATTCTAAGTTTCCCTGTAAGCACTGCTTTTGCTACACCCCACAGATTTTGATATGATATATTTCCACCATCATTCAGTTCAAATTATTTTCTAATTTCTCTTGTGATTTCATTTTTAATTCATGAGTCATTTGTAGATTCATGAATCATTTATAGATATTTGGGATTTTCCCTAGATGTCTCGTTATTAATTTCTAATGAGATTCAGTCATTGTCAGAGAACAAACTCCAGATGATTTCTGTCCTTTAAAATTTGCTGAGACTTGACTTATGGGCCAGCATACGGTTTATCTTGACAAAAAGTGCAATTGACAAGAATTTGTACTCTGTAGTTACTGGATGTAGTGTTCTATAAATATCATTAGATCAAAGTGACTAATAGTGTTGTTTGTACCTTCCGTGTCTTTGCTGATTTTGTTTTGTATATTTGTTCTATTGATTGCTGAGGGAGGGGTGTTAAAATCTCCCTTTTATGATTGTGAAATTGTTTATTTCTTCCCTTGATCCTGTCAATTTTGCTTCATGCCTTTTCAGGCTTTATTAGTAGGCACATAAAAATCTATAATTGTTACAGCCTCCTAGTTAATCATCCCTCCTATTATAACAAATGTCTCCTTTATCTCTGATAATACTTTCTGACTTGAAGTCTACTATTAACATACATCTTAATTAATATTAATATAACCACCCAGCTACCTGATGCTTATTATTTTTATGGTGTATCTTTTTCAATTTATTTATTTCAACCTATGTGTGTCTTTATACTTAAAGTAAATCTCTTATAGGCAGCGTGTAATCAGGTCTTGCTTTTTTTTTTATCCATCCTGTCGAGCTCTTGCTTTTAATTGGCATTTTTAGAATATTAACAATGTCAGTCCTTTCTAAGTTTTGTTTCTTTCTTCTTCCTTCTCTGCATGCCTTTGGATTATTGAGATTTTTTTAATATTCCATTTTAATTTACCTATTGGCTTTCTGGCTTTATTTCTTTTTCTGCATGTGATTACTCTAGGAATTGTAGTATCCGTACCTAATCTTTCTCCAGCTGATTAGAATTACTATAGTGTTATTTCGCAGCCTACCTCACCTTCAGTTTCAGAGAGGGGATAGTGGGGGCCACCTCCTGACTGGCCCATGCCCCTCCCTGGTTTCAGCTCCTGGCCGTCCCAGTGGGGGCATAAAGCCCTGAGAGCATCAAAAAGACTAAGGCACAGCACTTCTCTCCAGAGGCTGGTATACAAGCCTACAGGGCTCATGAGGGTCTCTTAGCCCATCTGCCCTCATGTCAGCCCTGGGTCCTCTCAAGGCCACCACTGTGGGTGTATAGGTTGTACACTGCACAACTCTAAGGTCACCATTCTCGTTGTAGTCTTGGGGCCCCACTATCCAGGAACCCTTTGGGCCTTGTCCTCTGTGCATAGACCTCTAGCTGGCCTGCCCTGCCATTCCCCCAGCACGGGGCGGCACCAGAATACCAGGGCCCAGGGGTGAAGCCACAGGCACTGACTAGATGATTGGTTTGAATCATCTGCCTGGGTTTGAATTCTCTGACATGGGACCCAGAGAAGATTTCCCTTTTCATTGTGCCTCGGTTTCCTCACCTGCAAAGTGGGAGTCAAGGTAGCACCTGCCTCACAGGGTCCAAGTGGGGATGAAGTTGGACGACCCGGGTGAGGTGCTTCCCAGTCAGTACTGGCCACGGTTATGCTCGAGGTGGCCAGGTCAGGGCAGAGCCACCAGAGGTATCCAGGGGCCACGCAGGCCTTTGAGAGGCGCCGAAGGCCTTGGGTCCACATAGCAATTGCCACCCACACAGGCTGACGTCCCTTCCAATGTCGCAGCAGGGCTAAGGTCACTTGGAACCACGGAGAGGGGCGGGTGAGCTGGGGGTGGGGGCAAGCCAGAGTCCCTGATGGGCGGGGCTCAGCCGCTCCCCTCAGAGAGACCCCAGGAGCTGCTCCAAGTCAGACCCAGCCTCTGTCCTGGCTGTGGGAGAGAGTTGAGGGCTCTGTGGCCTCCCCAAGTAACCCAGGGCCACAAGGTAGAGGCTTGGGACCGAGATGGAGAGGCAGGGGCTCGTGGACAGCTCTGCACATCCCCAGGCCAGGCCCACGGGGATACGAGGCAAATTTCAGGGTGGCGCGGAGGGGTGGGGTGTGTGTGGGCCTTGGTGCCTCTTTCTGTCCCATCCCGCCTGCCCTTTCTCAGCCTAAAGAGAAGAATTGGCCTTCAGCCAGCTCCCTGGTCCGGTCATAACCGCAGAACCCCTCTGCAGAGTGGACCCGTCGCCCCCTCCCCCCGGTTACCGGCGAGCTGCCCAGGGTCATGACCAGCCTGCCCGGCCTGTGAATGGTGGAGCCAGATGCGAAGCCCAAGCTGGTCTCGGTGCGAAAATCGGTCCAATTGGCGACGCACGAGCGATTCCACACCTAGAGAAGCGCAGGCAGAGGTCCGCACGAACGCTTGCGTGTTAAATGCTCATAACAGCCCCAAAGTGGAAACAGCCTACATGCCCACCAACCAACAAATGGATGAATAAAATGGGGTCTGTCCGTACAAGAGAATATTGTTCAGCCCTGAAAAGCAATGAAATTCTGGAGCCTGACAGACACTACAACATGGACGAGCCTCGAAAACATTCCCTTAGCGAGAGGACCACAGACCGTGTGATGTGTGATTCCACTTAGAAGGAGACCGCGGTTGCCAGGGGTGGGAGTGGCTGGGGAAGTGGGCGGAACCTGGGGGTGGGGCTGAGGGGTGTGGCGTTTCTTTGGCGGGTAAAGAAAACGTTAAGGTTGATGGTGATGATGCGGGCATGGCTCTGAAAACTGCACACTTCAAACGGGCCCATCGTGGGGTACGCGAGTTATTCGGCAGGAAAGTTGCCAAGGATGAAAGGACGGAGACGGTTTGCGAAGGGCCTGTCCCGGCGTCCTACCCCTTGTGTGCAGACCCGTACATCAAGACCACACAGCCAGGTGCCTGGCCCAGCACCCTGCACTATTCAGCGCTCCAACGTTGGTCTCTTTCCTCGGGTCTGCGCGCTGGGGCTCTCAGGCCACGCCAGTCACCTGCCCCGGGCCAGGTACTGGGCTGAGTACAGACAGCCCAGATCCAGCCAAGTCACCGTGTGTGGCATCCCACAGTGTGCTCACTTTGTTGGCAAGACACCTCGGGATCCATCTGCCAAAGGAACATAACCAGGAGCAGACTGTGTAGTGATGAAAGGCGTGAGCGCCCCAGCGCCTGGCCTCGGCGATTCTCTAGTAGTCGGTACACAGCTGCGTAACAAGGAGGCCCGAAAATCCAGTGGTCCCGTCGCAACATTAATCTCTCCCCGGAAGGCCAGGTGAGCCACCCAGGCCTATCTGGGCTCTTTACCGCCTGTGCTCAGCTGTTCTCAGCAAGTAGCTTCCGCCTCGGGTCCCAGATGGGGAACTTATTCCTGGCCACAGCTTGCTGCAAGGGAGTCTGGGAAATGCAGGCCACGTGCCCAGGTCAGCATGCTGTCACTTAACTGCTGTGGAAGGGAGGAAAGGAAGGCCTAGTGGGCTCCAGGCATGTAACACCACCTCCCGGTTTGTAAAGTGAGGGTGACAGTCCCGAGGGACCCCGTGCTGGGGTTGGGAGGACAGAGGGCAGATGTCTGCCCAGGAGAGCCCCTAGTGGCGCAGTGGGGACGGAGCACAGAGTGAGTCATCACCGTGGAACCCCCTGGGAGCCCAGAGACTCCGCCTCCACGGCCCTCAGCTAGGGTGGACCGGGCGCCAGCACGACCTGGTGCTGGGGCAGCTCCTGCGGGCACTGCCCGTCCGGGAGGTTGACTCGGCATGTCCAGGGGCCATAGCTCTTCCCTGTGCTCTGGCCCCAACCCACTGGCCGGCCGGACGCTCGATACAATCTGTTTGGAAAGCAAAACAAACTCTTTTGAAACCGCTGCTGAGGGCACAGACCGAGAGCCTCGCCCCCGCCCTTGGGGGGCTGGTGGACATCTGAGACTCAGGGAAACCTGGCAGGAGAGGCTGCGGGTGAGACGACCGCCCTGCTCTGACCCTCTGAGGCAGCAGAGGCCTGCAGTTTAGACAGAGGGCGATAGGGAGCCCGTGAGGGACACAGAGGGAGAGCACGGGTCAGAGGAGCGCTTTAGCAAGCTGGGGCAGCACAGCTCTGTCAGGAGGACGATGCCGTTGATGGGAGAGTTGACCTGGGACCAGATGGGGGTGACGTATGTGAGTGACATCTTAAAACAGGAATCTGGATTCAGTGACACGAAGGCCAAAGGGGGCCCAGGTCAGGCCCAAGCCCCCCCCCCCCCAAAGGGGTTCAGTCTGAAGTCTGGAAGATAGGAAACCCCTACTCAGGAGCCTCTGGGCCCAACAGGGCAGAGGGTTTAGGGCAGGCCTGCGAGACAGGGCTCTTGCCATCCACGGTGGCCGAGGTGAAGGGACAACCACAACCCCTTTGTGGTTTCCCTCACCTTCGACCAGCTGTAGAACCAGCGGGCTGGGGAAAGAACCAGCGATGGCGGACATCGAATGAGGGGGTGTGTGTGGGGGGGTGTCTGGTGAGTTCTTCCTGCCACAGGGCCTTTGCACACACCATTGCCTCTGACAAGCATATCCACTCCTATCCCCGTTTCACTCAGGTGACTCCTGTGCCGGCCTCAGACCCAGATCATGGGGCACTCCCCGGGGCAGGTGTCTCTGGTTTCCCGGGCTAGGGTCACCAAGCACAGAGCCGGGCCCCGGCTGGGCACTCATGACTGTTTGTGGAATGAGGAGAGAGAACAAACAATGCCACAAACCCTGTGCCCGGGCCCCTGAGCAGCCACAGCAAAGTCGGCCTGGGTGCCTGCTGGCAAGAGCCTTAGATGGCGGAAGAGGACAGGGTGGGTTGGGGGGAGGGTGGTCTCCGAGGGTGGAGGACCCAGGGAGGTGGGTGGATTGCACGGCGGGCGGCCCGCGTGCTGCCCCGACCAGCTGGGGAACGGTGGACGAGGGACTCAAGGCCTCCTCTGTGTCACTCCCCCTTCTGCGGGGTCGGGATAATGACGTGCCCCGTAGGGCTGCTGTAAGGGCTTAAGCAAGACGTTCATTAAAGGTTTCAGGACACCGCGTGGAGTGTCGTAAGCGGGTGCATCTGTTTATTTATTTGTTTCGAAACGAAGCTTAAAAGAAAACAACACCCATACAAGCGATGCATAAATGTCCAAGTCACGAGCTTAAAAGAACCAAAACAAAATGTCAAAAGAGAATTTAGAACCCCCGAAATCGTGCCCAGCTAAAGAAACCACTTGGAGCGGTCAGGGTCAGGTTCAGCTGAGTGACAGACAACCTCCCAAAATGGCAGTGGTTCTGGCGAGGCAGAAGTTGGTTTCTCTTTCGTGTGAAAGTCCCCAAACGGGCGGAGAGGTGGTCCTGTCTGACGAAGCCCTCCAAGACTGAGACCTCTTACTGTCCCCTGCGCCATCACCCTGGAGGCGCGATCCTCCCGAGACCTCGGGGTCCAGAACGGCAGCTGGAGCTCCAGCCGTCACTTCTACCTTCCAGGATGGAATAAGGGATGAGGGAAGTGCATGCCGCTTAAGTTTAAGGAAGATTTCTGGAAGCTGCAATATTTCATTTCTTTCCTTTTTTTTACCTCCCGTCGGTAACAGGGCCACCACATTCAGCTGCCAGAGAAGCCAGGACACACGTCCTTTATCAAGATGAGCCGTGTGCTCGGCTAAAAACTGTGGGTCCTGCTACCAAAGACGAGGGTGCAGGTCGGGCGAAAGCCGGAAGTCCTGCCGTTCTGCGGGTGCCATCTTGGTGAACACACACGCACAGACACATGCACACACGCGCGCACACACGGGCAAGCAGTCTTACCTACATAGGGGAACAGGATGCTTGCTCTCGGGTTGTTTGCCTTCTGAATTCAAGAGCCGGTCACAGGTACCTTCCCGTGTCCACGGAGATCCCCAAGATCATTTTTAAAGACGGCTCCAATTCCATCACGTCGACGCTTGAAGATTCCCGCAGCAGCGGGAGACGCTCCCGCTGCCGTCGGATTCCAGGCGGCGTAACCCACGGCCGCATGAGCATCCCTGAACCTTCCTCTTTGCACCTGGTTGGAGCATTTCTTTCGCGTCGGTTCCCAGAGGTAGAAATGCTGAGTCAAAGGGGATACACACTTTTGGCATGTGGACACGGGTTGAGAAATGGCCGTTCCGGAAGGCTGCCCCAGTTAGCGGTCCCCCCGGCGTCGCCCTGGCTGGCCCGGAACCAGGGCCCTCTCCCGCATTCTGCACAGGGAGGTGTATGCCCCCGGTCCTCCAGGGGACCGTCGCACGGGGCTGATCACGAGATCCTGCCCTCTCCACACAGCAGCTACGAGCAGGAGGCTTCGCAGGTGCCTGGGGCTGCTGAGGTTCAAGGTAAGCAAGGGCGAGAGCTCACGGACCTGGGGCGGGGGGGCGGGGGGGGGCAGACCACCTGTGGGCAGTGAGGCCCGGCCCCTCGACCAGGCATGGAGAGAGCTCAGCCAGCAAGGCTCGAGATGTCACGTCGCGGGGAACTCAGGAGTGAGCACCAGCCCATCTGGTGGAGGGGACAGCCCCGTAGCTCCCAACCTCAGCCGACAGGGGGGCTTCCAGATTTAGCAAATAAAAATACAGGCTGTCCAGTTAAATCTGAGTTCAGATAAGCAACACCTGATATCTAGCATGCCTCGAATATTGCCCGGGATGAAGAACTGAGCAAAGTGTGCTGCTCGTTTCTTCGGGAAGGTTCCTAGAGGTTGTGAGATCTGCTTTCCTTTTTCTCCCCGACCGCGACACGGCCACACCTAACCATAACCTTTATTTTATTCGACAGCCTTCGCTGGTGGTGCCTTGGACCCCTGGGAGCAGTGAGCCCAGCAGAAAAGTCCTGGGGTCTGGAGTCGGAGGTGGCTGGGCTCGAGTCCGGGCCTCCTGTACCCCTGCCAGTGGTGGACTTTGGGATGAGTTCCTAGCCTCTCCATTCCTCCGTTTCCCCGTCTATACATATGGGGGTGAGGACAGCCCCGACCTCACGAGGGTTTAGGGAACATCAAGTGAACATCGTCTGCTTGCAGCAAGCAACATGGAAGTGTAGACTAGCACCAAGCCCCGCTCTTCGCGGTGTTCGGGATGTCTAGTGAATATCAAACATCCTTGTAAGTGTGTAGCTGGGTGGGGGGGGGGGGGCGGCACACGTCCGCTTGGCATAGAAATGGAGCCAGAGCCCGGGTTCTAACACCATGAAGGGACCAGAGTTGAGGCTCCCTGAGAGCCAGATGCCCGCTGGGTGAGGAGTCCTGTCTCCTTCTCCGTGTTGGTGCCACCCCCACCCCCCCCACCGCCCTGCCCCTCCCCACGCACGTTGCCGCTGTCCCCTCTGCTTTTCAGTAGCGGAAGGGGTAAGTGCGGCAGGGACGGTGGGGCGCGCACAGCCAAAACAATCCACCCCCTGGCTCATTACGGAAAACGTTGGCCAGCCATGGAGGAGAAACGAAACAGTTCAGCTACGTTCGCGACTGCCGATCGCGTAGCCCGCTTTGTGGCCGAGGCTGGGCCTCAGCGGTGAAGACGACAAGTGAAGCTTTCTGCCCCCGTGCAGCCTACGTCCTAGTCGAGACGGAAAGGCAACGGGCGAAATAAGCCAGGGAATGACATCATCTGCGGGCTGGGGAGAACACCAGAGGGGAAAGTGGGAGAGGGTGAGGGGGACAGCTTGGAGGATGTGGTCAAGAGCGACCTCCCTTAAGGCTTAAAAAACGTGAAGGCAAGGGCCACACGCCTGTCTGAGGAAACAGTGTCCCAGGCAGCGGGCACCGCCAGTGCAAAGGCCCTGAGGCGGGAGCGTGTTTGCGGTTTCGAGAGGGAGCAGGGAGGCAAGATGCTGGCAAGTAGCCGGAGGCCAGGACAGACTGGTAACGGCAGCCACGACCTGGGGGCCATCACGGGGACTTGTGTGTTTCCTCTGGCAGAAATGAGCATCCGCATGTGTGTTGTGAGCGAGACGCGGTGTGGTCTGGTGTAGCTGTCGTGGGATGCCAGGGCCAGAGGGGGGATGGGGGCGAGCCCAGAGGCAGGGGGCGGGCTCCAGACATTGGGGACCTGGCGGCGAGTGCGTGCAGAGGCTTCTGGAGGCGGGGCTTGCTGGAGTCAGAAGTGGGAGGTAAGAGAAGAAAGGGGTCAAGGAGGACCCCAGGCCTGTCACCCTTGGGTTGTTTGTTTCCCTGTCGCTTTCGGTCTTCCCGTCCTGGCCTCCTACTCTGGAAGCCGCTCGAGGACAGGGGCCGCGACCACCTTGTCTTCATGGTGCCTCGTGCTGACCCCCTTCCCTGCCGCAGAGGGCGCTAGGTCAATACGGGCAGGACAGATGGATGAGCAATGAACAAATGCCACAGTCTTTTGCTTCCTCAGGGAGCGTGAAGGGCTGAATTGTGTCCCCCGGATTCCTGTGTCGGGGTCCTGACCCTCAGCACCTCAGAACGTGACCGTATCTGGACAGGGGGGTCTTTACAGAGGTGATTAAGGTGACACGGGGTCACCGGGGTGGGCCCTGATCCCGTGTGACCGGGGTCCTTGTAAGAAGAGGGATCAGGACACAGACACGCCCGGAGGGACGACCCCACGAGGACACAGGGGGAGGACGGCCGTCCACACACAAGGACAGGGGCCCCGGGAGGCCCCGGCCCTGCCCACGCCTGGGCCTCCAGGCCCGGGGGACGGTGAATGTCCACTGTGTGAGTCCCGTTGGTGGGACTTGGTATATGGCGGCCCCAGCAAACTCGCACAGCGAATGTTGCAAAGAGCAAGAGACAGAAACACACTCTGAGGCACAGACCAGGGCACCTGGGAACTTTGGGCAGGCGGCTGAGCTGGGGTGGGACCCCGATCTCGCGTCCATCCTGGGGACCCTGGGCTGAGCAGTGGACAACACTCAGGTCACCCCAGGCGCGATGGCAGCATGATGGCCGGGGAGGGACAGGAACTCCGGCCGTCACGATGCTCTGCTATGACACAGGCCCCGGCACCTCTCCAAGGTGGGGGGAACCAGGTGGGACCCACGGCGCGCAGCTCTCTCTGCCCAGGAAAGGGCACCTCGGGCCACCAGGCTCCTCCCAGGCCCCGCCCCTTGGCCCCGCCGTGGGTGCGGTGGGCGAGGTGGGGGGGGGAGGGGCCGCGCTAGCACGTGGCTGGTGCTGCTTCTCCCCCAGCGGCCACTTCCTCTGGGTGTGTCTGTTTCCTGCAGCCCCGCCCACGGGCCGACCCTGCCGTCCTCTCTGCACCCGCTGCCCCTGCTGGGTGGGCCAGCACCCCAGCGCCCAGGCGGGGGTCTCCGTGTCCCCCAGGCCACCCGGGATAATGCTACCGGGGGCCGAGGCCGTGGGATCTGCTGGTGCCGAGCTCTCTGTCCCCAGGAGCTGGAGGCGCAGGACGCACGTTCCCAGTGCGATCTGCTGGCCTGGGGCCGAGCCACCCCATGAAGGATGAGGTCATGTCCTGTAGAGGCCGCGCGGAAAGGGCAGGGCTCACCCTGGGCCCTCGGGGGCTCCCACGGCCAGGGCCTTTTCCCAGAGACCCTGGGGACGGTGGTGGTTGGGACTGGCCTCCGGGCTGGGGGGGCGAGTGAAGCGGCGTCCTGTTGGGACACACAGTGCGACCCTGGGTAGTCGGGGACCCGCCGGGGGCCCATTTCCTCCCCGGAGCTGGCAGCGAAGGGACGAGCACTTCCCGGGCGTCCGCAGGCCCTGCCCGGAGAGGCCGCCCTTCGCGGTGTGCGCGCTGGCAGGGGTCACCTGCAGAGCCGGGACGGGGTGGGAGGTGTCTCCGTCCAGGGGCTGGGGAAGCCCTCCCGCCCTCCCGCTGTCGCCCTCAGAGCAGGGCCGGGCGCTGGCAGGTGCTGGAGCCTCAGCAGAGGAGCACGTGACGGCTGGCGGGCTTCTGCACCTGTGCCCCTGGGGCTGGGGGGCCTGCCAGGAGCAGCCCCCTGTGAGAGGCTTTCGCAGGGATGAGCGAGCTCCTCCTCCCCTTCCTCCTCCTCCCCTTCCTCCTCCTCCCCTTCCTCCTCCTCCTCCCCTTCCTCCTCCTCCCCTTCCTCCTCCTCCTCCCCTTCCTCCTCCTCCCCTTCCTCCTCCTCCCCTTCCTCCTCCTCCTCCCCTTCCTCCTCCTCCCCTTCCTCCTCCTCTCCCTTTCCTCCTCCTCCTCCCCTTCTTCCTCCTCCTCCTCCCCCTCCCTCCTCCCCTCCCCTTCCTCCCCCTCCCCTTCCTCCTCCTTCCCTTCCTCCTCCTCCCCTTCCTCCCCTTCCTCCTCCCCCTCCTCCTCCTCCCCTTCTTCCTCCTCCTCCCCTTCTTCCTCCTCCTCCTCCCCTTCCTCCTCCTCCTCCCCTTCCTCCTCCTCCTCCTCCCTTTCCTCCTCCTCCTCCCCTTCTTCCTCCTCCTCCTCCCCCTCCCTCCTCCCCCTCCCCTTCCTCCCCCTCCCCTTCCTCCTCCTTCCCTTCCTCCTCCTCCCCTTCCTCCTCCTCCTCCTCCCCTTCCTCCTCCTCCTCCCCTTCCTCCTCCTCCCCTTCCTCCTCCTCCTCCCCTTCCTCCTCCTCCACTTCCTCCCCTTCCTCCTCCTCCTCCCCTTCCTCCTCCTCCTCCACTTCCTCCCCTTCCTCCTCCTCCTCTTCCTCCCCTTCCTCCTCCTCCCCTTCCTCCCCTTCCTCCTCCTCCCCTTCCTCCCCTTCCTCCTCCACTACCTCCCTTTCCTCCTCCTCCCCCCCTCCCTCCTCCTCTTCCCCTGCCTCCTCCCCCTCTCCCTCTTCCCCTTCCTCCTCCTCCCCTTCCTCCCCTTCCTCCTCCACTTCCTCCTTTCCTCCTCCTCCTCTCCTTCCTCCTCCCCTTCCTCCTCCCCTTCCTCTTCCTCCTCCCCTACCCCTCCTCAGCCTCTTCCTCCTCCTCCCCTTCCTCCTCCTCCTCCACTTCCTCCCCTTCCTCCTCCTCCTCTTCCTCCCCTTCCTCCTCCTCCCCTTCCTCCCCTTCCTCCTCCTCCCCTTCCTCCCCTTCCTCCTCCACTTCCTCCCTTTCCTCCTCCTCCTCCCCTCCCTCCTCCTCTTCCCCTGCCTCCTCCCCCTCTCCCTCTTCCCCTTCCTCCTCCTCCCCTTCCTCCCCTTCCTCCTCCACTTCCTCCCTTTCCTCCTCCTCCTCTCCTTCCTCCTCCCGTTCCTCTTCCTCCTCCCCCTCCCCCTCCTAGGCCTCCTCCTCCACTTCCTCCCCTTCCTCCTTCCCTTCCTCTTCCTCCTCCCCTCCCCCTCCTCAGCCTCCCCCTCCTCCCCTTCCTCCCCTTCCTCCTCCACTTCCTCCCTTTCCTCCTCCTCCTCTCCTTCCTCCTCCCCTTCCTCCTCCTCCTCCCCTTCGTCTCCTTCCTCCTCCTCCCCTTCCTCCTCCCCTTCCTCTTCCTCCTCCCTCCCCCTCCTCAGCCTCTTCCTCCTCCTCCCTTCCTCCTCCTCCCCTTCCTCCTCCTCCACTTCCTCCCCTTCCTCCTTCCCTTCCTCTTCCTCCTCCCCTCCCCCTCCTCAGCCTCCCCCTCCTCCCCTTCCTCCCCTTCCTCCTCCACTTCCTCCCTTTCCTCCTCCTCCTCTCCTTCCTCCTCCCCTTCCTCCTCCTCCTCCCCTTCGTCTCCTTCCTCCTCCTCCCCTTCCTCCTCCCCTTCCTCTTCCTCCTCCCCTCCCCCTCCTCCTCCTCTCCGTCCTCCCCTTACCCCTCCTCTCCCCCCTTCTCCTCCCTCCTCTTCCTCCTCCTCCCCTTTCTCCTCCCCTTCCTCTTCCTTCTCCCCTCATCCTCATCCTCCCCTCCTCTATCCTCCTTCCCTCCTCCTCCCCCCTACCTCCCCCTCCCCCTCCTCCTCACCTTCCTCCCTTTCCTCTTCCTCCTCTCCTTCCTCCTCCCCTTCCTCTTCCTCCTCCCCTCCCCTTCCTCCTCCTCATCATCAGTGCCATCATCAGACCCTGGCACACACCTGTCCACCAGTCCCTCCCCTCACCCTGAGACAGTCCCCAGGTGCTGCGCACCTGCCCTCCCGCCCACCTGCCAGGCTGGGAAGGAAGGGGCTGTGGAACCCACCGGGAGCCACCACACTGGGCATCAAGCCTGGGGCGCAAGGAACGGGCCCGACACAAAGGCTCCCTGGGCCCTTCCAGCTCGCTCCACCCACATCCTCTGGGGGACCTGCTGCCCCCCGCCCCCCCGCCCCCCCGCCAAGGACTTGAGCTCACCGGAAAGGGAGAGGGGCTGCTGGCGACAGCCCTGCGCCTTGTGGGCGTGATGGCGAGCCGGGAAGCAGACCGGAGTGTGGAAGGGACGTGCCCGAGGACAGGGACAGGCGGAGACAGGACTGAACCCCCTAGCGTCTGACTCCCCAGCCACGGCCGCCTCCTCCTGGAGACCTTTCTCCACTCACTCCCTCATTCATTCGATCATTCATTCATCTCCTTTATTCACCCACCCGCCCCTCATTCATTCATTCACCAGCTCTTTCCTTCCTTCCTTCCTTCATTGGCTCCTTTATTCACTCATCTACTGGCTCATTCATTCATTCATTTGTTCACTCACTCACCCACTCCTTCATTCATTCACCTGCTCACTTACTCATCGTCTGAACAGCCTGGAACCTATATGTCTCTGCTGGCCCCGTCTGGGGCGGCCTCGAGGATCTTAGGGTGCTAAGTGGGAGTTTTCCCCTGGAGCCCTGTGCGAGGGGCACCCACACGTCTCAAGGGTGATCGTCATCGCCCCAGAGCCCCGGGAAGACGGGAGGCCCCCACCTTCACACCCGGGCTAGCCGGCGGGCAGCGGCTGCAAGGTGTAACGGTGAGGAGGGTGTCGGGGGCAGTGGGTGGCCTGGTGCACACGGACGGGCCCGGGCTCTCTCAGCGAAAGGCACCCTCAGTAACTCAGCCCTGCTCTTCAAAATGTCAGAGTCACACAAAGACGAAATAAGGCCGAGGCACCGGCCCAGACTCAAAGACTGGAGAGGGGTGGTACCCGAGTGCCCCAGGGTGCCGCCGCGGTCCCTCCCAGGCAGAGACATCGCGTCGTATCTGTGCCACCGCCCCGGCACGGACGGCTCGTCCCAGGTTGTGTGAGAGAATGTCCTCGTTCTCAGAAGTGGGCGTAAGTGTCTGGGGGCCGAGGGGCACCACGTCTCCCGTTTACTCTCAGATGATCCGAGGAAAGACGCGTGTGAGCAGAGAAAGCGACAGCGTGAGTGTAGCCAGTGCGAGCCCGCGGGGACCTGGGAGCCAGGGGACCGACGTCTTGGGAGAGGGAGGAGCACAGGACCTCCCGACACTGTCCTTACGTCTTTCCGGCCAGTATGGAAGGGCATTAAAGGAAGAAGCTGCAAGAAAAGAGAACGAGGTCTGGTTTCCAGGTGCACGCTGCGGCTGTGTGACCCCGGGCCCCCCGCCCCTGTCCGTCACCTGCCATGGGGTCCGCTGGGACCGGGGGCTGCAAGTCCTGAGTGCCTGGAGCTCCTCGAGTCACGTCCCTGTCTTATTGGCTCCTCCCCTGTCTTATTGGCTCCGCCCCTGAAATGTCCCCCCCACCCCCCGTGAAACTCCTCTAGATGGGGACCCCGTGCCTCCAGAAGGCTCCTGCTGCCCACTGCCTGGGAGGGATCAGACTCCCCGCACGCGCGGGGCCCTCAGCCTTCGCTCCGCGGAACAAGCAGGCGGGAGGGTCCCCGCGAGCCGTAAACCAGGACCCGGTCCCCGGAGCGGCTCGCGGCCACGGCTGGCAGCGAGGAGCCCCCCCTGCCATCCCCGCAGGGCCCCCGGTTGCGTGGGCAGGCCCTGGGCTGGAGCCGAACACAGGCGCGAGGACGACAAAGCCCCTCGAGGAGCCCACAGCCGGATCAGGAGCGGACGTCCAAGCTGACTCGGGAGACGGCGGCCCAGGGCTCCGCGTTCAGTCCTCACCCGCCTCCAAGCTCAGCTGCAGCACGCCGCTCGTCACCGCGGGTCAAGGCCCAGGTGGAGGGACCCCTTCCTAGGGGAGGTGTGAGCAAGGTGACATCTACAGCCCTGATCATCACTCTCTTCTCCTCTGTCCCCTCTCCTCCCTTGCGGGCCAGACGGACGCAGGGAAGGGCTTCCGGGCTCCTTGTTCTCATCAGCAAAGTTAAACAAAAATCCCTCCCCGCAGCTAACCCTGCTCAGAGTGGGTCCCCGGGAAATTTGAGTACGTGTGACAAGGGCGATGCCGGAGGTGATGCCTGAAGCGAAAGAGGAGGAGGAGGAGGAGCATCTCTGACCAGTACACAGACAGCGCTAACAGCAGATGGGCTTCTAGCTTTTTCTAAAGTTCTCCTTCCTTCTTAAAGCCCGTGCTGAGAAATGATCACACCCCCAGAGGGCAGCACCCCCGGAGGGGCCTCCCCAAGGCCCTGTGAGGTGGGGACAGCAGCCTCTCCTGCCTCCTGCTCCCCCCAGCCCCCGCCTCTGCTGGCATGGCAGGCCCAGAAGGCTCTGCTGGGTGGGCCCTGCAGAGGCTCCCGCTCCCTGCTCTGCCCCGTGAAGCACACACGCCATCTGTCTATACCGGCTTCCCGGCGGCCAGAGGGTGTCTGGTCAGCCCCCCCCCACAGGCTGCAGCCTTGTTCTCTGCGGCGGCCCCGGAGGGGTCCCTCTCCGTCCAGGCCCTGTCTGTCTGAACTTGGAGAGCCAGAGATGTTTCCACCGCTCGGGGCTGTTTGTTGATCTTTCCAGAGTCCACTGCCAGAAACCGGAGGCTTTTGTGGGGGCAGCCCCCCTCGGTCGGACCACACTCGGGCCTGCAGACAAGGCCACGGGCAGGCCAGCTCAGGGGTGCCCGGGAGTGAGGTCGGGGAGGCTGGACAGCCGCAGGGACGCGTTCCTGCGGCACCTTCTCAGCCTCGTGACCTCCTTGGCCCTTGAGGCCTCCTTCTCAGAGCCAGGATGACCAGATACTGCCTCCGGAGAGGCTGGGGCCCCCGGAGGAGCACGGAAGTCTTGGGATGCCCAGCTCACCCCGGGGGCTGGTCAGACCAGCCACGGCTCTCGGGCCAGGAGGCCCAGAGCTCCTGGCCACTGGCGTTAAGCTTGAGACCCAAAGGGGAGCCACCCAGTGAGGGGCGGCCGCGGACAGGGGGCAGTCATGTTGGAATCTGGGGCTTTGGGACAGCCACAGGACGTGGGTGACCAGACACAAGCCCGTGGCCTTCCAGGGGCAGAGGGGGATGTGGATACCTGGCTTGGGACGGCTCCAAACTGTCCCCGTCCAAAGCCACCACCAGACTAGCTGGCAATGGGGAGTGGGCACAGCAATCCCGCAGGCCCCGTGCGTGGGCTCAGGAACAGCGGGGAGGAGAGCCGAACGCGGGCACTTTCTTCATGAGCCTCACGGGCTTGAGGCTCATCCCCAAAGATCCCCGAGCCCCACAGGACACGTGCTCTCGGCTGCCTGCGGCTGCCATGCGGGGCTCGGGCCGCTGTCTGCACAACAGAGGCTTTCTCCGCCGAGCCCCCCCCCGGGAGGCCCCAGCCGCCCAATGGCAGGTACTTCGGAATGGGGCCCCAGATGTGGTCCGTCTCAAGGCCTCTGGCTTCCGTGTTCCAGAAAGCAGCCTCCGCCCCAGCCCGCCAGCTGCCCGGGGCGCTCGGCAGCACGGCTGGGGTGGGTCGTGCGACAGGCAGCAACGAATGTCACCACCGCTCAGCAGCTGATTTCCGGCTTCCGTGGGTCCGCCACGAGTCCGCGAGGGGCAGGACGGCCACTTTCTCAAACGTGCCGGACAAAGCGAGAGATCTGTCCCGACCGGACCGGGCCTTGCCTGCCCTGGGGGCCCTCACCGGGCACCGCCACCGAGGGCTTCCCGAAAGGGCATTCCATCGGCCTGCGGTCCCGTGGAACATCGGGTCAGACCAAGGGACCCACCGGCAGCGAGGAGGTGCGGTCTGGGTCCCGTCCCCTGGGATGCACTGGGCGCGTCACAGAGCCCCCCACGCTGCTGGCCTAAAGGAGCTGGAGACTGGCCCATTGCAGACGTGGCCTTGGGCTGCCAGGGACCGTCTGGCCCGAGGTCCACCCTCTCCCGGCCCCCATCCAGCGACTGATGGACTCAGAAGTGGACACAAGGAAAGGAAAAAGGCTGTCCTCCCCCACCCAGATCTTAGGGTCGGTTGCTCAGCTCCTGGAGGGGCCGTGGGGAGCCTCTCGGAGCTTCCGGGTGCCTCTCCTGAGCACCTGCCCCTAGGGCAGGGTGGGGAGGGGTGGGGCGGGGCGGGGCAGGGCCGGATGGGCTGGGGCCCGGTGGGCACTCCACGGGGAGTGCTGGGGCGACCCTCAAATGACAAGCTATCGTGTGTTGAGTACGCTGTGGGTGCTCTAGGGGTTCCAGCGTGCAGATGGGACAGTGCAGAGATTCTCCCGAGACCCCCCCCCAGCCCCCAGCAGAAGCAGGGTGGCCGGGGCTCCAGCTGCCCCCTCGCTATGCCCTCTTGCCTTCAGGCCTGAGGAGGGCTGCCGGCCCGCTGCCCTGAGGGTCCCCAAGCCAGGCGCACGGGGCCCTTGGAGAGCTGTCACCCCAACGTGCATGACCGTATGCCCCCTCCGTGTTGGCAAAGGCCCACGGGTGCCCTGATGTCAAAGCTAAAACGGGCCTCCGTTTTCACCAGGAAAGGTTCGAGTGTTCCTTTTTTTCCTGTCTTTATGCACTCGCTTCCTGACATGCAATCCGACGGGATTGTGTCCCGAACCGGGCGACGGCCTTCAAGAGAGAGGAAAAGACTTACTGTCCACCCAGGAGGAGGAGCCCCGGGGCCGGCGCCGGCTGGGGAACGTGCGGGGCCCGTTCCCCTCGTTCAAAACTCATCAGGAACCTCCAGGCAGTGTGAGAGCATGAAGCCCCACGCTGCCCTCCCAGAGCAGGGCGGCCGCGGTGCTCCCCTGCGGTGCTCCCCGGGGGGCGGGGCGGAGGGGGACGGGGGGACCTGGCCTGCCCAGGGCCCAGGAGGGGAGGGCCGGGGAGGGGAGGGCGGGGACCCCGGGCAAGCCCCTCCCCTCTCCGGGCTCCGTTCCCACGCTGGAAGTAGGAGCACAGGGCGGACGGCGGGAGGACGGCACAGCCCAAGGCACGCGGTGGCCCCAGAGTCGGCCTTGTCCGGTCCTGTCCAGGGCTGCCACTGAGGCGGGCCGGCTCCCACGGGTGCCCCCACGAGCAGGAGTAAGCCCGCTAGGAAGGCCGTCCACGTGCTGCGGCCCCGTGGGCCAGGGGGCAGGAAGGGGCGCCAGGCTCCCGTCGGGTGTCGAGAGGCCACAGTGGGGTCCGGGGCGTGTAGCCCCCCGACCACGCCCACCTCTCTCCAGAGCTGTCGGTGGGGGGGGGGGGAGCAAAGGAAACACGCGCGGCTCAAAGCTTGGGATCGGAGCCTCACCTCCCCGTTCATTCATTCGTTCGTTCATTCATTCAGTGAAGGCACAATGATCACGCCCCATGTGCCAGTGCCTGTGCTGAGGCAGGACCTCTGGCGGAGGCGCGGGGGATCCCCGATCCCAAGCCCCCTCCCCCACAACACCCTCGGTGCCGACCCACTTTAGTGAGAGTTCAGGCTCTGCCCAGGGGGCTCCGTGTGCCTCCTATTAGCCTGGGCTTTAAGGCGTCTGGACGGTTCCCCCTCCTGACTCCTCCCTGTGCCCCCACCCCAAGTGTCCCACTCCCTACCCTGGCTCTCCCCTCTTGTTCCCACTCTTCAAATAACGCTGACGGCCTCCATGTCACCGTCCCACACCCTTGACCTGCTGCAGGCTGCCATCCCCGCGACAGGACAGGACAGGACAGGAGCCCTCTCCTGATTCCTTTCAGCCTCACGTCTCTCCTCGGAGCCTCCACCAGCCCCCGGCATCGTCCCCGCCCTGGACCGGACCTTCCACACCTCGGACCCCTCCTTCCTCTGCTTGGTCACAAGGGCTCGCTTGTGCTCCCCAGCACATGCAGCAATCAATTACTGAACGATTATTACCGATAGACCACAGATCTCGATGCGCAGGTTTCAGAAGAAACACAAGAAACCACGTTCACGACTTCGGAGTAGGCAATGACTTCTTCAACAGGACACGAAGAGTGCCGGCCGTAAAAGGAAATACTTGCAAAGTTGAACTAGACGAAGATTATTAAGAAACTCTGCTCATCAAATGACACCGCTAAGGAAGTGAAAATGTCACCCACGCGTCTGACAAAAATATTCCTGTCTGGAACACACAGAGAAAGAACGTCTGCAAATCCATAACAGGTGCGGGAAGCAGGACAACGGTTTCGATGGACGCTTTTCAACATGGCGTCCAGACCGCCAAGAAGCCTACGAGGAAGTGTGCGGGCTTGTTAGGCGTCAGGGAGATTCACGTCCAAACCACAGTGAGACGCCGTGGACACTCGTCAGAACGGCGAAGATGAAAATTAGAGTAAAGGCAGGTGATACCAGGCGCGGGCGACGTGTGGAGGTTCCAGAATGTTCCGCCGGGCCGGCGGGGGGTGGCGCAGCCCCGTGGGAACGCTGTCTCGTGGACTCTGTTGGAGCGGACACACATCCACGCGTGGTTGTGGCCGCACCGTCCCAGGAATCCCACCTGGAAATGACCCGAGGGTCCGTCAGGAAAGGAACGAATTCATAAACCAAGGCACGTTTGCCCAACCGGCTATTACGTGGTGATGGGAATGGACACCCCGCGGGCACTGCACCAGTGCTGATGAACGTCACGTGCACAGCCCCGAGAGAAAGAAGTCGGACACAAGAGTATGGATGGCACCCGTCAAACACGGGTAAAGCAGCGTCGAGACGGCCGTGACCACTGGGGCAGGGGCAGGCGAGTGACTCAAAGGGTCCAGGGGGTGGCAGAACTCAGGCCGTCCTGTTTCTACATCTGGGGACCAGTTGGGCACGTGTGATCGGCTGGCGAGTGTTCGATGAGCTGCGCGTCTTCAGGACTGGGGGCTTGAGTTAGTCCAATGGCGACAATGATGGACGCTGCCCTGGGCCTCGGGTTCGGGCGGCATAAGGCCAGGTGGGCTGCCCCAGAGCCCGGACCCAATCTCCAGACCACACACGGTGCGTGACGCTCTCTGCTGTAAGCGCCATGCAGCCACCGGATGCTCACGGGACGCTGTTGTGCACTCTGGGGACGTCCGCACCGTGAACGTGGGCATGCCCGGGGGATGTCGTCCTTTACCTTAACGGGTGACCCCGAAGGGAGGTAAACCAAGATGGAACGTTGGGACTTTCCTCATTTGTTAAGAACGGGGGATCCTTCTCTGCCGAAGGGGATCGCTGTGGACACGGCAGGCACGTTTCCTCAGTCTCCCGCGCTGTGCCCGGTGGGATGACTATGGAATGACCCACCTTTCGGTTTAATCTGAGTTCACGTTTTCTCTGCCGCCGTCTTAGGTCTGGGCAGCCCCCAAGGCCATCCGTCAGCGGCTGCCGATGTCCGTGGTGTCAATACCCTCCCGAGGGCCAAATGCAAGCCACCGAAACAAAGCCACGGAACGCGGAGTCGGGGCAGGGCAACCCTGAGCGTGCCATCCGGGGCCTTTCAGGGGTCTAGACACATTAGAGCACGCAGCCTCCGAGCACAGATGATGGTCACAGAATCAGGAGGCGATGAGACTCGCGGACTCATGACGTTTACTCTAAGTCTGATTTGTGCAATTCTAAGTCCGTACCATTCAACATTCAAGAACGGCCGTGGTTAACAGCCAGCTCCAAAATGTCCTGGGAACTTAGCAGGCAACTCTGGGGAGCTAGGCCGAGCCCCCCCACCCCCCCGCCCTGCACTGGGTGGGGCTAATCCTCTCCTCTCCCTATTCCTGGGCGCCCAGTTTTCTTCGGCCTCTTCGGTCCCAGCCACGGGGCCGGGCGGTGGGGGACACTGCACCTGTCCCCCTGCCCATGAGCTCGTGGAGTCCCGGGTGTGGCAGCCCACTTTCCTGATGAGGAGACAGGCCACGGGACGGGTGCTTGCCAGAGCCGCGTGGAACCACAGGAGGAGCCAGGACGGGGATGGGCCCGTCTCCTGGCTCCAAGGCCTATGACTCTAGCTCACCAGCTCCGGCTTCTTCCGTGAGAAACGGGATGACACAGGCAGCACCCACCCCCCCCCCCCCGGCCCCCATCTGACTGTCCTGCAGCCCTGGGCCCCAGGGACCCTCCTGTCCTTACGGTCTCTCTTCAGTGTGGGCCACAGCCCTGCCCCTGCTGAGCCTAGGGGTGCTGGAAAGACGGGCCTCATCGGACCCCTTCGGCCACATGGTTCCGAGAGCCCATAGGAACTAGACAGCGACATGCTTGTGGCCAGAGGGAGCAGGGCGGGGAATCAGGTTGGGGGCCAAGGGCAGAGCCTGGGACGTGGGATGATATGAAGGCGAAGGGGCGGCCAACTCAGACAATGAGAGGATGGGGGGAAAGAGGGAGGGGCGGAGGGGTGAGTGACGGCGGGGTGGTAAGGGGATGACAAGGGGCAGGAAGGGGAGTACGACATTCTCAGCGGATTGGACAGGTGACCCAGACCCGAGGCTGGAGGTGGCCCGTATCAGGGTCCACCAAGATGGCCTCCAGGGGTCTCATTATAGACCTCAACCCCCCGAGAGAGGTGGGGCGTCAGGCTCTCAGGATCTCCGGGGACAGACGGAGAAGCCCGAAACAAAGCGTGAGGTTAGAGCGGTGTCGGGAAGAGATTATCTACAACCGCCACACAGCTCTGCCCCCGTCGAGGACCCAGCTCCTGCCCGCAGAGCCGCCCGGGGGCGCCCCCAGACCCCAGGGCCTCACGCCTTCCCTCCCGCACCCTCCACCCCCCCTCTATACCGGGGGCCAAACCTGCCTCATAGGAGGGAGGGGAGAAAGGTGGAGCTTGTGTTGGAGACCGGCAGGGGGACTGTGAAAACGGCGCCCCCCCCCCACCCCGAACCGTGTGGCTGGTGACACGAGCTGAGGAAACAAGGCCATGGGGCTTTGGTGGTGGGTGCAGGGGGGCGGGGAGGTCGCCCATGGAGGTGGGGAGGCCACTCAGAAAGCAGAGAGTGAGATGCACGGATCCCCAGCAAATCTAAGAGCAGCAAAGGATGCTGGGAATATCCCGTGCCGTCCATCCCTGAAGGAGGCCCACCGATGGCACGCGGCTGAATCATCTCCCAGCCCATCCGGGCCGAGCTGGCAAAGACGGGGAGCGGGGTCGTGGGCACCCCTGGTTCTCCGGCCCGGGGTCCCCCGAGGGGCCGGAACGGGACCATCGTGGAGCTCTGAGAGGCCGCCGGCAGATGCCTGGGGGCCCCGTCGCCTAGCGACCGGCTTCGCGCAGCCCTGGCGGGCCCCTTGCTCTGGGTGCTGCCCACTCCTGACTCCGGCTACGAGCACTTTCACTGCTGTTCTGCATGGATAAGCGTCAGGCCTCCTGCCAATTGTCCCCCTCTTAAAAGGCAGCCCCAGCGAAAGGCCTTTTCAAGAGGGATCGAGCAGTGCCATCCAGGCTGGGCGGGCACTGACGGGGGGCCGGGGTCCCGGCTGGGCGGCTGGGGTCAGGGGGCCACACAAAGCATCTCGGCGGAGGCTTCGTGCGCTCGGCCGCGGCAGCCCCGTGTATTGATCAGCAGGCCCCACACCAGCATCTTCAGAAGGGAGATGGAGTGAAAAGGGTGACTTTTGAGGAGTGGCCTTTGAAGGCACAGACCTGGCTCCCTGTTAAATTGATTTTAAGGGGCCACAAAACCCCACAGGCAGCCAGGGGCACCCAGAAGCCTCTGGGGTTGGGGTAGAGGCTTGCGCTGTTGGCTGGGGGTCGGGGGGGGGTGCTGGACAGGTGCCCCCGGCCGGGGTAGGTGGGAGGACAGGAGTCTTGGGGGCACGGAGAACAGTCTGCCTTGGGTTTGCATTGAAACACTCATCCCCCGGTGCCCCTTTCCACACACACACACACACACACACACACACACACAGCTTGGTCCTAGTGGAAAGCCCTGGAAAACGGACTGGCCTAGACCAGCAGGTGGGCAAAATCGGGCAGAGGAGATGGGCTGGAGCTGCAGGTCTGGGCAGGGATGGATGGTCCAGCGGGGAGGACCCGGGGGCCCTGCCACATCCCACTGGGCCCAAGGCTGGCCCGCCCAGAACAGTGGGGGCCCCCCTGGGCTCTCCCAGAGGGGACAGGCGTCTCCATGGACCCCTCAGCCCCGGGGTAGTGGCCAAGGTTGGGTGTCCTGGGGAGGCAGTGGGGAGACAGGTGGCCCCTCCCAACTGAGGGGCTCCCGGCACCCCTGGAGGCACCCCCACGGCTCTGTCTGCCGTATATGCTGAAATGTGTACAGGTGAAGATGCCGGGACTCGTGGTCCAGGACCAGGGGCGCTGTCTAGAGTTCATCCTGTTCTCTCTCTGCTTCTGCAGTTGCTTACGATTCTCCACGACAATTTTTAAAACATTTTTTAATGCCTATTTTTCAGAGAGAGAGAGAGAGAGAGAGAGAGAGAACGCCCGAACGAGGGTCAGAGAGAGAGGGAGACGCAGAGTCCGAAGCAGGCTCCAGGCTCCGAGCCGTCAGCGCAGAGCCCCACGCAGGGCTTGAACCCACGAACCGTGAGATCGTGGCCTGGGCCGACGTCGGACGCTCAACCGACGGAGCCACCCAGGGGCCCCTCCACAATCATTTTTCGAAGGTATTCGAATCACAGTTTCCTCTGCATCAGCAACTTTGTCAAGCCCAGGACCCAGCAAACCCCCTGCTGGGTAACCTTCCCAGGGGAAGTGAGAGCCACCATCCGAATGGGGACCGGCGCACAGGGACTTGATTCTCCACGGCCCGTCGGCCGACAAAGGGGACGCGTCCGTGCCACGGAGCGCTTCGTGCACCAGCACCGAGGGCTCTCGGCAAAGGAGCCAGGAACGTTCCTCAGGCTTCCGTTTCCCCAAAGCTCAAGGACAGACCAAGCTTATCTACAGCCATCAAAGTATTGATAGGAAGGAACACGGGAGAACTTTGGGGCTGAAGGGAGCGTTCTCCGTCTTGAGCCGGCTGGTGGTGACAAAGGTGCGTACACACGAAAGGAGCCACTGATTGTCACACAGGGTCCGGGCGTTCCGCTGCCTATAGACTATCCCTGACTTTCAAAAAAAGCCGGTCAGTTCCTCTGGGAAGACCCGGGGGAGGGGAGATGTACTTCAGATGACCCCTGTCTGTGGTTCCAGGAGAAACTGAGGTCCTGTCCCCATCATGTGCTGTGTGACCCTGGGCAGGTTACTCTCCCTCTCTGTGCCTCTT
The DNA here is from genome assembly GCF_022837055.1 of Prionailurus viverrinus. Classification (NCBI taxonomy): domain Eukaryota; kingdom Metazoa; phylum Chordata; class Mammalia; order Carnivora; family Felidae; genus Prionailurus; species Prionailurus viverrinus. The sequence continues at coordinate 111,564,601 of NC_062570.1, forward strand.
TCCCCACACCTGTAAAATGCAGACCTGGGCCCCGGCACACGCAGGACATGCTCCGTGAACCCTCCCCGGCCAGCCCCATGTCAGCACTGCCCCAGCCAGAGTTTCCATTTGCCGCGGCTCGTCCGGTTTCGCCAGCCTCCTCCGTGTTCCCGGGAGCGTGTGTCTTCCTCAGCCTCTGCTCAGCGAGGGCCCCCGAGGCCCTGCACGTCCAAGAGGGATCCAGGGAGGGCTGGGTTCTACAACGCCTGTCGCCGCAGAGGCCTGTGGTCCGTGCCGGCCTAGTCCCTTTAAAGTTCATCTGTCCCCAGAGCTCAGACATCCCTGGAGGTGACAGGGAGGTGGTGTCCATGGCCCGGAGAGCAGCTGGTCCTGGGCTAGTGATGGAAACCACAACAGAGTCATGCCTAGTGGCCTGGGTCCCAGGGGCTCTCTGGCCCCGTCCTCGCTGACTGTCCAGGGGCACAGGCGGATTCCTGTTTGTGGGACGGCCACTCTCTTTGCCCTTGAGGACCCTGCCAGCTGGTAGGAGGCAAGGTGGCTTAAATGCCGAGCAAAGCTAAAACACCAGGGCTCCAGAGAGCAGTGGGGGAGCAGCCGGATCGGAAAGCCGGAGTGCCCTGAAGGGGGCGGGACGGTGAGATGCAGAAGCGGGACACGGAGGAGTATCCCAGGCACAGAAAACACCGTGCAAAGGCCCTGGGGTTGCCAGCAGCATGGGTCACTGGAGGTCTCTGAAAGCCGAGAAGGGGCTGGAGAGCCGGTGCCTACACCACAGACGGAGCGTGGGCTTTCGGGGGGCTTTGGGGAGCCGGCCCGGCCGGGATCCCCCAAATTGTCTGTCTCAGCTCTGTCTTCTCTCCCTGCCCCGGCTGCCCTGTCCCCCCGCCCGGGACTCTCCCTCTGCCCGAAGCCGGAGCCGTGGGGAAGGAGAGACTCTGGCAGGCCATCTGCCCTTCTCCGGGCCTGGGAAAGGAGGCTGCTTGGGCTCCCATCCCCCAGAGGGCCCCGAGGGCCCCGAGCCTGGGGGAGGAAATCTGTGGGAAAGAGCACAGTCCCCGGAGGCTCTGACTCGATCCTGGCAGCTACTTGCACCAGAGAGAGATGTCGCGTCTCCACTCAGCAGCCCCTGGGAGCCGGGCTGGACCAGGATCCCCTCGGCCGGGCGGGCAGGCAGAGCGGGGCGGGGCCGGGCCCCTCTGCAGGCCGGGGGATGGAGGGGACAGGCCCAGGTTGGAGTCCATGGTTTCCATGTGGGTCCTGCAAACCGTGGTCCCGGACACCCTGAGGGGTCCGGGACGGGCACGCCTCACAGTTCAGGTCCTCGTCCCGGGCTTGGTCCAGCCCCCAGTGGCCAGGGCCCCTGCCCTCAGTGACAGAACCATCCCGAGCAGGGCTGTCCTGGGGGTGGGTCCCAGAGACCCCTGTGCACCTCCTGGACCCCCTTCCAGTACCCCTCACAGGGGGGCAGCTGGCCCCTCGCTGCCTCTGCAATACAATTCAGGGGCCCCAGGTCCTTCCTCCAGCCGTGCCCCCCCGAACAGAGCCCCCACCTGGCCCTAAGCCCCCAAGGCACCCGCTTGGCTGAGCGGGCATCTCTCTTGCTTCTGCAAAGTCCGACAGGAGGAGCCCACAAGACTCATTCTTAAAAGCCGAAGGCGCTCAGGAACAGTGAGCCTCGAGAGCGTCTTTCCAGAAACCTGTTCGAGCCACATGCCCGTGCAGCCTGCAGAGCGACCTCAGGGCCACGGGCAGGGGGACATCGCCCCCTGCTTCCTGGGGCCCTGCCTTGCTCACTGGCCCCCCGGGGGGTTCACGTACAGCGGGCGACGCTGAGGGCAGACCAGCGTCTCCTCTGCACCCGGGGATCCCCGCGGCAGCCACCCAGGGGCCGGGGGAAGACCGGCCTCACGCACAGAGGCAGGTGCTGTCCGCACGGACGAGGAGGAGGACTTTCGTTCAGCCGGAGCCCTGACGGCTTACAGCTCTGAGAGCTGGGGGGGGGGGGGGGGGCGCAAAGAGAGGGCAGGCAGAAATAAAGTCAGCGAGGGCAGGCGGGGGGCACTGGGGCCCTGGCAGCATGGTGACCCCGGGCTGGAGAGGGGCTGGGGACTCTGCCGGAGCAGAAGGGCGGGAGGCGGGACGGCCCAGCCCTTGGATGAGCCTTCCCAGAGACGGCCACCCCTGCCACCGAAGTATTGGGACAAGAGTGAGAAGCATGCACAACCGGACTCTCAGCCGGTCCCCTGAGCCACGCTGGGCCACCTCCCCTTCCCTCATTCACGTCCCACCTATTTATTGAGCACCTTTGGTATGCCGGGCACGAGGAGTATGGTGGTGACTCACACAGACATAGTCCCTTCCCAGAGGGAGTAGAGGTCGAGCGGAGGAGAAAGACCCTAACCAAATGTGAAATGTGAAATGCAAAATGCAGATAAACACGAAAGGCCAAGGGAGAGGGGCACCTTGGGTTTTGAAAGGCTGGAGCAGGTAGACCTGCGAGGTGGGGAAGTGAGGGAAGGTTTCTCCCAAGGCTGCGGCCGGCCGTGGAGCTCAGAGTCAGGGCTGGAGGTGAAACAAAAGGCAGAGGAAGTCTGTGCAAAGGTCCCGTGGTAGAGCAGAATGTGGTTCCTTCCAGAGGCTACCAGAAGGGTCAGCGTCCGTGGGGGAGGACGGGGGCACCCATTCAGGGAGACGAGGACCCCGATGGTGCTGCGTTTCTCGGTCCAGAGCCACGGAAGCCCTCGCAGGGGATTAAGCACAGGTGACCGTAGGGTCACGCTTCATGGCTCACAGAGATCCCTCCCACGGCAGGTGGACCCGTCCCCTGGGGCGATGGTGGCTACAGACCCGCACCCTCCCTTGGCCCCTTTGACGTGGCTGCCTCCCAACGTCTCCTCTGGGTTCCCCCAAGATCCCCCTCTCACAATCGCTCCTCGGGATCTCCCCTCCGGATCCCTCTTCAAAACTCTTCCAGGTCCCTCCTCAGAACGGCAGCCATGTCCAGCTGGCTTGACCCAGCGTCCCCGCGGCCGGCCTGGCTTCAGAGGCCTTGTAAGTAATGGAAGCCAGGAGCACCCAGCAAAGAGGTGGAGGACGGCGAGGCGGACGGCCCTGCGAGGAGGGGACAGCCGGGTGACGGGAGGGCCAAGGGTGCCAAGGGTGCGTGGGGGGGGGGGGCGCTGTGAGGAGTGGGGGGTCCTGGGGCGGGCTGGCCCGAGATGTCGGGACCGGCGGGAACCCCCGGCACCGCCAGGGCCGTGCGGGTCAGCGAGCGCCTCCTGCCCTTCACGCGCCCACGGCGGGCCCGGCCCAGGCGATGCCGAGCGGTGCCCGGGTACCACGCTCAGATGCTTAAATGATGGGGTGAAAGCCCTCCCCCTTCTCCCTCCCCCCGGCCCGCATTCCTGAGGCCGGGCCCGGGGTTTGGTTACCAGGCAGCCGCGGCCCTGGAGGGCACCCACCCCGCGAGCTGGCGGGAGTCCGAAGCTGCTGACGGTTCCTTTTCTTCAGCAGCAATTAAGCGAGTTCCAACTGGTGACTTTGGTTAGCGGTGAGACGTGGAAACTATTCACCGCCGTGGATCGCCCTGGGCCACGAGTGTGTGCACGTGGGCGTGCATGCGTGTGTGTGCGGGCGTGGCGGGGGTGACTTCCCGCGCCCGGGAGTCCGCCTGGGCACCCGCGCGTGTTGGCCACGGGCGCCCATCTCAGCGCGCGAACGTGCACCCATCTGGGCGTGCGCGACGTGCGCACGGCACGTCCTGCCGGTACGCGTGGGTGCCGGGCCGGTGTCTGCGTGTGCCCTGGGGGACGCGTGCGTGTGCGTGGGCACGTAGGCCTGCGCCCGTCTGTGCGTTTGTGCCGGGCGTGGGGGCCTGGGGAGGGGTCTGTGCGCCTGCTCGTGGGCGAGCGTGAGCGTCTGTGTGCTCGGACGTGTTTGAGGAGTCAGCCGATGTTAACAGAACCCTCCGCGTAGAGCAGAGGGGTCGGCACCCAGGGGAGACGCAAGGGATGCTGGGATATGGACGAATGGGGTGCATGGTCAGGGTCTCCGGAGAGACAGGCCCACGGGAAAGATCTGTCGTGGGGAACCGGCTCACGGGATTACGGAGGCTGCGGGTCCCCAGATCTGTAGTCAGCAAGCTGGAGACCCAGCGGAGCCCGTGGGTGAGTCCAGTCCTGGAGTCCAGCGCTCGAGAACCGGGAGAGCCAATGGCGTCACTCGTTCCAGAGGCCGCCAGGCCGGACCTGAGACCCGGGGAGAGCCAGTGTCTCTGTTCGAGTCCGAAGGTAGGGAAAAACAGGCCCCAGTTCAAGAGCTGTCAGGTAAGAGGAATCCTCCGTTGTTCAGGGGAGGTCGGTCTTTTCTTCGGTGCAGTCCTTCAACTGATCGGACAGGGCCCACCCACCCCGAGGGGGCCAGTCGCTTTACTCAGTTTACTGGATTCAAATGTGAATCTCGGCCAGAAACGCCCTCGCGGACACACCCGGAATCACATTTGGTCACGTGTTTGGGCCGGCCCTAACCCGGTCAAGTCGATGCAAAAAGCTGACCATCCCAGGTAGTGACTGGATGGAGAGATGGGGCGATGGACCCCGCTGGGCAGACCCGCACCAGGGCGCCCGGGGGACAGTGGACAGATGGCAGGAAAGAAGGTCCATCTGAGCAATTACAAGGGGCACCGGCCCTGTGATGATTCTCTGATGGAACCTAAAGGCTGAGAACATGTTAGGTCCCCGTGACACGCAGCCGTCCCCCTCCCCCGCCCCGGGGCCCTGCCCGTTGGGACCCCCGAGCCCTCCACCCTCCCTTCAGCCCCTCCACCAGCCCCACCCCCTCACCTCACACAGTGCCTCACCAGGTACCTTCTGTCTGTCCCCCTAACCCCGCGCCCCCCACCCCAGGGCTGTTTCTACTTCAACCTTCCGCCTTTAGCTCACACACCACGTGCTGGGAAGTCTTCGTGGCCCCTTGCTCCTCGGCCGGGGGCGGACACCCCTGTAGGCACTGTCCCCACGCCCGTGCCTCCTCTGGACGCGGTAGAAGGCAAAACGGCCGAGAGCCTCGGGGAGTGGGCACGGCATCACGTATCTCAATAAAGAACGTACCAACCCCGTAAGAAATAGCAGAGCTTTGAGAACTTTGGGCAGGACGGGCCGGGGAGAGGAGTACGGCCTGGGGGCGAGGCCTCTGGGACACAGGGCGTCAGCGTTAGGGCATGCCACACTGCCTTTAAGCATCCGGAGGACCGTCTTGCGGAAGGAGCCTCGCCTTTCTCTTTATGGCCCCGAAATGGAGAAGTGGACCCAGGAGGTGCGGTGTTGGGGAGGGGAGCTGCAGGGAAATGACAGGAGACCTTTCTGGCACACGGGCGGGGCGACCCCTGCCCCCAGCCCAGGGGGGATGCCTCCCCGACCGTGTGGTCCCCGTCGCACTCAGGAGGCCAGATTTCCCAGCACAGGCAACAGAGCCAGGAGACCCTTGGCTGAGAGCTATCGCTGTCACAAGGACAGCACCCTGCTCTTGGCGTGTCTGGTTCCCTCGGGTTCCAGACGGATCCTCGAATCGGCCGCTTCGTAACCTTTGGGTGTTGCAAGTCCTTACGGCCATCCACCTCCGTGATGTTCATTGTGGTAGAATAGACATGCTGCAGTATCTGTCATTTTAGCCATTTATACGCACACAGTTCAATGGCACAAAAACACGCACAATGTTGGGGCGCCTGGGGGGCTCAGTCGGTTCGGCGTCTGACTCTTGATTTCGGCTCAGGTGGTGATCTCACCGTTCATGAGTTCGAGCCCCGCGTCGAGCTGACAGCGTGGAGCCCGCTGGGGATTCTCTCTCCCTGTCCCTGTCCCTCCCCTGTGCGTTCTCTCTCTCTCTCTCTCTCTCTCTCTCTCTCTCAAAATAAATAAATAAATAAACATTAGAAAACATTCAGTGTTGCTGATGCCTTTTCATCATCCCCAACGCAAGGTCTGTACCCATAAAACAATAACCTGTTTCTCCCCGCGTCGCCAGACCCTGGGGACCCTTAGTGTGCTTTCGGTCTATGAATCTGCCTATTGTAGGGGACCTTGTGTAAATGGAATCACACACTTATTTGTCCCCCTTTGACTGGCTTCTTTTACTCAGCATACTGTTACCTGTCGGTGGGGGGAGGCTTCCCGTGGCCAAGGATGCCCCCCCACGTCCCTAAGAGCCCCTCATCACCTTCCTCCCCATCCTGGTACCTTAGAGTGTGGCAAAGGCAGCCTTTCCGATCTGTAGGGGACACGGGACAACTTGATAAAGGGGCCCGGGATCCACGAAAACCAAGCCCCAGTCCCAGTGCTGATTCCAGAATAAATTCCCGGGGTCCCAGCCTGCAACCGAATCCTGCCCGAAGCCGGGGGTGAACTGCCACGCGACTGCACGGCGTGATTACTTCAGCCAGCCCTCCTCAGACGTCTGCTTGCATAGGCCTTCCTTTCCCCCCACCTCTAAAATGGTGCCCCATCCTGCTCTGTCCCTGCCCAGCTTGTCACCTTCCCCGCTGGCCGAGCTGATGTTACACGCCTGTTGTCGGTTGATGTTCTCTGACTTCTGAATTCATTGACCACTGGGTCCCCGGCTCCCGGCACTGTGAGCCATCGAACAAACGAATGAATGGGCGACACGTGAATAATCGTAAACTAGGAAAGCGTGTGAGAGCTAGAAGAAATGTCCCTGAATGTCCCCAGGGCCCACCTGTCTACGGATATGAATGAGGCCACAGGTGTGTGCGTGCCAAAGGGCACTGACTGGTCACCACCCTCCCCCAGCCCTCCCGCCTTTAGTCAAAGCCTAGCAGGTGGAGGTGGGAACCCCTGGGCATCTCCCTCACGGGTACACCGATGGGCTCCATCGCTATGCCAGCTCTCTGGGCGACGGCCGTGTCTAAAGGGACAAGGTCCCCCACTGCCGCCCGTACATTCCTGGGGTTCAGCTGTTCACCACGTTTCCGTTCCCTGGAAAACTCTGAATTCCAGGTCAGGTGCTGCTGGGACCCCGCTGCAGATGGGGAAAATGTACGGTCAACTGACCCTTGGTTGAGAAAGACCGATCTGAACATTAAACAAAAAAGTAACAATCAATGAATTCACACACACTCTTTTATATGAAGAGAAAATAATAATACCGAGTCCAGAGACATGGAGAAAATATTGCCACACATAAAACGAAAGACAAGCATGTTCTTCATATATAAAAAGCGGTTACAAACCATGAAGATGAACAACGAACTAGATCATTGGGTAAAAGACGAAAAGGGACTTCACGGGGGAAATGTGAGTGGCCAACAGCCTATCACAAGGGGCCCGGTCTCACCAGGAAGCAAAGAAATGGCGATCGAAACAACCCACCGCTGTGGGCAGCCGTCAGAGGCAACCTGACTCGGCAGGGTCTGCTGGGAAAGTCACAGCTTTCTGGAAGACGCCTTGGCAATATGCGGCCGGGCTGGCAATCCCTCCTCTGGGAACCCACCCCCAAAACAAGTAAATAAGTACTTATTCTCAAAAACAAGTAAAAACATTTAAAAAATTGAAACACAAAATAAGTACTTATTCTCAAAAATAAGTAAAAGCATTAAAAAATTGAAACACAAAATAAGTAAATACTTGTTTCTCAAAAATAAGTGAAAACATTTAAAAAATTAAAAACCAAAAATAAGGTAACAATAAAGGTGTGCTCTAAGGGTCTTTCCAAACGCTGCCTGAATCAGGTCGATGGATCCCTAGATGGGTTGATAGATAGATGGGTTGTATCTGTGTGGATCAACAAGTCATTTCCACTTTCTTTCCTATGCATTTCTGGACTTCTGGAATTTTCTACATTGAAATGTATTACTTTTTATAATCAGCTAAGGACATTATTTTATTTTATTTTTTGATGTTTATTTTGAGAGAGAGAGAGAGAGAGTCGGGGAGGGGCAGAGAGAGAGGGGGAGACACAGAAGCCGAAGCAACTCCAGGCTCCGAGCCGTCGGCACAGAGCCCAAGTCGGGGCTCGAACTCACGAACTACGAGATCCTGACCTGAGCCGAAGCCTGACGCTTAACCGACTGAGCCACCCAGGGGCCCCTAAAGAAGTTATTTTAAATTACGAGAGAGGCACTTGCTGACCTCAGAAATAATCCCGAGTCTGCCCTCCAAGAGTGTCGTTAGTCTCTCTCGAAAATACAGCCGCACTTCCCATCCGTGTCGACGCACAGAATCTAACCCAGAAATCCCACCTCCACGCAGCTGCCCTGTGGGGTCACTGGCGTAAATGCAGAGGGCGTGGGGACGTCCGCGGTGGTTCTGCGTATGAACACGGGGGTGTTTGTAATGGGAAAATTGGGAACGACATTCACATCCGTCAACAAGGGCATCGTTAATAGAATTACAGTACAACCGTGCCACGGGGCCTGTGGGGCAATTAACATGATGAGGCATCCGTCGTGTAGTTATCGATGCGCATAGATGCCGCCGATGTGCGGGAAAACAGATTACAGGCAGGCCCAGACGACCGGAAAGGCGGTCGGGGAAAATTCCCCCAGGATGACTTCTGGGAGGGTGGCATCCTTCCGGCCTTTTTTCTTTTTCTGATGCGCTCTGGTCGCTTTTACATGACATAATAAAAAGCGACTCTAAGAAGGTAATCTGTAAACGAACGAGCAGTCATCCAATCAGATTCAGACGCGACAAAGTAACTCGGAGCCGCTTTTAAGGGGAGCAGGTGGGAAGTGGAGAAAGGGGACTTCTGGCCGTGGGGATGGCCGTGCAGCCACGCCCCTCTGGTCGCTGGGCCCGGCGTGGGCACCCGTGGCTCCTTGCAGTGACAACGTGGAGGCCCAGGGAGCGGGGGTGACCTGTCCAAAGCCAGACCTCTGCCAGTGCCCGGCTGGAGCCCAGCGCACCCTCAGCTCCCAGCGCCCTCCCGGCCCAGCACCTGCACGGGCTCACCTGGGCTCCGAGGCCTGAGAGGTGACGTCGCGAGTTCACGCCTGGACGCAGGAAAGCTGCGCTTTTTAAAAGCACTCTGCGATCAGACTTCTGCGGACCACACCCCTAGCTCCCCCACACCCTCCCCACCGAGATGAAGGGGGGCCACTCTGGGGGTCCCGAGGAAGCCTGGCACATAGTAGGTGTTCAGGAAACACCGTGGAGGAGTGAGCACCGCCCCGTCCGCGTGAAGCTGACGGCTTCACTGTCTCACTCGGGCTCCCTCCATCCCCAGAGTCTGCCTCCCTGCCTCCCTTCTGTCTCTCTGTCTTTCTTGGTCTCTCTGTCTCTCTCTCTTTCTCTCTCTCTCTCTCTTTCTCGTACATGCACACACATAGTCACCCACTTATGCAGCAGGGAGGTCAGGAGAACAGGCCCTTGAGTCTCCCTCCTGCGCTCAGATTCTGGGCTGTCCCCTAGCCGTGTGGATTTGGGCAAATCCTTTAAGACATCTTCTCATTTGAAAAGCCGTGCGATGACAACCGTGCCTGCCCTGTGTGCGGGCGGTTGCAAAGGGAGCCAGAAAGCACAGTCTGTGGGTGTTGTATCCCAGCGCCTGGGAGCCCCTGGCCCAGGGTAGGCGCGTTACACATATCTGCTGAGCGCCTGGTTGACAAATGAAGGGCCACCACCCGCCGCTGGTGCATGGCCATTCCCAGTGACCATCCCTCCAATCCTGCGACCCACACCCCTGGGCAGGCCTTCTCTGACGCCCTTGGGTGCCCGGGCCCCCGGGAGGCCTGAGTTGCTGCTGAGGAAGAGGAAATCTGAGGCCCCCACATCCCGCCCCAGGACCAGCCGGCCTTGCGGATTCCAGAACGTTCTGCAGCGGCCGGTAGGCCACGGGGCCAGGAAGCGGAAGGTGCAGAAATAGAAATGCACAACTGGGCAGTGGCTCCTTCTGCCCTGGAGGAAGGGAAGCGGGGGCTGGGGGCCCAGGGAGGAAGCCGGGGGTGCAGGGGGGAGGCCGCGGGAGGAAGCCGGGGGTGCGGAGCCCCCAGCCCTCAAGGAGGCCGGCGCGGCCCTTGCCCTCTCCTGCAACTTGCGACCACACCCAGGGACGCCCCCATTTTCCCGACAGAAATCCAGAATGAGGAGTTCTGATTCGCTATGAGTTCAACCCTAGGGCGACTGCCAAGGGCACCGAACCCTCCCGGCGGCGTGGGGGGGGCGGGGGGTGGGGGCAAGTGTTTGCACTCTCAGGGCCTCATTCCCCTTCCCAGCACCCCCCGCCTCAACAGGCAGGTGCAGGCGGAAACAGGCTCCGATGAGGCAGAGGGATAGACCCCAGGTCCGCCAGCTCCAAGCCTAGGCTCCAAAGCACCCCACCCCCGGCGAAAGGACCTGTCAGAACAGAGGCCTCCCGGGACCCCAGCTGGGATGAGCCATGGACCCCTGACCACACCCCTTTTCCTCCCATTCCCCTGCCTGGCTGGGGGGCCAAAGCCGGGCCAAGGGCCTGGGGCCTCCAGTCAGTCACGTGGCCGGTAGTTTCCAGGTAGTTTGGCTGCCCCTGGGCCTTGCTGGGTTGCCCTCGACTCTGAACTCACTCACGGTGGCTTCCCCCCACGCACCCCCATCCCCACCAGCGCCCCCCGAACTTCCTGTTTTCGCAGGGAACAGGAAGACTGAGGGTCCATGCACCCCGCCCCCCACCCAAGAGCCTGACCATGAAGTCCCAGAGGAGGGTCTGGAGCCACGGGCCAAGGATGGCTTTCCTCCTGCCCTGGCCTCCGCGGTCCTTTCTGTGCCTCATCTGCCAGTGCCCGGGGTGGAATCTCTGAGGTCCCTGGAGCGCTCCCAGGAGTGGAGAGATACACCCCCAACGTGCGACCCCTGGAAATCCCTTCACTGCTGTGGCCTCCGGCTGGTCTCTAGGTCCCAGAGCCCCAGAAAAGCCACAGCCGTGGCCCCATCGGCCCCTCCCAGGTGTCTAAGCAAAAGCTTCTGGCCAGGTCCCCTGGTCTGCTGTGTGGCCTGGGACAAGTGAGGCAACCTCCCTGAACCTGTTCCTTAATCCATAAGAGGTATGACATCTCAGAAGCAGGCTTGAGGCTCTAGCACTTGGTGGGAAGCGAAGGTGTGAAGGGACTAAGGGGCAGAGCGGTGTCCCTGTTCCAGACCCAGTCTGGCCCCCGCCTCTGCGGCCCCCACCCCGCGGCCTCTGAGACACCACCGGGGCCCCTCGGCACAGCCGAAACCGAGCTTTTTCTTCTGACCCCCAGCAAAGTCACGGGGACGCACCCGCCGCCCGGGCCACCAGACGTTGTGGGTGTGTGTTCAGGTGGTGAGGCAAGGTCTGGGCCCAGCTGGGCTCTACCCCCAGGGCCGGGGGTCCTCGGGGAAGCCACTGTCCCCCGGCTGCTCCTGCACAGGGCAGAGCAGCGGTCCAGACCCCACACGCCGCACAAGGGAGCCAGTGGGACCGTGTGGCCCAGGCTGGCCTGCGAGTCGGCCCACTGAGGCCTCGCTTTCCTGGCGTTCTTCCGTTAAGAACATGGAACCCCAGAAAGGACGCTGGGTCCACCCCTTGCTGTAGCCAGCTGGGGCTGGGGCAGAGCCAGGCAGGCAGGGACCCCACCCCCGGGGACCCCCGATGCCCGGGGTCACCACGCTCGGCTGGCTGGCCGCCCTCGCCTGCCGGGCTGAGGCCCTCCCAAAGGCCTCTCCCGGTCAGGGCCTGACGTGGCCCTCCCCCACCCCCGTGGGAGGGCTGGCGGAGAGGTGTGTGAGGCAGGGCCCACAGAGGGGCCCCCCACTTCCCTCGGGGCTGTGACTCTGTGTGCAGCGGCCAGGCTGAAGGCCGGCTCAGGCCTGGCCCTGCCGGAGAGCCCACCCTCCCGGCAGGGCGCACGGGACCCCAGCCCTACTCCCTGAGCCCGGCCGTCAGGAAGTGGGGGATGGTAAGAGAACACGTGCCAGTCAGGGATTCCCTCCAGAGGACGGTGCCACCCACCCAGGGCGAGCGGCAGGCAGGGCAGAGGGGGCCCCCAGGGGCCTGGGGATCCAGGGGATCTGGTGTGCCCCATTCCCCGCGAGCTCCAGGACGCGGGGGTCTCTTCTGCTCGGCGTCTGACGGACCCCAAGAGCAGGTGAATTTAAAGCGTACGCATCTCCTCTCAAGGCTTCTTTTCCAAGCCTGCCAGCAGACCCACCGTCTTTCCAGATCAGGGGCCGAGCCGGTTGTCTGTCCTCCAACGTCTTTGTGTGTGTGTGTGTGTGTGTGTGCCCAGGAACGCTAAAAATAAATAAAATAAAAAATAATATGTGTCTTTTAAATAGCACACGCTTTTCCGCCCATCAGGAAAAATTGAGCTTGTGTTTTGCTGAGGTGACATGATTTTTCCCCTCCATTTATCGTGCAAAGGGGTTCAAGGCAGCCCTCAGCATCCAGAAGCAGGAAGCGTGTAGGAAAAGTTCAAGATTAGCATTTCCCCAGACTCCCTTCAGACTCAAGGGCCGAAAACGAACAGGCTCTGAGTTGCATCCTCTTCCTAGAGATGTCGGGGTTTTTATTAGAACGAGTTCCATTTGTATGGCCTTGATTTCCTGTAAAGCTGACACGTGAAAAGAACAGAGTTTGCGTTGACCTTGGCAGGGCCCCCGGAGGGTCCGGGTGCTGGGTAGACCCTCTTACCTGGCCCCACACCGCCCCTTCCCTGGGGCCCGGCATCCCCGGGCATGCACTGTCTCACGCGGGAGACGGGCTTGAGAAAAAATAGACTGAATCCCCTCACAGGTGACTGATAGGACCCGTGCCCACTGGGTGGTAATGATTTGAGAGGCTTCACTAAACCTGAGCTCAGCTGCTTTGTCTACACTCGCACGTGGGACAGGCCACCTCGAGCCTGGTCGCCATCCCCCTCCGAGGCCCGGACGAAAGGCTGCTCAGTCACGTACATGCTCTCCCATGTGTGAGCAGCTACTGGAAACTTCCCCCTGATGGTTGCGAACTTCGGACTTGGAACTTAGGAGAAGGAGCTTTGGGAGACATTGCCGGTGGCTGGCCCACGAGGCAGGCCTTTCGCAAGGAGCTGCTGGGTGGCGTGTCCCCAGGCCCGCCTGCAGACCAGGGCAGGAAGGGGGCCCGGGCAGGGCCAGGCCACAGGGCAATGGCCAGATGCGGGAGGCTCTGTGAGAGACATCCACTGCGTGGGTTTGGGGGGGGGCACAGATACATCCCATGCCCGGGCCCTGGTGGCACTCTCTCAGGGACATCCTGGGAGAGAGGTCCCTGCCCACCCCTGGCTGCCTGGGTCACTCTCACTTCTGCCCAGGAGAGGAGCTGGGGATGTGGAAACGTTCTCACCCAGGTCAGGGAGCGGTCACCTCTCCTCGCTGCGGGCCCGGGGACGCTCCGGGCCTGTGTCCCCCAGTAGAGCCACGGCTGGCCGTGTGTGACCGTGGGGCCCCTGGAATGTGGCTGGTCCACACTGAGACGCGGTAGGAAAATGCAGGTGTAGCAGGAGAAAAAGAATGTAAAACGTTTTGTTACTAATCACCACAGTGATTACGCGTTGTGATAATTGTAAGAATACGTTGACTGCGTCGGGTTCCATACGATGTGTGGTTAAAATGTATTTAATCGCGGTGTGGCCCCTGGAAGGGTTGAAATTACCTATGAGGCCGGCACCATCTTCCCGGCACCAGGCTGGGGTCCCCGTCTGTACCCCCACACTGGCGTCCAAGGCAGGCCCGGCTCCCCCGGGGCCCGTCCGCCTCAGGGAGCGAGGGGCAAGGAAAGGCTGGCCCGCTGTGAGCCCTGCTGCGTGCGGGGCACTGAGCTGTGCGCTTCGGCTGCATGGCCTCACCCGGGCCGCACAGCAATATCGCGAACGGTCCCCACCTCACAGACAAGGAGGCCGGGGCTCGGTGAGGTCAGTAGGCTCACCCAAGGGCACAGCGTCTCCACCCACACAGTGGCCTCTCCCAATACCACCTGCCTCACACGGGGTGGGTGGGGGGCTGAAGCATGGAGGGGCAGCGGTGGGCATCTTTTGAGAGCGTCCTGCCCCTGGTGTCCAAGTAGAATCCCCTCCGTGGCTCGCTGAGGATTGCCTACTCTGGGTTTGCTGATCAGACACTTCTACGCCACCCATTTGGGGCTGGAGGCAATGTTGTGCCCTCACTCACCGCCCCACACGCAGTAGGGCCTCAGCTAATACGCCTTGAAGGACCGACCCTCACAGCCCCGCACACAGTAGGGCTCTGGCTGATCCAGCATGAAGGACTGACCCTCACAGCCCTGCACACAGTAGGCCCTCAGCCAATATGCCCTGAAGGATCGACCCTCACCGCCCTGCACACCATAGGGCTCTGGCTGATCCAGCATGAAGGACTGACCCTCACAGCCCCGCACACAGTAGGGCTTCAGCTAATATGCCCTGAAGGATTGACTCTCACAGCCCCGCACACAGTAGGGCTCTGGCTGATCCAGCATGAAGGACTGACCCTCACTCACCAGCCAATATGCCCTGCAGGACCGACCCTCACCGCCCTGCACACAGTAGGGCTCTGGCTCATCCAGCATGAAGGACTGACTCTCACAGCCCCGCACACAGTAGGGCTTCAGCTAATATGCCCTGAAGGATCGACCCTCACAGCCCCGCACACAGTAGGGCTCTGGCTGATCCAGCATGAAGGACTGACTCTCACAGCCCCGCACACAGTAGGGCTTCAGCTAATATGCCCTGAAGGATCGACCCTCACAGCCCCGCACACAGTAGGGCTCTGGCTGATCCAGCATGAAGGACTGACCCTCACTCACCGCCCCGCACACAGTAGGGCTCTGGCTGATCCAGCATGAAGGACTGACTCTCACAGCTCTGCACACAGTAGGGCTTCAGCTAATATGCCCTGAAGGACCCACCCTCACCGCCCCGCACACAGCAGGGCTCTGGCTCATCCAGCATGAAGGACTGACCCTCACTCACAGCCCCGCACACAGTAGGGCTCTGGCTCATCCAGCATGAAAGCCCAGAGTGAGGCTAGAGCTTCTCCTTTGTACTAAGCCCGAGCCAGGCTCCCTCAGCGACGTCAGCCGGCGTTACGCTGGTGGGGGAGCCGGCTCCCAGGCCAGCACCCCTGTTCCTGACCTTCACAGGGCCCCTTGTCGGCTGGAGGGGGCAAACGAGGACGCGGAGGGGACCGGGCCGGTTTTCAGGCTCCCGGTGAGGAGTCAAGAGCCAGAGCACAGCCCCAGGACACGTGTCTGTCTGCCCTGGGCTCTGCCTAAAGGACGCGGCCCCAGTTTCCGCCTGACGAGAAAGCCCACGCTTTTCGTAGCTGAGCTGGGTCACTGTAGAGCAGACACTCTGATGTTCCTTCCGCGTTCAGGGATTTCACCGCACGTCCCTCCTAATCCGTGGGCTTCGACCCGTCCCTAAACTGTCGGCCGGGTGTCCACGGGCTGGGACACGCTCCGGGTCGGGCAAGTTCATCTCGGAACGGCCAGAGAAAGTCTGTTCCTCATCAACAGCAGGCAGTGGTCCAGTCTGGGGCCCTCAGAGCTCCTGTCCTGTCAGGAGCCGGGACACCTGGACATTTAGGGGGTGGGGGTGGGGGTGGGGGTCTCTGGGATTGTGCAGCACAGACTTCCTGAGCCCCCGTCCGTGCGGGCACTGCCGGCCCTCATGCTGGACCCACACTCTCACTGCCTCTCACAGTGACCTTGGGTGTGGCGCTGGCTTTACCCCCGCTTCACAGACCGGAACACTGAGGCACGGAGGGGTCAAGGCGGTGTGTGTCCATGACGGCGGTAAGGACGGGCAGCCTGGCTCCACGCTGTCCATCCCCGGGAGACTCGGGTCCCAGTGACAAGGACCCTCTTCCGGGGAAGGAGCCCTGCCCCCCTCTGGGGGGTCGTGAGGGCCTTGGAGACGTTTCTCAAGCACCTGCTTCACGTTTTGCCAAAAGACGTTCTCCAGCAGCCTCCTTCTCTTGGCCACCCAAACTGGCAGCACTTTCCAGAAGCTAAATTTGCTTTCGGAGGACAAAGATATGCTTCCTTTCGGATGCAAGAATGTATATGCTTATATACCCGTCCGAGTATTTATGTGTGGATGTACGCGTGCGTCTATCTGTGCGCGTCTACGGATGTCTCTGCATATACGTGCGGGTAATTTGCTTGTCTACACGTCAAATATCTGCCTGGGTGTTCAGGAAACTGATAACATTGGGTTCCCTTCGGGAGGAAATGGTGGGGGGCTGGGGACTGGGCTAGGAGACGTTTTTGTTTTTTTTTAATCACAGATTCTTTTACGCTTTTTGCATTTTAACCCACGCCAATCAACTGTTGCAATGAAAATTGTTTTCTCATTATTCTTCTTTGAGAAAACTCACAAGCAGGCACAAAGGCAGCTCTGAGCACCTCTTCAGTCTTGGGCCCCTCGTGTCCGAAGTCCTGCTGTAGGCTGGGACCCCAGCTGGCATGACATCCCCCTACGAGGGCAGGTCCCACCAGAAAGGCAGCAGGAAGTGGCCGACCGGGAGGGATGGGCGCTGGCCCCCCCGCCTCCCAGCCTAGCCCCAGGGACCCTCCCGGTTCTGCAAGGCTGTGATTCTGGGCCGGGTGAGGCCAGACCTGCCGCAAGGCCAAAGCCAACCTCTGCTGAGCCAGACCTGGAATCTCAAAAATGTCCTGTGGTCAGGCCTGAGCTTCGTTAGTGACTCAGCAGAAAGACCCGGCCCCCGCCCCGTGCAGGGCAGGCCAGCCCCGCCCAGGGGTGCAGCTTGAGGCTTTCAGCACCCAGAGCCAAGGCCTGTGGGAATGTGGGCCCAGTGGGCCGGCGGCCACGGCCCAGCCCCGCGACCCTGCCAGGCAGTGAAGACCGACCGGCCTAGCTGTACCGGGAGGCTCCTGGTACAACCCGATGGCGGATGGGTGACCTCGGGCAGGTCCCTTCCCCTCTGGGCCTCAGTTTCTCCTTCCCTTAGAAGGAAGTTCCTGGAACTGACCCCCAGGAACCCCGACACTTGTGGGGTAGCCTCAGGCTCTTTCTACACCTGTATGTGCCATCGAAACACCTGCCCTGTTACAGACCTGATGGTTCCCACGTGCTGATTTGCCTAAGTGGATATGTTTTTACTTTTTAAAATTTTGTAATGTTTATTTATTTTTGAGAGAGAGAGAGAGAGAGAGAGACAGAGCGTGAGCAGGGGAGGGACAGAGAGAGAGAGAGAGGGAGACACAGAATCGGAAGCGGGCTCCAGGCTCCGAGCTGTCGGCACAGAGCCCGACGGGGGGCTCGAACTCACGAACGGTGAGATCGTGACCCAAGCCGAAGTCGGACGCTCAACTGATGGAGCCACCCAGGTGCCCCTAAGTTGATACATCTTCAAAGGCTGTTTTGGAGCAATGCTGTGCACAGCCCTGTCGACGTCATTTGCCAAAACCAGATGACGCGGTACAGTTCATGCTTCACGATTCATCTGCGTTCACCTGAGATCAGCCCACACACGTCCGCCTCTGGGGACCCATGAGGTGGGACGTCAGGAACAGGTGGGGCAGGTGCGGGGCGGGCGAGCGCTCAGTGGGCGCGCCCGTGCGTGGAGGGCGACAGGTGCTGGAATCTTGAGGCCGGGCCGTTCTGCGGCTGGTCAGTAACCCCTCTTCTCCTGCACGTATCAATGTCCTGGGGCAGCTGCAGCTTAACAACCACACACCGGGCAGCTAATCACACCAGAAATGTGTTCTCTCCCAGTTGTGGAGTCCGGAAGCCTGAAATCAAGGTGTGTGCAGAGCTGTGCTCTTTCAGAGGCCCTGGGAGAGGACCCTCCTCCAGCCTCCCCTCCGTGGTCACGTGGCCTCCTCTCTGTGCACCTCGTATCTCCTTTTCTTATAAGGACGTGTCTTTGGGGGGCCACCTGGGTGGCTCAGTCGGTTAAGCCGCCGACTCTTGATTTCGGCTCGGGTCATGATCTCACAGTTCATGAGTTCGAGCCCCTCATCTGTCTCCGCGCCGACAGCACAGAGCCTGCTTGGGATTCTCTCTCTCCCTCTCCCTCTCTGCCCGTCCTTGGCGCTCTCTCTCTCTCTCTCTCCCTCAAAACAAATAAACAAACAGAAAAAAAGACACGGCTTTGGACAACCTAGGATGAACCCCCCGTCTCAAGACCCTTCACTTACATCTCAAAGACCCTTTGTCCAAATAAGACCACGTTCGCAGGTTCTGAAGGTTAAGAGATGGGCATATCTTGGGGGGGGGCATTATTCAACCCCCTCTTGTCAGGCCGGGCAAGGATTGGGGCGGGGGCAGATTTACAAATGGGAAAAGTGCCGGGGACGGCTGTTAGCTCGGGCCACTCTGACAGAAGACCACAGGAGGGGCAGTTTATAAACGACAGAAGCTGGGGGGTCGGAGATCAGGATGCCAGCTCTGTAGGTGCTGGTGAGAGCCCTTTGCGGGGTGGGGGGTGGGGGTGGGCTGCTGACGTTTCCCGATGTCCCGTGTGGCAGAAAGAGAGCAAGCTAGCTGTCTGGAGTCCCTCCTATAAGGGCACTAATCCCATCATTAAGGACGTAATCGCCTCCTAATGTCACGACACAGGGCGTCAGCTTTCAACGTATGAATTTCAGGGGGCCCATAGCGAGCACGACTGGAGCTGTGCCACGTATGAACTGGGGCGTCTCCTGCCCCGGGGTCCAAATCTGGGCAGAGGAAGGAGTCCCCACCTCCCCGAACCCCCACAGACGCAGAAAGACCATCTATTATTCATAGGATGCAAGGAGGCATCCCAGGGGCACCAGCCCGGGGGAGGAGCGGGGGGCCACCTCCCCCGGCCAGTCCATTCTCCCTCCTGACCCCGCGGGCCTGTCTCAGGCCACTTTGGGTCTGAGTTGTCTGACAGGGACACCTCCAGGGCTGCATTAGCCTTAAAAGGGATATTTAAAGCCAAAGAAGAGGCCGCAGAGACCTCCAGGTCATGGAGCCAGGGTGGCAGAAAGGCAGACGGAAAGGGCACCTGCCCCTTCGACTGTGCCAAACTGGGCGTTTCGGCTTCCTTTCTTAGCGTGTAATTTTCAGAATTCCAGCGGAAATAAGCAAGGGCCATAAGGAGTTGTTACGGTGTCCCTGTTAAAGGGGCAAAATGCGTTTTACGATGAGAAAATCAGATGCTGGCGCGGTTGAGGTGAGGCCGGCACTCGCCGCTCCCGCGTTAGACAAGTGCCCACGTGTAAGGCACACAGCAGGTGCCAGCTGGCGTCAGGACCTGAGGACAGGATGCCAGCCGGTGCGAACTAGGAGGGGCCGTGCGGAGAGCGGTCCAGAGATGCGTCCCCACGAGCACACACAGCCCCGGAGCCCGTGATTCGACGCTGACACACTGACCCCGAGGACACAGAACCGCCTGCCCCCGAGCGGCGTAGAGACCCCTGCCCGGACTTGGCCATCAGCATCCCTGTCCTGTCCCTGCGAGGTGCACCTGTGTCCACCCTGCCCGGCCCGCCGAATCCCACACGGCTCGGGGGCTTTGTGCTTTCTTGGGGCATCTCCCCGCTGACCCTGGCATCCACCTGCCTCCCCCTAGCATCCTCCCATCTCTGCTGGGACGCCCCCCTCCACAAAAGGCTGTCTCTGGTCCCTCCATCTGAAGCCCCCACCCCCACCCCAGCACCCCGTCTCCTTTGCCTGCATTACTTCTCTCCAGGGACGGGCTGCACATAACATCCGTGTAATTTTTTGGTTGTTGTTTATCTCCCTGAACCACAGAATGTCAGCTCCCCGGGAGAGGGGGCTGTTTTGTTCATGTTACGTCTCCAGCACCTGAGAGTATCCTAGGGGGCGCCCGGGGGGCGGGGGGCTCAGTCGGGTAAGCATCCGGCTCTTGACTTCAGCTCAGGTCACGATCTCAAGGTTTCGTGAGGTCAAGCCCAGAGTCGGGCTCTGTGCTGACGGCTCGGAGCCCGCTTGAACTTCTCCCTCGCTCTCTGCCCCTCCCCCTCTCCCTTGCTCTCTGCCCCTCCCCCTCGCACTCTCTCCGTCTCTCTCAAAATAAATAGACTTTAAAACAAAAAAATAAAAGAGGGGCGCCTGGGTGGCTCAGTTGGTTGAGCATCCGACTTCGGTTCAGGTCACGATCTCACGGTCCGTGAGTTCGAGCCCCGCGTCGGGCTCTGTGCTGATGGCTCAGAGCCTGGAGCCTGCTTCCGATTCTGTGTCTCCTTCTCTCTGTCTCTGCTCCTCCCCCACTTGTGCTCTCTCTCTCTCTCTCAGAAATGAATAAACATTAAAAAAAATTTTTTTTTTAAATGAGAGCGTCCTGGTACACAGGGAATCCTCAGCCAACATTTGTGGAGTGAATAAATGAACGTACAGACTAATGATGCTAAAAACAGCAACAGTCCAAACGTGTGGACCAAGTTAGGGTGCAGACCCTCGACCCCCAGAGGACAGATTACTCCAAACAACGCGGGAAGGTGGCCAGTCGCCGAGAGAAAACCGGGTACAAAACCACACTCGTGGCGACGATTCCAAACCGTGTCAACGTGTTTGTGGACGGGAGCCGGCTCGGAGCACAGGCCGAGGGCAGCGGCTTCATCCGTGGGCGCGTGAAGACAGTGGGCACATTTTCCCTCCCTCTCGGGACAACCTGGAAAGGCTAAAGGGAGCCGCTCAGACGGCAGAGCCGGGAAATAAAACCTAGGCGCCCAGATGCTGCTTCTACGCTGGAAGAGGGCCCGGGCCCGCGTCTGGTCGGCCACTGTCGGCAAAACCCTGCCAGCGGCCCAGCGCGCGGCTCCCTGCTCCCGGTGACAACCACGTGTGCCTGCGTGGGCGTGGGCCATGCGACGCCCCAGCCTCTCCGCGCGGGACGGGATGGCGTCCAAATAAAGTGCTTTCCGTGCCCAACCGGGTCCATCAGGCTTGGCACCTTCCTGGGGGGGTGGGGGGGGGGGAGTGAGGCGGCCAGGGTGGGACAGAGGCGGTGGCGTGGGGCCGACCGGGTCCCTCTGCCAGCTGGACGCCGAGGGGACCCCGGCCCAGCCCTAGCGTCACTCCTCGAACGGAGACACCCCACGGGCCGGGCTCCCCCAGGGATCGTGTCTGGAGACAGCTGACCTGGGGCCGGAGTGGGGACAGAGGGGGGGGAGGCGGGGGGGGGGGGGGATCCGGCTGGAGACAGGGGCCGGAGCTGGGACGGGGTGGGGGTGGGGGGTCGTGCCTGGAACAGGAGGCAGACCACAGTCGGGGGATCTGGGCGGCAACCTTGGGAAGCCACGCCCACTTTGGAATGCCGTGCTGAGGCCCGAGCAAAGCGGACCACGCGGGGGGCAGCGCCACACTGGGGACTCGCCCGACGCTCTGGGACCATCAGATCGCCGTCCTTGAGCCATCACCACCTCTGAGCCACCCTGGCCCCGCCGGACACCCGTTTAGGTGCCGGGGACGTAGCACGAACAGACCTCTTAATCTGGTGGTGGGATGTGGGCCGGTAGCGCAGAATGGGGTGGTCCCTTCCGGGGGCACTTCTCCAGAGAGGGGCACAGGGGCGCCTCCCTGTGGCTCCTTCTCGCCCGGGGCATGGCCAGGCTCCGCAGCAACGTGCCAAGAGGGAGAGCAGCCCGTTAGGGCCTGTGCACCTGACTTCAGGGTTCTCCCGCCTCCTCGGAGGTGAGGACACGCACTGACACACACAGGGAAGCCTGTGCACACATGTGCACACAGCTGTGTCCCTAACCCTCCCAAACTGCAAACGAGCCACGTGGCTTTGCGCCGGGCGGTGGGTGAGTGGATGGCGTCCACTCAATGAAATGCTACCCGACCGTCAAAAGGAACAGACCCTGACACAGACAGCTGCAGGGATGAGCCTGACATGTGTCCTAGGGCCCAGCCTCCGAGTGGACATCCCATTGCGTGATGTTCCAGAAAAAAAAATTTTTTTTTAACGTTTATTTATTTTTGAGAGACAGAGAGAGACAGAGCGCAAGCAGGGGAGGAACAGAGAGAGAGAGGGAGACCCAGAATCCGAAGCAGGCGCCGGGCTCCGGGCCGTCGGCACAGAGCCCGCCGCGGGGCTGGAACTCACGAGCCGTGAGATCATGACCTGAGCCGAAGTCGGACGCCCGACCGCCGGAGCCACCCAGGCGCCCCGTGGTTCACGTGGAAGGTGGCGAGTTGCTATGCAACCGTAGAAAATCGACATGACAAATAATTTTCCTGACCCAGGTGCAGAGTTTGCTCCAGAAAAGCTCGCAATCTAGAGGCGCGGAGAGAAGCTGTGCTCCCTGCTTCCTTCATTGGCCCGTTTGCCGTTGGTCCAGCACGTGGTGCTGGGGGCGGGGTGGGCACCTGCCGTGTGCTGGGCATGGGGGGGCCTCTGAAATGCATCAGCGCAGCACGTGAAGTGGGGACTCGGGCAGATCCCCGAGGACGCCCCCGCAGAGCCCGGGCTGTGTCTCCCGGCCGAGGCCCCGCGGGACTGGCCGCCAGCGGAGAGGGCCCGGGGGGGAGGGGGCTGGGCCCGGCTGGCCCTGGGCGAGGCGCTTGCCCTCCTCCCCGAGCTCTGTGGCAGGCTTTGGGCTCCCCCCACCCCGATCATCCCCACCCCCCTGGGGGCCAGTGCTACCTCTCTGTCCTCTCAAACTGCCCCTATGTGACCAGTCAGGTGAGTGACCAGGGCCTTGTTATTCTGTCCCAGGACCATCCAAAGGACCGCCCGCCCACGCCATTTGGACAGCTTTGTGGCCAGGAGGCACTGCCCTGGGCTCTCCTGTGGTTAAACATGACCCCTGCCCCTGCCCACTGCGCTCAACACACACAACCCTTCAGGGCCCGGGCCCCGTTGCCTGCTGTGGCCTCCCGGCTTGTCCAGCTGACCCGTACTCAGCGGGCCTCAAGCCCGGAGCCAGCCAGCCTCCCAGGCTCCCTCCCGCCTTCCCGGGCTCAGGGGCCGCAGGGACGCCGAGACCCCGTCACCTGCTGCCTCCCCGCGCTGAGCCCTTCACAGTTTGGCAGGAGCTCCCCACCAGCGATGGCACGCCGACTGTCCAGGGCCTCCTGGGTCAGGCAGACTCAGGACACGGCTCGCAGAGGAGAATCCAAGGCTCCGATGGGGGTGCCACTGGCCCAAGGGCACTCCGGGAAACAGTGGAGGGGGCAGATCAGAACCCGGGTGCCAGGCACGGTTCTTTCTCCAACAGCTGAAAAACAGACCACCCCCCACCCCACCCCCAGACCCCCACTCCCAACTGTCAAGGCCTTTCCTTGCCATTTCCCTGCCGGAAGGCACCGGGTCATTTCCGGTTTGGGGCTGTTACAAATAAAGCTGCCACAAACGTTTGTGCACAAGGCTTTAGGAGGCCGTCTCCTTCCATGTCCCTTCGGTAAATTCCCGGGAGGGGTGGCCGGGTCACATGGCAGACACACGTACGCTTAGCTTTAGGAGAATCCGCCGGAAGGTTTTCCAGAGCGGACGGACGCTCTGACCCGCTCACCCACACCGTGGGGGAGTGCCGGTCGCCCGCACCCTCACCGGCACTGAGAATGGGGAGTCTTTTCCATTTTAGATCTTCTAACGGGCAAGTGGTGACATCTCGTGCGGTTCGTCAGGGACCCCGACCGCACGCGTGTCGGGCAGCCCGATGTTGTGCCAGAACCCGCCGGCGCTTGGTGCTCCCTCACCTGCCTTCTGTTCCTCCTCTTTTGCATTTTGGAGAATTTCTACCGCTATGTCTTCAGGTTCATGTTCTTTTTTTCTGTAATATCTAATCTGCCACGAGTCCTCGCAGGGTTGTTTTTGTCTTAGACCTGGTTTTCCTTGCTGGTTCTCATTGCATGTGTTTGGTTCTTCTGTCTCGTCCTGCCTGGGCAGGTGCCACGGTCTCTCCTTCCACTCACGTCCCCTTTCCAGTCCATTCTCCCTACAGAAGACAGATTTTTGTTTGCTTGTTTTTTAATCTCAGGGGAATCCCTATAAGGACTCCTTTGCATTTTATTTTGTTTTTTTTTATTAAATTTTTTTAACGTTTATTTATTTTTGAGAGAGAGACAGAGTGTGAGCAGAGGAGGGGCAGAGAGAGAGGGAGACACAGAATCCGAAGCAGGCTCCAGGCTCTGAGCTGTCAGCACAGAGCCCGACGCGGGGCTCGAACCCACGAACCGTGAGATCGTGACCCGAGCCAAAGTCAGACGCTCAAGCGACGGAGCCACCCAGGCGCCCCTCCTTTGCGTTTTAAATAAAGCCAAGCTCTTTATCGTGCTCACAGCATTTCACAGCCTGGCCTCAACTTGCCTCTTCCTCCTCCTCAAGCCCCAATGCCCCCATCTTGTTTTTGCCCCTAGAGCACATCCCCCCCAATGTTCTCCTGCCTCAGAGCTTCTGCTCACACTTGTCCCTCTGCTGGGAATGTACACGCACACACACACTCACACACACACACACACACATACCCCCTCCCTCATACACACAAGCATGCACGTACACCACAGATACTCAAACACACACACAGTCACATGCACATTCACACGGACACATGTGCACATGCATGCACTCACGCGTGCGTGGGAACACACAGAGACACAGACACATATACACAGGAACACACGTGTGCATATGCCCCTTTACATGCCAGCTACTTCTCTTCCAGGTGACCCCTGATCATTTTTGTAATTGTATCATTTACTTGTCTGACTAATCTGGATGTTTTTTCCTTCTTCCCTCCCGGAATGTGACCCTCGTAAAGGCAGAGATTCTTCCTCTTTTGTCCTCTGTTTTACTCCTATAACCTAGCATAGGCCCCAACACCAAGGGCATAGTAGGGGCATAGTAGGTGCTTAGTGAATGGATGAATGAGTAAATGGTTGAATGGATGGATGGATAGGTGGATGGATGGGTAGGTGGATGGATGGATGAGTGGATGGGTGGATGGATGGATGAATGGATGGGCATGTGGGTAGGTGGATGGATGGGTGGATGGATGGGTGGGTGGATGGATGAATGGATGGGCATGTGGGTAGGTGGATGGATGGATGGATGAATGGATGATGGATGGATGGATGGATGGATGAGTGGATGGGTGGATGGATGGATGAATGGATGGGCATGTGGGTAGGTGGATGGATGGATGGATGGATGGATGGGTGGATGGATGGGTGGATGGATGAATGGATGGGCATGTGGGTAGGTGGATGGATGGATGGATGAATGGATGATGGATGGATGGATGGATGGGTGGATGGGTGGGTGGATGGATGAATGGATGGGCATGTAGGTAGGTGGATGGATGGATGGATGAATGGATGATGGATGGATAGATGGATGAGTGGGTGGATAGATGGATGGATGGATAGATGGATGGGTGGATGGATGGTTGGATGGGTAGGTGGATGGGTAGGTGGATGGATGGGTGGATGGCTGAATGGATGGATGAATGGATGGATAAGTGGATGGGTGGGTGGATAGATGGATGGGTGGATGGGTGAATGGAGGATGGATGGATAGATGGATGAGTGGGTGGATGGATGGATGGATGGATGGGCATGTGGGTAGGTGGATGGATGGTTGGATGGATGGATGGATGGATGGATGGATAGATGGATGGGTAGGTGGATGAGTGAATGGATGCATGGACAGCTGGATGGATGGACAGAGGGTAAATGGCTTTGAACCCTGGCTCTTCCCCCTTTATTGTGTGACCATCGGCAAGTCAATTACCCTTGTAGAACCTCTGCTTCTCATTGGTAGAATAAATGGGTGCAGTGCAACCCAGGAAGCAGGGCTTTGTTTACCGTCTGTCTTTCCCCTGGACAGCACAGCCTTTAGTCCTGTCAGCATTGCTCCCAGCACCTGGTGTAGGAACCATCTCACAGTAGATGCTCAATAAATATTCTGTTGGAAGAAAGAATACCCTAAAAGTTGAAGTCGTGGCAGGAATGTCCCACTTGTCCAGTTCCCTCCCTCTTGCTCGTACCTTCTCGCTCCTTACTTCAGGTTCTGTTTGCTCCCCTTCTCTGTGAACGAGCTGGAAGCCACCCTCCCCTGCACCCTGGGCTAGAAGGCAGCTGTGCTTTGAGTGCCCTGAGAAAGCAGCAGGAGGAAGGTTGGGATGAAGATGTGGTCTGAAGGGTCCCTGGGGGGCTGGACAGCCCCTCACTCCCTGCTAGTGGCTGGGGAAGCCGTGTGAGGCCTGCAGGGCCCTAGCTCTGTGGAGGTGGACCTTGTTGGGTGGTGGTCCCCTGGAGAACTCCACTGTGTCCCAGGCAGGCCCCCAGGAGGGACAAGGGCAGGACAGAGAGGAAGTGCAGAGCTGGGACGCTCAGGGTCTGTGGATGAATTCCTGATAGTAGGCACGGAAGGGAAGAAGCCAGGAGAGCGTAGAAGCTTCTGGATGCAGCGAGTGGAGGGTTTGCTGAGATGGGGAAGACGGGGTGGATGGGAGTGGCTGGGAAAGAACTGGGGAGAAAATCCAAAAGTCCAGTTCGGCCGTGATCTATCTGACATGCCTGGGAGACCCCAAAGGAGATGCCGAGCGGCCAGCCGGATATGTGGGTCGAAGCTCGTAGAAGAGGTCATAGCTACAGAGACAAATTTGGAAGTCATCAGCTTAAGGATATTTAAATCCATGGGAACTGATGACATCACCAGGAAGAAGGGCAGTGAGAAAAGAGAAGCAGGCGTGCACCAAACCAGAGGACCGGGCAATCCCACGGGACCATAAGCCCCAGAGGTCAGGGGCGTGTGTTCCAGACTCCACGGTATCCCCAGCCCTACCTTGGTACCTGGCTCGAGACAGGCCCCCGCCAAAGCCTTGCCGCCGTGGGGTCTGGAGAGGGGCAGTACGGAAGCAAAGGGAGAAGAGGGGAGCAGGGAGAAGCCAAGAGAAGAATATGCTGGAAGGAGGGAGTGGCCGCCGGGATGGACTCCCAGCCTCCAGGAAAGTGAGGGAATTGGAAGAGGCCTCTGGATCTGCCAGCATAGAGGCGGCTGTCACCACTGACGAGGGCCCTTCTGGTGGGGCCGGTGGCCCGGGGCTCAGGCTGGGGCTCCCCCTCAGCGGGGAGGGGAAGCAGTGATGAGCACAGAAGCAGGGCAGGTGGAGGGGTGAGGCGGTGAAAAACCGGCTCTCACCCGGGAGGTGACTGGGTGGGTTGTGGGCCAAGGGGGCCTGGTCCACAGAGAGTGCGGCCTACAGATGCTGGACAGGTGGGTCCGAGGGGCAGGAAGTGCGTGGGGGGGGGGGGTGCATGGGAATAGGAGCCCCCTCTCCCCCCCACCCCATGCCAGGTCTGAAACACGGGAGACAGAGGCATAGCGGGGAGGCACAGCCGGGGAGGGGTTGCCCTTTGCACCCTGCTTGGCCTCTAAGACCCCTGTGGGGTTCTGGCGATCCCACACTAGGGTGGGCCTCTCTCCTTTCTGGGTTTTCTACGTTTCCCACTCGGAAACCTCTTGGCCTCTGATGTTCTGATTTGAAAATTAAATGCTCAGATCCGCAAAGAAACGAATCCAGGGCCCATGCCCCCCAACGCAGCACTGCCCCGGTGGACAGCCCCCCGCCCGCACCTTCTACTGGCTTCTGCTGCGTCCAGGCCTCTAACATGAGGCCCTGGGGGAGCAGGCCCCAGGATGAATTCCAGAGGGTGGGAATACCCACCTTCTGGGAGGTCACTGGTTCGAGAATTGGAAGGATCCTCCCGGCAAGAGATGAAACCTGAGACCGGCAGAAAAAAGGCCGGGGAGGCCTGTGAAACTCAAGGACAGACAAAGGCGCCCAGCAGGAGGCCTGGGCTCAGGAATGGGGCGAAGGTGGGGGCTCCCAGGAGGGGGGGCCTCTGGCCTCCTGCTTCCTGATCACAAATGCCCAGCCTCCGTGGCACCCCCCCCCCACCCCCAGGGCCCAAATACACCCTTCATGACTCTCCCCGGAGGGAGGGCGCGCAGGGAACCAGAATCAGACCCCACGCCAGAATTCAGGGCCTGGAGGCTGCTGGTCACGGGGTGGGGGGAAGACCACAGAGGCGGAGAGCCCTGTATTGAATGGGGAGCCCCTGCGGACCAGACCCTCCCAGGCGGGGATCGCCTGCCTGGGATCTCGCAGGAAATACAGGCATCAGGTAGCCCCAGACACTTGAATGGCCGCTGTGTGACCACGGGCAAACGCTCACCCTCCCTGAGCCCCCTGCCTGCCAACCCCAGGTTCCAGGAACGAAGGCACCTGGCAGGGGCATGCTCCCCGCTCCCCGAGTCCTTGCCAGATCCTTCTCCGGGGGCAGGTGTTAGGCATTCGAGCCCCAGGCGCAGGTCAGGGGCCGGGTCCCGCCACCCCCTTGAGAATTCCCATGGGGTGGGCAGAGGGCAGGTGCATTCCTGAGGGTTTTTGGTTTTTTTTACACTTGTCCTTCCCCTTTTGTGTCCATCCATGTCTTTTGCCTCCAAATTAGCTAAACACTGGGGCAGCGACAGCGTTTGGAGACTCTTAGGCCGTTAATCTGATCTTCTGAATTCGAAGGAAGCGATAGAGGCTTTGTCCCCTGGGCAGTGCCTCCAGGCCACGTTCAGGAGTCCTTAAACAGCCCCAAATTCCCTGGCAAACTCCTTTTACATAAGCCACTGGAGCCTGCCAGACAAAGGCTTTTGGGAAGTAAATTTGGGGAATGGGTAACCGTGAAAGAAGGGGTCCCTGGGAGACGGAAATGGGGCCAAAGCTGTTCATTTGGGCGGGTGTCGTCAGTTTATCTGGTGTCAGCTCTCAAGGCCAAAACATGCAGAGGCTTTACAGGGAATGTGGCCCCGGGTGCCCTGCCGCCCTGTGGCCTCTGGGTCTTTGTCGGTGTGGGGTCGTCTGGGCCTCCAGACTGCCTTCCACCCACTCAGAGGGCGGCCAGGGGCTGCGGTGCCCGAGTCACCAAGTGACCAAGGGGCTTTCGAAGCCTCAGCCGCCCCACCAGCGTGTGTCTCGCGTGGCCTCGTGCCTCTGCAGACCATGTCATATACTCGTTGTGGAACATTGAATCGTATCATACGATACAGTCGTATCTGTTAGCCGTTCAGCGACCGTCTGCTAACTCTCTAAAGTGAGCCAGCACCACAGGAATCGCGGAAGCACCTGTCCTCGTGAGGCCGACGTTCTGGCGGGGGAGACGGACCACGAAACCGGACAGATGCGCACGGATCGCGTCAAGTCCAGAAGGCTTTTCTGGAATGTTCTTCCACCATAGCTGTGGGACTGAGGGCCACGGGACCCTCTCTCTGGGTTTTAAACCCAGACGACAATCCTCACGCCTCAGCACCCCCGACACGTCCTCCCCGCCCCCCCCCCCCCATCTCTGGGGCTGATAGCCCAGTCTATGGCCCCTGGTGTCCTTAGCCCGCCAATGCTAATATTACTGTTATCTGTCTTTGTCTCTTCTGCAGGGCAGAAGTCCCGGGGTTAGCTGGGTTGGACAAGCTCCACAAACTGAGTCGGGGGCCAGACACCCTTTCGGCCCGACACCACACGGGCCGTGCTCGCCACAGTCCTGGGGCTTCATGGGAGGGCAAAGGAGAGACCCTGGCTGCCCTCACGGGCCCTACCTCTAGACTGCAGGCGCAGCCGGGGTGGGGGCGGGGGGCTCCACCATCATGACCTCCACTTCCCGGGAAGAAACTGAGGCTCCCGGGGGCGGGGGGCGGGGGGAGTCCCTTGAATGAGCCCCGTAAGGCCGCACCGGACTCTGGAGGCAGTGCCCACCCCTCCCTCGATCCAGTCACCCGCCTCACAGGGGTGGGGGTGGGCAGTGTCACCAGTCCACGACTTGGCCCCAGAGCTGCCTAGTCCCTGGGGCGGTTCTCACAGCCAAGAGGGGCTAACAGGTGTAGACAAATGGCCGCCCAGCCCTCCAGGCCTGGCATCCCAAGAATGTGATAAGCCACCCATGCTGCTGACCCCCATGGTGGGGGGAGGGAGGGGGACTTGTTATGTTTGCCCCGGGCCCTCCTGCCCTTCCCTCCAGCCCCTCAGCCGCTGGGTTCCCAGGGCCATGGCATTCACTGTTAATTAACCAGGGGAATGAATAAAGCCTCGGCCCAGGTCCCTGCGGAGGGGCCCGTGCTTCCCAGAGCTCCCCATTCAAAGGGCCTGGCGGTGGCTGTTCTGCACTCAGAGGCAAAGGGAACATTTGCAGAGACAGGAGGAGAGACAGAAAGCCAGAGGGAGAGGGAGAGAGGCAGAGAGGGAGGGAGAGGGAGGGACGCGCAGAGACACAGAGACCGAAAGAGAACTCTGCAGCCCAGACATCCTGTTCCAGTTTCAAGCTCGGCCTGGCGGGCCCCAGGGGCAGCTGTTGCGTTAGTGACAAGCTCCCCAAAGCCGTCCAGAGGACTGTGGGTGCTCTCGGCACCCTGTCTCGCGAGGGCCTGTTGCTAGCGGAACCCTGGCTTTGGGCAGAGGCCTCAGAGGAGAAGAGACAGAGTCAGAGTGAAACAACCCTGACGGGGCCGGAAGCAACCAGGCCTCTTATCACAGGCCGCAGAGCGGCCCTCGTGGTGGGTCTGGGATCCGAGAGCAGGGGCACAGCCTTCCTTTGAAGGTGAGGCCATGCAGGGTGGGAGGCGGGGCCTCACCTGGAAGGAGCCCGCTTCCCTCTGAATACCACGTCCCTCCACTTCCCCACACTGGGGTCCAGGCGGGCCCCCTTTCCTCTCACGACCCAGAATGTACGGCCTGATCGACCGGAGAGGGCCAGGGAGAGCTTCAAGTGAAGGGTAGTGCTGCAGCCCCGCCACGAAGGCAGATGGCCCCGTTCCACCCATGGAAAACCGAGTCAGGGATTCAAGGACTAGGGTAAGGCCGACAGCTTGCAGGGGTGGGCTCAGTCCCCCTCCTCTGTGCCCCCCATCCCTTTGGGGACACTGAATGCAACACTGCGCCTGTGCTGCGAAATCCCCGTGCCGTCCACGCGGGTGTGGCGTGGGGTCAGCTGGCCGGCCCCCTCCGGGACAACGCAGGTGTGGCCGGCTGTGCAAACCTCAGCCTTTCCAGAGCGAGGAGCTGAAGGCCCCTCTTGTTCCCTGATGCGCCAGAAATTGGCTCTGGAACCAAGGTGAGGTCCTGGCAGCGTCTGGACGGCCCGCGGCCCCGACGGCCCAGTGGTGCTGGGGGGGGGGGGGGGGGGCAGGTATTTGGGACCTGGAGGGGTGCCCTCGGGACAGACGAGCTGTGGGGGGCGTGGGAGCCCCAGGGAGGTCCCGGCAGGCCGAGCGCAGCCAGGCCTGGAGACAAAGACAAGCGTGCAAACGAAATCAGCCTCCATACCCACCGCCGATGCCCGGGCAGACCGGGCACTGACTCGGGGAAGACACGTGTCCCTCGGGGCCGCCTCTTCAGGAGCACAGCGAAGCAGACAAACTGAATTTCATGCTGCATTCTCGGTGGACATTTCAAGCCGCCCCCAGGATCTTCCCAGGGCGCCAGCATCCCTGTCCACTCCCCTTCCGCCCGGCAGCGTGCCTCCCCTCCAGACCCTGCTCGTCACCCTCTCCTCTGGCAAGCCTTCCAGTTGTCCCCGGCAGTGCCCCTGCCTCTTCCAGGCAAACAGGGGCCTCCTCCCTTCCCCCCCTCCGCAAAGGTATGTCCGCCCGGAACCTGGGAACGTGACCTCATTTGGGAAAAGGGTCTTTGCAGATGTGACTAACATAAGGATCTCAAGGTGAGATCATCCAGGATTCAGGCGGGCCCTACATCCACAGCGACGAGTGTCCTGAGAAGAGGAAGAGGGGACGAGGGGAGTCCGGAGACGGCCACGTGAGGACAGACGCGGAGGCTGGAGCTGTGCCTCGGCCGGCAGAGGAAGCCCAGGGTCACTGGCAGCCACCAGCAGCTGCAGGAGGGACCTGGGACCCGCACAGCCTCAGAGGGAACCCACCTTGCCGACACCTTGATCTTGGACTTTTGACCTCCCGGAGACAATAAACGGCTGTTGTATTAAGTCACTCAGTGTGTGACGATTTGTTACGGCTGCCCAGGACACATACGAGCCCTTCTTCCCGCCCCCTTCCCCCCCCACCCCTCATCAGCTGCCCTCTTTTCCAGAAGTTCAGGCTCAGGAGCAGGAGTGCTGCTCCCTTCAGGACAGTAACATCTCAATAAATGAAAATCAGAGGAGTTCAAGAATGAAGGGCCAGGTTCTTCTAGAAACCTCCGCCCTGTGAAGTGGCCGCATGGCGCCCACGACTCACACAAGCTTCCCTCCCCCTCCCGGCCAACCTCGTACCGTGTCACCTCTGAAGAAGGAATGGGAAGGCAGCCGGGCTTCTCACGGGCAGAAAGGCCTGCGAGCTTGTTCCTCCATCGAGAGGGACCCAACTCCACCCCTTCTGGGACATGCCTCACCTCCTTACCTGGTCCTTCCTTCTTCCCTAGGTGCCCGTCTGACTTGTGCAGCTCTGGGAGCGTCCCCTGAGCGCTGTCTGCTGTCCTGCAGTCTGCCGGGGGGGCCGCCAGATGTGTATCACCTGATCCCAGCTTCCAGGAACTTCGGTCCCAGAGGTGAGCAAAAACCTGGTGAGACAAAGAGAGAACCACGCGCGGTTTCCAAGGGGCAGTAGTGAGGGGCAGATCCCAAATCCCACGTCAGGCCCTCGTTTTGCCGTTCCCACCACCTGGATGGCTCTTTCTCATCATGATCAGATGCCCAGGTCCTGCCCATCCTTCAGGATTCAGATCGGATACTCCCCCCTCCATGAGCTTGTTTACAGATTCAAGGCTCCCTTCAGGTCACCCCACCCAGCCTCTTCAAGAGAATACAGATGGGCATTAGCAGAGTCTGATCCTTTCTGCCAAAGGCATCCTGGGCACCCACAGGCCCTCCCAGGGTTTTCTGATATGCTTAAGAGAGGCTTAAGCCTCACATCCCACCCATCCTTCCCCTGCCCTCCTTTGGCAAGAAGGCCGCTGGAAGGCACATTATAGGACCATACTGGTTTTTGTTTATAAAAACCAACTCTTGGGAGCCCTTACTAACTTGCACACTAGTAAATACCTAGCAATTTCCCTTAAAAGTACCAGCTCAGTGGGGCGCCTGGGTGGCTCAGTTGGTTAAGCGTCTGACTCTTGATTTTGGCTCAGGTCGTGATCTCCTGGTTTCTGAGACGGAGCCCCAAGTTGGGCTCTGCACTGACAATGCTGAGGCTGCTTCGGGTTCTCTGTCTTCCTCTCTCTTCCCCTTCCTCCCTCCTTTCCTCTTTCTCTCTCTGTCTCTCAAAATAGATAAATAAACTTAAAAAAAAAAAAGTACCACGTCAGCATTCTCTGTGTCCACAAATAACCTGTGTGCTGGTATAGGGTGACTCTGTTCTCCCAGAAACACAAAGGCCATCCATCTGCCAGGCAAACCCCGCTGGTCTGGGGGTTGTATACGTGTACTAGGCCTTGGATCTCTCACCCTATGACCTGCCGCTTCGGGCTCCCACAGTCTCCCTCAGCCCCAAGAGACAAATGG
Organism: Prionailurus viverrinus; assembly: GCF_022837055.1. Taxonomy (NCBI): domain Eukaryota; kingdom Metazoa; phylum Chordata; class Mammalia; order Carnivora; family Felidae; genus Prionailurus; species Prionailurus viverrinus. Next base: position 111,598,022 of record NC_062570.1, read on the forward strand.
AACTGTTTCTACTCTGACGTCCAACTGGGTGACAGCCTCTCAGGCTATGGCCTCACCTCCACAAGCCACCCTCCTCGGCCTCTCGCAAACCTCTCGAGGAGAGCAAAGAGTGGGGGAAGTGAGCCCTGGGAAAAAATCAAAGGTGCACCCAGGTCCCTGGCTCCCCACTGAGCCCCAAAGCCAGTTTCATGCAACGGAGCCCGCTGTCGCTGTGGTTCCTTGTTCCACCAACCAGTGCTTCTAGCTCAAGCCCCAAGCCCTCCCGAGGATGTGTTTCCCACCGACAGAAAGCTCATCCACCCGGCAAACATCGTGAAATCAGAAAGCCCGAGGCTCGGGCCCAGATGTGTAAAAATGATCGATGTGCCAATCAGGACGCAAATTAGGCTAGTGTGATAAGAAAGTCCCCAACGCCGTAGCTTACAGTGGGCGGTTGATTTCTCCTTCCCAGAGGAACCCAGGTAAGCGATCTGGGACAAATGGGGAGGTCTGACGGAACTAGTGACCCAGGCTCCCCGACCTCTAAGGGGCTGCCCTTGGTCTACAAGCTCTGAGTTGACCTGCGTCCTTGACTATATCCCAGCCTGTGGGAGGGGTCACTGCTTTCCTTTCAGAGGCGGGACATGGCCCTTGCTCACAGAGCGATCATGCCACGCTTGTCCAGGCCGCTCTAGTCTCGTGTGCTCCATATGAACGGCACCCCCGAGACACCATGAGGCCGGCTCACAGCCCGCTGGCCAGGCTGTCACAGGGCCAGGCCCAGCCACAAGGAAGCCAGGCAGCCTGGGACTTCTCCCTACAAACCAAAACAGCGGTTCTCCAAAGGTGTGTGGGGGAGGTCTGAGAGGTCAACATCATTCTCATGGTAACACTGAGACGTTAGCTGCCTCTTTCCCTGTCATTCTTTCTTGCACATATGACGGAGTTTCCCAGAGACGGCATGCGTTTATGACATCGTCACCGTGATGGCTAACGGAGTGTGTGCTTATATACTTTTGCGGTTTTACGTTGTTTTCCTCCATTTTAATTTCTAAGGCAGTAAATACCCGTGGATGAAACCCATACCGACAAAATCGCTTTGGGGTCCTTGAAAACTTTTAAAACTGCAAGTGGACCCAGAGACTAAAAAGTTTAGGAACTGTCCGATAGAAGGTGAAAACAGATGCTTATAATGCAGAACCTGCAAGAATCCCTCGGGCCCGGCCCCGCCTCTCCCCACCCCCGTGGCCTTGTGCAGCCACCTGGGAATTTGGAGTCTGGCTCCTAGAAATGGGGGAACAGACACATCTCTCACCAGGTAGGACCCCAGTCGCTGCAGCCGTGAGTCTGCACCAAGCCTGGAAGCTCGGGGCCCTGCCGGAATTTTGTGGTTCGACGCTCACGTCCGTTCTGTGGCAGTGAGGTTCCCCGTGCTTCCGTGAACAATGGAGGAATGCTTCACCTCCGGCTTGAGGGTTCACGCTCCGGGCTTGCCGCTTCAATTGTGCCCCGTTCTTTGCAGATTACTCTGAACCCGTTTTGTCTTCTTTAACAATGCAGGCTAGTTCCGAGAAGTTCCAGAAAGCCGTTTGCATAGTTCCAACGCTGCAGCTCCTGAAATGGTGAGCCGCAGCCAGGCAAGGGGTAGGTGGTAGGTGGACCGACAGAGAAGCCCCTGGAGAAGGAAGCAGCACCCCCTCTCCGGCTGGCCGACTTTCCAGACCTCCCCAGGACTCACTCTGGCACTCAAGGCCCTCCTTACGTGGCCTCAGCCCACCTTACGAGAGAGTTCCCTGTATCACTTTTGAATTCAGCTGAGTCTGCTTTCCCTGGGCAAGGGGGTCTTTCCATTCAGAGCGCCCGCCCCCCTCCGTCAACCAGACAATCCTTCTCTGGGAAGGGGAGGCCGGAAGTGGGCCCATTCACCAGGCTCTCCCCAATGAGCATTTGTAAACACATGCCTTCTTTATAACATCAGCAAACAGAACATGTTTTCCTACTTAACAGGAAATGCAGCCTAACGGCTGGCTTCCCCAGACGGCCCCAGCCCTCACATGCACGCAGCATATGCAGCTAGGACAGGGCCAGGGACCAAGGGGTGGGGTGGGGGTGGGGGTGGGGGTGGGGGGGCTGACCAAGCCCCTCCGGGTTGCAGGAGAAGCTCCCAGCGGTTTGCACGTGCCAGGAACCCCTCGCGCCGGTGGGAAAAGGGTCCCATCTCTTCCCAACCCCTTGCCTTTGTCCCCCTGGCAGCCCGCCTTTCCCTGCAAGTGGAGTCAGGCCGGATCCTAGGCAAAGAAATGAATTTCTAACCACGCAAGCCCTTTCCCTGTCACAAGATCTTGGATGACAACCCGGCAGGGAAGCCCGAGGGCTATTGTCAGGAGCGGCGGCCAAGCCTCGGAATGACACAATCGTACCAGAACCCTGAGCAGTCTGAGGAATTAAAAAAAAAAAAAAAAAAAAATCCTCTCCTCCTCCTCCTCTCGCCGCTGGGGGAGGGGGGTCCGCTGGGGAGGCCGGGGGTTGGGGGGGGAGGCGCGGTGGCCGTGGCAGCCGGCAGCCGAGGCAGCTCCATTCATGCCTGCGGGGACCGAGGCCCCACGCGGAGCCTCCGGCGCTCCGCAGCCGCTGATTGGGCCGCGCTCCCGGCGGCTCAGCCAATCGGCTGTCTGGGAAGCTGAGCCATTCATGAAAGCGGCCGCGGAGAGGAAGCTCGGGGGCGGGGTGCGCCGGGTTATCTCCGAGCCTCGCGGTCCTTGTTGGGGCCACCGCTCTTCCGTCCTGCTCTCGATTCCTGGCCCTCCCGCTGCATGCAGGGGCCTTGCAGGGAAGGCCCGGGTTGGGGGCTGGGGGCTGGGGGGAGGGGGGGGTGCGCTGAGCAGGACGGGGTTTCTGGAAGCGCCTCCTGGGCAGGGCCTGGCCGCCAAACTCTGCCTCCCTCAGTCAACTGTGGCCATGAAGTCATTTTTTTTTTTACCCCCGCTGATTGAAATCATCTGTTTTCAGTTCCCCGACAAATTCATTGAGTTCCCTCTGAGGCTGGGGCCCCTCGACTGCACGGTCTGACTCTGTAGCCGTGGCCCAGACCGGCACGATGTCGTCTTCTTGGATCTGCACGGGCTCCGGTTTCCAGAGCCCCGGTGGAAAACGCATGTGTGTGGGCGAGGCCGGTGGGCTTTTGGTAGGGCCGGCAGGGATGCTTCGAAAAGGGCTGTTTGCCGGCCTGGCCGTAGTCCCCCCAGCCCTGGCTCTCTGATCCTCAGATTCGGGGGGCCCCAATGGCAGTGTGGCCGAAGAAAGGCACAGAACCCCACACATCTGCTCTCCTAGAGGGGAAATTGGCCAAGCAGAATGCTGGCCTCATCTCTGCAGGATAAGCCCCTCATTTCCTCTTGTGATACGGCGAGTGGCTTAAAAAACACACTCCTGGGGCCCATGTGGACTTACATTTTGGGAGTGGCTGTTCAACAGGAGGAGGGGCGGTGTCTGCTTTTGCAATGACCCATTGCAGAAGCATGCTAACGGGTGCCCTCACTCCACCGCCTTGCCTCCTCTCTGAGCCTCAGTGTCCTCCTCTATAAAATGGGCATATGGACACCTGGCCCTCCGTCATGTGAGCATCCGCTAAAACGAGAGATCTGAGGCCCAGCCCTCTGCCGGGCACATGGTGAGAACCCTGTCTGACATCGGTTGTTGGTGGTGAGGTCAGCAGCGACTGGCCTGGAGGACGAAAGGGAGGGTCACGTGCCATTTCCGGGCAGCAGGATCACGGCACGCGACCAGCAGAGAGAGCAGTGGGCTCGGGAGCCTCGGGGACACCCTTTCTCAAGCTGCTGAATGCCCACCCCCTCAGCAACATGCCGGAACCACTGGGGGCATGAGCACCAGGGGAAGTTTTCTCAATGGAAAGATTTCTTCATAGCAAGTGTTTCGCAAACCCCTCCTGGGCTGTTGATAATGAACCTTGGCTTCTTGACTTCCAAGTGTGTTACATAAGCCTAAGAGTTTGGTTTAAAAAAAAAAAAAAAGTATGAAGTATGGAACTAGAGATAGCAGGTGGGCGGGTCCAAACCTGTAGCTGTTCAACCTTTGGGCCACCTTCCAGGCTGCAAGGACTCCCTGCTCCCAGGCCTGTCGGAACCACGCCGGGGAAGGCGAGGGTGAAATCCGAGATGGGGTGCCAAAGAAGCCAGGGCTGCAGAACGGCGGGGTGGGTGCCCCCTCTCACAGCCAGGCAGCCTGCACCCCTCCCCCAGGCAGGACCCCGTTTCCTTCCAGCAGCTTCTGTGTCTGGGTTGGGCAGAGAAGGGTGCCCCCAACCCTGTGCCCGTCGTGGTTGGCTCTGCAGCACCCACGAGGTAAAAGGGTGCGTGTGCGGAGATGGGGAAACCAAGGCCCAGATATGGGCAGGGCCACAGTGGCCTTGCACCGCCGCTCCCTCCAGAGGCCGTGGGATCCTGGGAGATGGGGAGCGTGGGGAGCAAATATAGGAAGCAGAAGAGGAGCAGGCCGAGTAGGGAAGCCAGATGTCACCCCTTCTCACTTCTGCTGTGGGGTGAATGGCCCTCTCTTTTCATTGGTTTTCTTAAAGGTGTTGCCGGGAGGTGGGGGGGGGAGGCGTGGGTTTCCTAATGTGGCTCTGTGTGCTACCTTCGGCAATGCAGATACAACTTAAGAACCCTCAGTGCCCCATTTCAATGAGGGGTCGGGGTCCTGCTGAAGCTCTGCAGGTGGCTGCAGACCGGTCACGTGCCTCCCTGGGCCCTCCTTCCCTGCGTGCAGGGCGGAGACGGTAATGGATGCTCAGAAACCAGGAAGTGGAAGCAGGATGCGGTAGCTTTACACGCTGTGCAACATATAGGGTCTTTTAAATTGTTAGAGCACATGACACGGCAGTGAGAAGCTGTGAGCATAATTAGAAAGTGTGTCGGTCAGAACCAGCTAGGTCACGCTACAGTAACAAACAGTCCCGCAGAGCTGGATGCCGTAAAGCAGGGTCAGCAAACGGCTTCTGTGAAAAGCCAGAGAGTAAATGTTTCAGGCTTCACGGGCCACGTGGTGTCTGCTGCAACTCCCCAAAGATTACTGTGGCACAAAAGCAGCTTCAGGCAGAGCAGAAACAAAGGGGCTGTGTTCCAGGAAAACTTTATTTACATAAACAGGTGGTGAGCCACACTTGACCCACGGGCTGCGGGTTGTTGGCCCTGAGTCATCGCCAGGGGTGCTCCTACCATCCCGGAGACCAGACCCTTAACACTTCTGCTCACAAGTGAGCTGAGTCCCTCTGCTCCCGTGTCACTGGCCGACGGGGTCGTGCGGCCACGCCCGACTCCAAGAAGGATGAGCAGAACGGCCCGACCTGTTGCCCAGGAAGCGGAAAGCTGGAAATCTTTGTAAACAGTCGGTAGTCTCTGACCAGCCCCCGACCGGAAGGTCCCCTCCCTGGCCACCAGCTGACTCTGTGAGCCTAGCAGGTCCTAGAACTCCTCTGGCCCCCAGTTCTCCATGTGCAAAAAGAGAGGCGTGTCTTCTAGATTCTTCTCGCGTCTGGGAGCGGCATTACTGTCCTGGATCCCACTTTCCCTAGCAAGGGGCAATGATTTAATTCCATCGCGCATCCGTGGAGCAAAGGCCGGGAGTCACTCAAGGTGTTTCTGTCCACCCCCACCACCAAATGCCTATGTTGAAGCCCTACCCCCCCAACGCAACAGTGTCAGGACCTGGGCCTCCGGGAGGTGGTTAGGGTCAGGTGCGGTCATGAGAGTGGGCCCCATGGTGTCATCAGTGCCCGTCTAAGAAGAGGAAGGACCAGAACCCTCCCCGTGTGCGTGCACTGAGGAAGGCCGTGGGGGGACATGACCAGGAAGAGTCCAACCAAGCCGGCACCTTGATCTTGGACTTACGGCCTCCACAACCGTGAGAAATAACCACAGCCAAGGGGGCAGTGTGGCAGCAGCCCCGATGGGTTGACGGCAGGATTTAGAATTTCTTCCAGACACCCCGAGTTGGGAGTTTCCACTTTCACCCGTCACTCTAGGGCTGGCGCGGCGGGGTCGCTGGCCGCGCGTGACTCTGGGCAGCTGGAGCCAGGCTTGGGTCAGGTTGGGGCCGGGTGACTCTGGGAGGGAGGCGGGAAGCTGGCTTTCCGATGAGGGGTGGCGTGAACCGGGGAAGATAGGCTTACCGTCCGGGCCCACGGGGAGCCTGCTGCACCTCTGGCCACCGCTCAGGGCCACTCGGTCCACCAGGACGGAGAGCGAGGGGACTTCTGCCCTGATTGGGGGTCCACGTCCTTGCTGTTACCGGGACGGCTCAGATGTCCGGTCTCCACAGGGCTTGTGCTGGTTGACCTCCGTGTGCCCGAGCCTCCTCCCTCTGACTTGCGTCCACTCTCACCCCCCAGAGGCCTCCGCTGACCGCCTTTCTGACATCACGGGCCTTGCCCGCCCCCACCGGGCTCCCCTCCCATGCCTCCGGCTCGTTCTCAGCCCACAGCTCTGGTCCTTCCAGGGAATCTCGGCGTTTTGTCTTCTGTCTCCACTTTTAAATATGAGCCCCTCTAGGGCCAGCGTTTTTGCCCGCTTTGTTCTCGGCACCACCCGTCCCCCTCACATTTGGACAGGTGCCTGGCACACAGTAGGTCCTCAATACGTGTTTGCCAAGTGGGGGAAGTCATGTCACTGAAGCGAGGCGGCCACACCTGGGGAACAGGAGACCCTCCGGCAGGGTCCCTTTGCCTCCAAAGAAGCATCTTCTGGTTTCGTGGGCTCGCGAAGGCCTCCAGGGTCGCCTGCGCCCTGCGGGCATTACCATGCAGGTCCCCCCCCCCCCCCCATGGACGGCATCATGGGAAATCAACCTGTGGTTCACAATGGAGGAGAATGATAAAGAAAACGCCTTGTGAGGTTTGAAAAGATTTCTCATTTCCAGGAGGGAAATTTGGACTTGGGAGGCAGGGTGGGAGGAAAAACACAAGCACCAATACCTCGGAGGGGCCTTCTTGCCAGATACGCTCTGTCGTAAAGAGGAAAGTCTTTGCAAGTGGAAAGTGGCCATGCTAAACATAGAAGCCGGGACGTAGGGAAGTGAAATCTTTCCTCATATCCTTCAGAGCTCGTGGTTTTCTCCCCCAGCTCAACCCCATCCCTTTGGCTCCTGACTCCGGGGGGGCGGGTGTGGAAGGCGCAGGAGGCGGGAGAGCGGTCAGAACAACAGAAGCTGAATCGTTTTCAGCATGAACCAAAAATGCAGCCTTATATAGACGGCCCCGAGTGCAGACCCCCGGGGTGGCAGGCAGGTGGCCCAGTGGCCCGGGAGGACTGGGACCCGGCCGGGGTCCGTGCAAAGGCCCGGCTGCCTGTTTCCTCATGTTGGGCTCCCAACAGCCTGGGCCACGAGGCCCGAGCCCTATGTGTCACTCTAGACATGGGGAGATGGACTGTCCCCAGCCCAAACCGGGCTTGTGGCCTTCGGGAAGAGTGGGGCTGTCTCGTGATGCCCGTCAGTCTGGCGCTGAGGCCCTGGCACACAGGGACACATTCACCGATGGCAGCGGAGGAGACGCCCGAGGCCCGCACGCACGCAGGCCGACCCCACAGTTACAACCACGGTGATCTTGTGGTCTCCGCGCCCGGGGCCCCGCCTGCCACCAGAGGCAGAATTCTGCATGCCTCCAAGTCAGGCGTTTCCGACAGTTTTTCCTGCCCGAGTCAGAGGGCAGGATGGGATGGGGTCATCTGAGCCCCAGCTTCTAAGGCTTGCCTCCAAAAATAGGCCTTTCTTCCTGTGTCCAGGGCTCTGCCACGGGCCCTGCAGGAAAACGCACGTTTCCAAGGCGGACATCTGGGAGCTCCAGCCGGCCACACGCTCGGGAGCCAGGCCACAGCCAAGTGTCACGGGACCCTGGGTGACACCTGCCCCCCCACCCCCCGCCCCGTGGCTCCCATCCCCTTCCTTGGGTAAACGGTGCACATTTTTAGATCCTGAGTCAGGGAAGAATCTGGGCATGTTGGGACCAGCAGGTGGGTACTCCAGGGACGGCTCCTCCTGCCATGACCCCGGCAAACTTTCCAGAACTTTCTCTTCCCCCCACTCTGGAAACCTGTGGCCACCCAGCCCGGCAACGGAGCCTGGGCCCCTGCCCCGGGAAGGCCGTCCCCGCTGCTGTCCGGCTGCCCAGGCATGAGTCACAGCCTGGTCTCAGCAGCGCCCTGCGGATTCAGAAGCTCGAGCCGTTTCCTGCAGATAGGTGATGATAAGTGCGGGGCAGACCTGGGGGGGCGGGGGGGGGGGCACACTGGGAGAGAGCCCTTCCTTCAGAGCCCCCGAGTGCTAATGAACAATTCCAAGCATTAGCTCCAGCAGCATTTAGGGATTTCCTCATCAGAGTAAACTTCCTCCCGTGTTATCTTCATTTTTGGCATCTGATAGGGTCCTTTTCTGGTCTCGTTTATTTATTTTTTTCCGCTCCAAGACACAGGCTGAGCAGCGCTTAGCCCCTGCGGGCGGATGGGCAGGTGAGGACGCAGGCCTGTTTGAAGCGCGGCCAACCGGCCCCCGAGGCCCACCTTCGCAGGGGCTGCCTCAGTTTCTCTTCCTGCGCCTGTCCCCGGGGCGGTGGAGGGGGCACGGCTGCGGGGCGCCCGCTGGGTTCTGCCGCGAGTCCTCCCGACTCCTGGACCCGGGCTCCCCCCCGCCGTCCACCCTGCGAGGCCGAGTTCCCGGGGTCCCCCGAGCCTGAGGCCAAAGCACGAACCACAAGGGCGATCACGGCGCGTGCCCTCTGGGGCCGAGGCCCTGGGCGCGCGTCCCCCGAGCGGGGCAGCGAGGCCTGCTTTGCGCACCGCAGCTCCAGGCCTCCCGGCCGCGGCTTCCTGCGGCTCAGCACTGGCCTTGGAAGGCGAATTTTGGCCGCGCTAAGTGATTTCCTGGAGGGCCGGCTGCTGCCTGGAGCGGACAGGCCTCTCCCGGCCAGAGATGAAACTAGATAACACAAGTTTTGTTTGGGGCTGGACCATTGGTCAGGAAATGAGGTAGAGGTTGAAGACGGAACTGGTGTCACCGGGTTATTCTGGGGGAAGCTGTCCCTGGAAGGCCCCGTCAGCCCTTGTAAGGACGGCGGAGAGGGTCCAGCGGGACCTCTCACAGGGATAGGCTGCCCGCTGCAGGCGATGCCCATGATGCCAGCCAGGGGGCATTTGGGGCCCTCTCTCCAAGGACGGCTGTCCAGGCGGGAGCCCTGTGCCTTCAGCGGGGAGCCGGGGAGGCTGTGCCTGCGTCTGTGTGAGCAGAACTGACCCAGCACCTGCCCGAGTGCAGCCCAGAGTCCCAGACCTCACAGCCTGGCAGGTGGCAAATGGGGAAAGATAGAAGAAAGGGCAGATGGACAGACAGACTGAGAGGTGGATGGACAAGCAGAGGAGAGCACGGGTTGGAGGGAGGGAGGGGGGAGGGAGGGATGAGTGATGGAGGGAGGGAGAGAGGAGGTAGGGAAGGAGGGAGGAGGGAGGGAGGAAGGGGGAAGGAGGGATGAGGGCTGGAAGGAGAAAGGGAGGGAGGGAGGAGAGAAGGAGGGAGGGAGGAAGGAAGGAGGGAAGGGGGGAGGGAGGGATGAGGGATGGAGAAGGGAGGGAGGAGGGAGGGAGGGCAGGCACCAGTGGTTTCGAGGGCACAGTTTTGTAGGGCGCTTTCTGTCTTTTTTCTGAGAGGAAGAAACTACGTAAAAGTAATTCTAGAGCCCCTTGGGCTGCTGCACTTGGGCCAGCGGTATAGACGGCCTGTTTCTCCAGCAGACAGAGAGGCCAGCCCGTGCTGAGGGGCAGAGGCCTCAGGAGAAGGCCACAGGGCTGTGCTCTGTCTCCACCTCCTGGATGGCCTCCTGGCCTGGCCCTGGCTGCTGCCCCGCCCCAGCCTGCCTCCTGGCCCTCGCACAACCCCAACGACACAACAGGAACGACAGTGAGAGCCGGAAGGCCGTCGTGCACCAGACCCTGGGCAGAGCCCCCTTGCTTCCCGAGAGGGGGAGGAATATGGGCCCTGAGGCAGAAATGCAGGCTGCAGGGCCTGGGGAGGGGGAGGGGGCAGCCGTTTGTGGGGAGAAACTTTGAGGGAAAAGGGACGGTCTATGGGACGAACCGCCCACCCGATGTCTCTCCCGTCGAGGACAGAACACATCTTCTGTCCAGGACGGGCATGGCGACCAGGGGAAACGCTCCACTTCCCAGCTTCTCTGGAAGTCGGAGCGGACAACCAAATGCCAGCAGGTCCTGGGAAGTTCCAGGGGTCCCCCAACCAGGCACCGCCCCCCACCCCTTCCACATTTTCCTTCCCACAGGGAAAGCTGGAATCACAGCTGGAGGCACAGCAGCCGTGTTGCAGCCATGAGGACAAAGCCACGTGCCCAGGGCGGGGAGGCAGGAAGGCAGAAGGAGGTTGGGCCCCTGGAGGCACAGAGGTCCTGCCATGCCAGCCCGAAACTGCCCGCCTGATAGATCAATGGACCACATCTTTCAAGTCGCAATGGTATGATTTTCTGTGGCCTGCGTCCAACGATCCCTCTATGGCACGGCCATCGGTGAGAAGCCACAGGACAACGTTATGATTCCTCCAGATGAACCAGGGTCAGGCCACCCCCAAATCACAAAGGCCTCGGGGGCCCTCTCCCCAGCAGCTCCCTGACTGGGGGGCTCCTCAGGGAAGACCAGAGGCAGCGATCGCCACGCACGGTTGTAGGAATGTCGACATCTGGGCGGCGGGCAGAGCTGAGCTGTCGTCCGCAAGACCACCTGCCCGAGGGGGACAAGAGCGGGGCCTGAGAGGGGCACCGTCTCCCTCCCCCAGGCGGAGGACCCAGCTCCAAGCACCAGGAATGAGCCTGACACTTAGAGAACATTCCAGAGAGAGAGGACCAGTTCTGTTCCAATAGGTTCATTCTTCCCTCCTGGGTAATTTTGAGGGACAGCGCTTTGGGGAAGGAACCCGAGTCTATGGCTCCCTGCAACCTTGAGTGCCTTTGCAAAGGCTGGGACAGCCAGGAGGTGCCCCCAGGACACGGCAGAAGCGGATGGAGCTAGGATGCGCTCAGGCCGACCGGATCAGCTTCCCGCGGCCGCGTCCCCGCGTCCCCACGTCCCCACAACCTGGGTTATTTTCTCAGTCTGGAGGCTAGACGTCCGGTCTCACTGGGCCGAGATCAAGGAGTCTGGGGGGCTCCGGTGCTCCTGGGCCGTGGCTCTGTGGTCACACGACCTCTCCCCTGTCTGTGTCACATCTCACCCACCCCCCTCTGCCTGTCTCTTAAAAGGACACAGGTGATGGAATTCGGGGCCCACGGGATAACCCAGGGAGGTCACCTCGTCTCAAAGCCCTGGAGTCAATCACATCTGCGAAGACTGTTCCTTCCAATGAGGTCATGTTGATGGTCTCCAGGGATTCGGAGGCGACTATCTTTGGAGGAGTCATTACTCAGCCACCCACAGTGACGCTGCCTCTCGGAGGGCTGGGTTGCAGATCCCGAGCGGGGGTGTGGGCCCAGAGCAGCCCCCTACACCCTGGGCTTCCTGGGGCTCCCCGTGCCCGGCCGCGGGCCGCAACTGCCCCTTGCAGAACATCGCCAGTGTGGACCGAGGCCCCGGGCGCCTCCAGCCCCGATTCCGGAAGCAAGAGGACAGAATGGAAAGCAAGCCCTGGGTCCTCATCTGCCCCACTCCGTGGCTTTGGGCCGGTTTTTCCTTTCTGAACCTCTCTGAACACTAATTTCCTCGTATAGGGTACGAACACCCACCCCGTGGGATCTGAACGGAACGGTTAGGCACCTAGTGGGCACGGACGCTCGGGGCAGCCGTGATGGGTGCGGCCGGGGCCAGCGTCACGATCCCGCACCGTTTCAAGCTATGCCCGCATTGCTTGGCACAGGAAGGGTCCACGCTGACTCGGGGCGCTGAGCCCCCCTCTCCCAGGAGGCGTCTCACCCCGTGAGGCCGTGACCTCAGTGGGCGGGCTCCCCTGCTCCCCAGCAGAGCTGAGGACACGGCCAGGGCCTTCTGGGCAGCCGCCGTGAGAAAAGCCACCTCTGCTGGTGTGCTCGCACCAACCTGGGCACCCAGCTGCTCGGAGCAGGTACCCCCAGGTCCCGCCTTCCTGCCTGGGTCTCCCGTCCTCCGGCCCCGTGCCTGGGTGCCCCCAGCTGGCCCGCCTCTTGGCCTTCCTCTCTGTCCCCTGGCGGGGCTTACCCTCCGACTTGGCCACAGTGGCTTCCCTGGCTGGCCTCGGGCCAGGGTTGAACCTTCTCTTCTGTCCGTGCCCCCGCGTGGCCCTCTGCCGCAGACAGCCTGCGACCCTGGAGCTGGCTCCAGAGCCCGCCTTTGACTGGTCCCCCTCGTGAGCAGCCCCAGCAACGCCAGCAGGGCCAGCAGGCCCGAGAGACCCTCCTCAAGGGGGATCCTCCCGAGCGCCCGGTTTCTTGGCTATCACAGAACTCAGCTCTGAGTTTTATCTGACTCTGGAGGTCACCTCGACCTGTCCCCTGCTTGCTGCATGAGGGTGCCCTACCTGGGGACTTGGAATCAGATGCATGGGGACACCCCAGCTCTCCTTCCCGACGCCCCCAGGAACCTTCGGAAGCGATCCGCACACACAGGTGTGCACGGACGTGCACAGGAGCACACGCACCCGGTCCCACCTGGGACAATGGTCTCTGCAGCGGGGACAAAGCGACTGCTGGCCTGCACAGTGTGCCCTCCTTTGTAACGTTATTTACCCGTGAACCATGCTTCCCAAGTCCTATGGAAATGCATTCTCTGAGCCGGTCATCTCCTCGGCCGTCTATACAGTTGTTGATCTACTGCGCGGGTTTTTGCTAATAGAGCAAAGGAAATTCAGCACTCCTTGGCCAAAGGATCCTCGGGCGCGGGGCTCGAACCCGTGAACCATGAGATCATGACCTGAGCCGAAACCGGGAGTTGGATGCTTAACCAACTGAGCCACCGGGCGCCCCACCCTGGGGCTCCTTTAACCTGGGGGCTCTGATGCAGCGGGTGGGAGCGGGGCCCGGAGTTTGCGTTTCCAGCAAATTCCCAGCCGCTGGCCCAGGACACCCCTCCCGTAGCCCCGCGTGGAGACGGTGTCTCGTGTGCAGTTTGGAAATTGGCTAATTCAGGCATAGGTGAGCCCTACGCACAGGGCACGTTCCCGGCAGGGTGGGTTGAGCCAGGTCTCACCTTCGAGCATGGCACGCAGGCCTGGTGCAGACAAGTGCTACTAAAGATCAGCTCAAGGGACGTCGGTGTTGGTGGCATTGGAGTTGGGTGTCCCGAGGCCAAGGTGACCCCTCGCCGGTCAGAAGGGCATCCCCAGGCACACTACGGGTGAGCAGTAGAGAGGGGACCCCTTGCCCCTGGGGCTCCTCCCCCAGCAGTGTCAGGGGACGAGACGGACGCTATCCCTGCCCTTTCCCGGAAGAGGAAGCTGGCCTGAGCAGACCACACAGCCAGACACACGCACACCAGTTCCCCCCGACTCTTCCCAGAGTAGACGGAGAGCTGTGTCGCGAACGTCCATCTGCCAGACCCACTGGCCACGTCTCCTTGCAGACACAGAGTTCAGGGAAAAGCAAAACCCACGCTGATTCTCCACCCCTGAGGCAGGGCCCGGGAACGCCGGGTCTGCCTTGCCTGTTTCTCTGAGAGGCTGGCAAGGAAGGAAGCCAGGTCAGTCCACGGCCCAACGGCACCACCTCCCCGGGCCCAGGATCTGGCCGGGGTTAAGGGACCGCTTGTGCCTGCCTCAGTTTCCTATTCTGTCGTGTGAGAATCATTGTACCACCGACCCCCCAGGCTTGTTCTCAGGGTCGGACGTAGTGACGTATTGCCCGTAACGCAGGAGAATCTAGCAGAGGCCAAAACAGACGTGGACCCCCGCCCTCCAAGTTGGCGCTCCCCACGCTGGTGATGAGTGCAGGTCCCCTGGCCCCACCCCCGCTGCGTGGGACGGTTTGTATGAGAAGGGAATTTCGGGAAATGCTGTCCCGACTCAGCCAGCCAGAGGAAAGGCAGAGCCTGATGTATCGACCAGCCTGGGCTGAGCACAAAGCAAGACAAGGTGCTGGGCATTTTGAGGGTGAGCGGTCTCCTATGGGGATAAGACGGCACTCAGACGCCGGGAGGCAGGTGTCCTGGGCCCCCTTCCCAGCAGGCCCAGAGGACAGCAGAGGTCCAAGGCTAACATGTGAATACAGATGGGCAGATTGCTTTCAGGCCGTCTGAAGGGAGCAGCGAAGGGAAAATGGGCCTTGAACTCGGGCGGACCTTTGTTTAAAACCTGTCACTCACAGCTGTGTGGCAAATCCAGGACCTCTCACGGCTCCAAGTGGGGTCCTCTGGTAAGCAGCATCCGCATCACGGGGGGGCTTGTTAGAAACGCAGGATCCCAGGCTCTGCCCCAGACTGCCGGAATTAGCTTCTGCGTTTTGGCAAGCTCTCTGGGGGGGGGTTCTGGGCCCTTGAGAGTTTGGTAAGCTTTGTCTTCGCCTCCTGGAACCTCGATGTCCTCATTCGCCAAATGGGAGAACACAGCATATCATTAAGGATCCTCGTGGCTCCCACTAACACAAAGGTCACTCAAAATAGCATAAACAGCCGGGAAATGTGATGGCCGCTGAACCTGGCAGCCCAGGGTCAGGCAGGTGTCAGGGTCAACGTAGCCCGGTTCACTCCGCAGGCCCCTCTGGAGGTGTCCTGGCAATGCCCTGCTCTGCCTGTGGTTTTATGCTTAGCCTGGGAGCAAGCTGCTGTCACATTTTTTATTGTGAAGTTTGTCTTCTCCTTTTAACACCCACAGGATCTGCAGTGATAGTCTCTCTTTTTTTAAAAAACATTTTATTGTTTATTTTTGAGAGAGAGACAGAGAGCAAGCAAGGGAGGCAGAGAGAGAGAGAGAAAGAAAGAGAGGGAGACACAGAATCTGAAGTAGGCTCCAGGCTCTGAGGCATCAGCACAGAGCCTGATGTGGGGCTCGAACTCACAGAGCGGGAGATCATGAGCTGAGCTGAAGTCGGGCGCTTAACCCACTGAGCCACCCAGGAGCCCCAGTTTTTAGTTTTGTTGATCTCCTCCATTATCTCTGTTTTGTGTCTCTTTGGCTTCTGCTCGTGTCTTTATTACTTCCTTCCTTTTGTTTACCTCGGCTTTATGTTGCTCTTTCTCCTCCAGGCTGGGTTTGGAGGAGCTTAGGTCCAAATTGATTCTGGGCTTTTCTTTTTTCCAATGTCAGCATTTAAAGGTATGCGTTTCCCTTTAAGCACTGCTCTAGCTACACCCCACATATTTTGAAATGTCTTGTCATCATTCAGGATTTCAATATTTTAAAGAAGAAGTATCAATTTATCGATCAGGATGATTAGTCCTGTTTTTCAATCCCCTATATATTTACGGATTGTTTTGGGTCTAGTTCCATCAATTATTGAGAGAGAAAGTCGAATATTTTACTATGATTGTGGTTTATTTCTCCTTTAATTCTGCCGATCTTTGTTCGTGCATTTTGAGGTTCTAATATTAAGCCCATACGCATTTAAACTTGTTGTGACTTCCTGATAAATTGTCCTTTTCGTTATTATCTCAATATCTTCTCTGATGTTGATAAGGTCACTCTAGCTTTCCTATGCTTACCATTTACATGGGATACCTTTCCCATTCATTTACTTTCATTCTGTGTCTCTATTTAAAGTATATATCTGGGTCCCCTGGGTGACTCAGTCAGTTAAGTGTCCGACTTTGGCTCAGGTCATGATCTCCTGGTCTGTGAGTTTGAGCCCTACATTAGGCTCTGTGCTGACAGCTCAGAGCCTGGATCCTGCTTCCAATTCTGTGTCTCCCTCTCTCTCTGCCCCTCCTCCACTCACACTCTGTCTCTCTGTCTCTCTCTCAAAAATAAATAAACATTAAAAAATTTAAAGTACATCTCTTGTAGGCATATGATTGCGCATATGGTTGAGTCTTGCTTGTTTATTCAGTCAGACAACCCTTTTCTTTTAATTGAACTCTTTATACCATTCATATTTAGTGCAATTATTAATACGGCTGGATGTAGGCCTATCGTGTTATTATTTATTTTCTATTTGTTCCCTCTATTTCTTTCTCTTCCATTTCCCCCTTTTTGCTCTCTTTTGGACTATTTGGATGTTTTTTAGAATCCCATATGCCAGTTCTAAGATTTCCTTTTGGCTCATTTTTATATTTCTTTCTTCTCTGCTGAGATTTATAATTTTTTCATTCATCCTTGGTGTATTTTCTTTCCCCTCACTGAGCATAATTATAATAGTTCTTTTAAAGTCCTTGTCTGATAATTCCAATATCTGGATCATTTGGGGATCGGTATCTGTTGATTGTTGATGGGTCACATCTTTCTGGGTCTTTGAATGTTGAGTAATTTTGAATTATATCCTGGACATTGTGAATATTATGTTATGCTGACTCTGGGTTTTACTACAGTCCACTGAAGAATGTTGATGTTTTAGATTTTGCTGGAGACTTACCTGGTTAGACTCACGTCGTAAATGCTGCCTTTCCATCTGTGGATGGTGGTGGAGATCTCAGTTCAATTCTTTAAGCCTTTGCTCTGCTGTTCTAAGCCTCTCCTCTGCACGTGTGGTTCTGGGTAGCCTGGGACTTCTGTGATGTCACACCCAGAATTCTTCTCCATCTCAGTCCTCTCTGGTGGCAGCTGTGGCTTCTCAGGTTCCTTTCTCTGGTTCCTCCAGCTGACAAAAGACGGGGAAGATCCTTCTGGCATCTTAACCACACTGCTCTGAGCTTGCAGCCTGCCCAGGAGGAAAAGCCATAAAAGGTGGAGAACTCGCCTCCGTGCCACCACCACTTCAGGTTTTGACTCCCTTCAACAATCTTCCTACATGTGTTTACTTTTCAGAATCTTCAAGTAGTTTTATTTTGTGACCAGAGTTCACCGTTGTTATCCGTGGGAGAGCTAGTCTGGGGAGGAGTCCAACCACCGTACCAGAAGCCAGCTCTCTAGACACAGTGCTGGCAGTGCTGATGGGCTTACTGCTGCTGCCCGTGATAAAGTGGGAGAGCAGAGACAAGCAAAAAACAAAAAACAAAAAGGTCTGCTAAATATAAAGGAGCCAAGACTTGCTACAGTTGCATATCAAACCATTTCTCAATGCCCACTTCTCTGATATTCCCAGATTAAGAAAAGGCTTTGGAGCAAAGATCAAATTCAGGTTCAAATCGTAAGAGCCTTTTTTTCAGATCTCAGAAAGCTCTAAGCTGGTTGCCTCGCGGGTCCTCGCCATGAAATGAAAAGCTCTTCATAATCTTTGGAGAGACTCCCCACGGCACCGTCATGGGAAGCCCAGGGGAGAAGAGAGCTTACCTTGAAGAGAGTCATCTTGTCTTGCCTTGCCTAGCAGAATGGATTAAAACTGATTCATTAAAAAAAAATCCATTGAGTTGTTAAAGAATTGTAACAACTCACACTAAAAGAGATAGAGACAGCTGAAAATAAAAAGAGGCCTTTGGGGGCACCTGGGTGGCTTAGTCGGTTCAGCGTCTGACTCTAGATTTTGGCTCAGGTCATGATCTCACTGTCGTGAGATCGAGCCCCGCGTGGGGCTCTGTGCTGATGGCACAGAACCTGCTTGGGATTCTCTGTCTCTCCCCCACTCATGCCATCTCCCTCTTTCTCTCTCTCAAAAATAAATAAATAAACATTTACATAAAATAAAAATAAAAAGAAGCCTTTGGACCCCTCAACTTCTATGGGCAGGAAACATACTGGGAAAAGGGCTTAATGGTAAGCACGGGAGGTTTTGTCTGGAAGAGGAAGTCTGGCCAAACCCAGAGCCCAGAGCCCAGAGCCCCAGGGACTCATTCCCAAGGAGTAGGACTGAGCCCCACACAGGGTACCGACGACACGTGCCCAGCTGGGTCTCAAAATCGCTATGGACTTGACGGCTGCCATTTTTACACACTGGAATTTCAATTGGGATTCCCGTGGCGGCTCTCTTTCTGTGTCACCACTGCATTTGGGTGTGAGGGCCAGGTAACTTGTCTCCGGTTCATGGTTGCCACTCAGGGAGCTATGGAGGAGCTGTGCTCGAGAACCCGCATCTGAAGACCACTGTTCACCTGCAGTTGATGGAGAGCAAGGGATCCTAGACCTTGAGCTCAAGCTGTGATGGGATAAGAGTTGGGCGAGGGGGAACTATAGGGAAAAGCAGGGGGATACTTTGCCCGTGGGAGGGGTGTGAATTGTTGCGGCCAGAGGGCAGCCTGTGGTAGGGTTTTCCAAACGCGACCACCGCCATCTTCCCAGAACCCACTTGACCCCCCTAGCACAAGGCAGAGTCCGTTTCCACTTCAACCTATGACTGTCTTGAACAGACTGTGGCCCGTAGTGAGGCTGTGGGATTTCCAGGTCATAAAAGTCGATCTATCCCGTCCCCCAGTCAGCGCTCACCCCTGGAATCCAGCCACCATGTTGTGGGGGAGTCCGAGCCCCACACGCAGGCCACGTGGGGGTGCTCCAGCCAACAACCCCAGCTGAGGACTCGGCCAAGAGCCCCACGTGAACTGCCGGACGTGTGGGTGAGCGAGCCTTCCCTGCTCTGCCCTGTCCACATCCCTGATCCACAGAATCTGTGAGCACAACAGACAGTGGGTTTGCACCACGGAGTTTGGGGCGGCTTATACAGGAACGCGGTGACCAGAGCAATGGTTTTGCAACAGATTCCCAGAGGCCGGATATGGTCACACTTCTCACCCTGGAAAGGGGACCGGGCCTCGGGATAAAGGGCCCGGCGTAACGTGCAGGACAAGGCCGTACGCAGTCCTGGGAAAGGGGTGAATGCTTTCAGGGGAACACACAGCATCCTCCATTTGCGTCCCTTGCACCAAATGCAATTTGAAACCGCAGGGAAGGAGCAAGGTCCGGCAAACTTCTGGGAAGGCGAAGGAGAAGGGGCTGCAGATCTCTGTTGCTGCCTCTTTCCTGTTCGGCAGAGAACGGAAGAACATTTCTTAGCCTCTTGGATCACATCAGAATCTGAGCCTGGGGTTCAGTGCCCTCTTTCTTCCATTCTTTCTCTTGGATCCCTTTGCCTCTGAGGCATTATCTGACTGTTATTGGCATCGTCTGTGGCCCTCCACCCAGCAGCACCGCACGACCAGGCAGCCGGCTGGAAGAGTCGGGTCCTGGCTCGACCCGAGCTCACTAGGTTAGAATGAGCGAGGCTCCCCAGGAGACGCACAGACCCCCAGGAATTTGACGAAGGCTGCTCTACCCTGACTCATCGGCAAATCCAGATCCCTGAGACAGCAGAGGGACCCTCGCCCCTGGGGCATGTTTAACCCATACAGCAGGGCCGCTCTCCACTGGAGTGGTGCCAACCCACACCCCCGGAGGTTGGTGCACCCCGCTGCTGGAGGGAGCCTCGCGCAGCGCCTAGCGCGGGGATGGGGAAGGGTTTCGTGTCGCATTGCACCACGTGCACACCTGGCTGGTGGGTCCTTAGCCCCAGGAGCTGGGCTGAGGATGTTTCCGGAAGGGGAGTCTAGTGTCTGCAGGAGAGAGTGCTGTGATCAATTAGTGATGTCTGCCAGGGCTGAGAGGGGGTGGTGCCCGGGGTGAAACTTATTCCCCTCGAGCCTGGAGCAAACGGACTCTTCCTGCCCTTTAAAAGCCTTCTTCCCCTCCCTCCCGGCTGGAAGATCTTACTAGAGTTGTTACAGCTCACAAGCCCATCTCTGCACCTGCCCGTCAACCATCCGGAGCTCCGTGTTCACGTGGATGGGGTGGATGTGGGTCCGTGGCATCTGGCCGGGGCCTGGCTTCCAGCCCTCCGTGGCCACCCTGGGAGCTCGGGGGCCGAGGAGTCTTGCCCTCCAGCCCGTAAGACTCACCCTTTGACTCCCTCCCGATGGCAGTCAGACACTACCTAACTGTCCGCTGGGTAAGGTGCCCAGGTCTCGGTAGTAAGTCTGGTTCCAGTTACTTTCCAACCTTAAAAGCAAGACCTGCTACGTGTCTCAGATCTGGGGACACCCCTTATCCCCAGGGGCCTGGTCCCTCTGGGAAAATGCCTCGCCCCTCAGGAGGGGCAGCTGTCCTGCTTTTCAGAGCCCAGACCTTCCCGCCTGACCCCAAGCTGGGCAGGAGCACTGTCCCCATTTTATAGATAAGTGACCTGAGTCGTGGGTGACACAGCTGATCCCAGGCGGAGCCCGGGGTGAGCTAATTACAGCAGCCGCAGCCCCAGGTCCTGGCCTCAGACCGAAGGCTCGCACGGGGCACCGAGTGCCAGCAGCAGGCTGGGAGCGGGCACCTTCGCCGGTGGAAAACTTCCTCCAGCCTCTCTTAAGGCCTGTTCCCTCCCACAGGAGCTCTTTGGAAGCATGCCTGATGACCTGGGCACATTTTTTCCAAACACACCCTTCTTCCCTCTCCCGAAATCTCAGTGTCTCTGGCCCATTTCCCTGCAGAGAGGCCAAGGCAGGCCCCAGGGCTGTACAAAGGGCTCCTTCCCCGGCCACTGTCCCGGCCCGCTGGGCGGGGACGCTCCGCAGAGACCCTAGGCGGAGAAGCCACAAACAATTTCGCCATGGAAGAGAACGCCAGCGTGGGTCTGCACCGTTGTGGGCTCTGGAGTCGGGGCCAGGCCAGCCCCACCTCCAGTGAGAGCAGAGACGGGTCCACTCCAGCCGTGGGGACTCCAGAATCTCCCGGGTGGGAGCGGGGACCTCGGAGACGCGGAGGCTGGGCCGGGGGATCTTGGACACTCACCAGCCGCGGGGCGAGAGGGATGCGTCCAAGATCCCAGAGCAAACCCCTCAGGCCGCCGTCACATCAGCCCGCTGTGTGTGGGGTGTGGCCCGTCTGTTCCCGGCTCAGCCTCACCGCCCCACTGCGGCCCCATCAGGCACATGGGCAACAGAGTTCCCGCGGCAACTGGTGGCTCACCCTGGAGCACCTGCTTCCAGAGCGTGTCTGGTCCCTCTTGGTCCAGGACTCCTCCCCACTCCTGGGGTGCGGGACCCCCAGGGGCCGCTGCCTGGGGGGACTCTACGGAGGAGCGGAGGGGCATCAGCCTCCGGGGGGGCTCCCCAGGACAACAGGGGGTCACGTCTCCCGACAGGCCCATGGTGCTGTTTCCGCCCCATCCCATCTGCTCCCCTGTGTTCTCACCTTACCCACTCTGTTTATGAGCGAAGGGGGGGCTCAGGGAGGGGAAGAGAGTCGCCCAGGGGTCACACAGCTCCCGAGTGGCGAGGCCCACGCACAAGCCAGGGTGACTCCTGGACCGTGACAAAGATGTCCCAGCGGTGGCCGTGTAGACAGGGTCATGACTCCCCTCCGAGGGCTCCTCCGAGCCTGTGATGCCAGAGGCAGGGTGATGCAGGGTGTCCACAGCCCCCCACGCCGGGAAAAGCAGAACTCCGGGGGATGCAGGGTCTCGGGGACCCAGGGGCCTGGGACCAGGCCCTGCAGACGGCCCCCGGTGTCCCCGGGCATCCAGGAATGCAGAGAGAAGCAGGAGCGGGTTGCTGCCATCTGGGACCCAGCGTCTCGGGCAGGCGGGGGGTTGTGTGGGCAAACGGACACCAAGTCACGAAACGTCACCACGAGACCCTGAAAGTTTCAACCAGCAGCCGGGAGCACCAGGGAAGTTTCCCCGAGGAGGGAGGCCGCGTGGAAGGGCCAGGGGGGGGGCAGGCTAGGGACAGAGCGGGGTGGGGTCCGAGGTGTGCTGGGACTGACGGCGGTCACCGTGGGAGGAGGCCAGGCCGGGGGGGGGGGGGTGGGTAATGCAGTGCCAACACATACAAACAAGGAAGTGGCTGTCCCTGCGCGTGGGTGACAGACTGGGTGGGTGGCTGAGCGCAGGTGACGGCTGGGGCCGGAGCGTGGACAGTGCTCAAAGAAAGAGGAGCCACCGGGTCTGCATCCGAGGGTCAACTAGAAGAAAAAGAGGCCGTGTC
The DNA here is from genome assembly GCF_022837055.1 of Prionailurus viverrinus. Taxonomy (NCBI): domain Eukaryota; kingdom Metazoa; phylum Chordata; class Mammalia; order Carnivora; family Felidae; genus Prionailurus; species Prionailurus viverrinus. The sequence continues at coordinate 111,619,993 of NC_062570.1, forward strand.
TCCCACTTGTTTGTTGTGGCTCATGTCCCTACTTTGTCACACACAAAAAAGGCGGGGGGTATTTGAGGTGGTTTACAATATGCGATTTTTAGTGAGAAGAAACTAAGGGGAAGAGACCGAAGAGGCAGAGGCAGTGGTCAAATATACGCCATAAGGTCCTCTCTGCATGCTGTTTGGTGTGGCAACGCATGTGATGCTGAGTTCCCTGGCAGCCAATGCAAAAAGGAAAACGCGTTCTGCCAATCAGTCGCAAGCTGCTGGGAGGTGTTGGGCTCCAGCTACTTCTGGACAAGAAGACGAATGTCATGTCCAGATCGTGCAGACTTGTATGCATGCACGATGCGTGCACTTGTAAGCCTCCCTGGGGACGGGCGTACGGCTCAGGCCTCGTACGAGGGATGAGCCTCGGCAGACAGGACTGCTGCAACCTGGTGGCTGGGCTTCTTCGAGCTGTGCCCGAGTGCAGCTTCCCACCAGGAGTGGGAAGCATCCAAATTCAAAGCTTGCAACTGCCCACACCCACAAGATTCTGCAAAGTCCCCACCCTCCTTACAGACAGGACCAAACCACAGCGCTGGGGGGGGTGGGGCCAGGGCGGGCGACAGGCACCACCCCACCTTGAAAGCCGGTGTTCGATCTTGGCTGTGCGCTGGAATCACCCAGGAGCTTTAAAGACTCTGGTCCCTTGGGGCACCTGGGTGGCTCGGTCGGTTAAGCGTCCGACTTTGGCTCAGGTCATGATCTCGTGTCCATGAGTTTGAGCCCCACGTCGGGCTCTGTGCTGACAGCTCGGAGCCTGGAGCCTGTTTCGGATTCTGTGTCTCCCTCTCTCTCTGCCCCTCCCCTGTTCATGCTCTGTCTCTCTCTGTCTCAAAAATAAATAAAAACGTTGAAAAAAAAATTAAAAAAAAAAAAAAAAGACTCTGGTCCCCGGCCCCACCCCCAGTTCTGATCTCATCTGCTCTGGGTGTGGTCCAGGCGTGAGGGTTTTTAAAGTTCCCAGGTAATCCTCACGTCCAGCCAAGTTGAGAACCGAGACTCCGGGAGAGCTGGATTACCCGTCCTCTGTGCCAGCTCGCAGTTTGGCAAGCGTCCAGCGGCAGAGAATTGGGGTGGTGACCCGAGGGCCCAGTCCCCAGGGAATGATGGGGAGGGAGGGTGGCCCCGGCAAACCCCAGGCCTGAAGGGAGGGCCACCCACCTTGATGTGGAGGTTAATCAATGGCCATGGAGATCCTCCAAAAATAACTTGGGCCCTGCTCCAAGGTCCTATCAAGTGGGTGACGGGGCCCCCAGTTTTACTCCTGGGATAAGTTTTTCCCAAAGGGTGCTGCCCCACACGATACATACGACATTATGGAGGAAAACGTCCACGGGCAAAGAGGTTAAGAAATCTACGCACCAACTCCAGCAGGTCCCCCTCGGGTCCTGCTTGCCATTTCCCAAGTGCCCCGGGGTCCCCCACTCTGGCCGTACAACTCTGTTTCCCCATCTAGCGTTCTCAGGATCCGGCTCTCGGAGCTGGTTCCACCGCACACGCGCTGGGAAAAGCTACCGCCATCATCCCAGCCGAGTCCGGTCGTTAAAAAAATAACAATTTATTAAAGAACTCACAGGGCCAGCACACGTACGGCACCCAGCTTGGAGCACGGAAGCTGCCCAGTGAGCCTCCCGAGATAAAGCAGCAGAGACATGCATCCACAGGTACGCGGGCAAGTTGAAACTGACTTGTCAGCACTTGGCTAAACGTTGGCAGAGGTGTGCCGAGAACAGCCTTTCGGGTTTGGGGACCGCTTCCTGACAGCAGTTACGCACTGGCTCCGATCACCTTTTAAGGAGATTTCCAGCTGGTGACACAACAATCACGCTGGTAGCAGGGTTAATATATTTAACACACCAACAGCTCCGAAAAACGAATGAGGGGGGAAGATGCTATAAATCAACAGACAGTGACAAGGGGCAAGAAAAAAGTCATCGAAGAAGTAAGAACTGACTTCTAACCGATGCACGATCCAGTAACAAACATCCCCAAGCCTTCAGCGGATTGTAACTGTGGCAATTTGTTTCTTTAAGTGGAACAACGTTTCTGCTCGTTGCTCAGTCAAGAACGCGGGGTCTTGGATGCTCAGTGTCAGCACAGGCTTCTGGCGTTCTTGCTGGGAGAAGGTATGACACGGCAGGATGTGTAGACACTGCATCCCGGGGAACCTCTACCCTCCCCCGAGCCCGGGAGGAGATGCTGCTATTTGTGGACGGCCCGAAGATCTGCCACCGTGAAAAATAGTCTCCTTGTCAGCTAAAAAAATGAAAAGCGAATCCGAGCAACGGAGAGACGTGATGCGATCATACTTGCCGCCTCCTGTTAGGCAAATGCTTATCTGGTTTTGAGTGCAGGTGCTGCTTTATTCTAAATCGGGAGACGAACTATAACCCACGGGGCAAGTCTGCTGCCTGTTTTTGCACAGCTGTGAGCCAAGATCGGCGTTCAAATAACTTTTCGTGATTAAATACTTTTTCAAAAATTTTTGAGTCATTGAAACAGCTCGAAAGACGAATAGTATTTTGTGACCCGTGACAATTACAGAAGAGTCCCCTTTCAGTGTGCATTTGCTTACAGATCCTTACCGCAAAGGCAGAGCGGAGCGGTTGTGACAGAGACCACGTGTGGCCCCCAAAGTCTAAAATACGTGGGGCGCCTGGGTGGCGCAGTCGGTTGAGCGTCCGACTTCAGCCAGGTCAAGATCTCGCAGTCCGTGAGTTCGAGCCCCGCGTCAGGCTCTGGGCTGATGGCTCAGAGCCTGGAGCCTGTTTCCGATTCTGTGTCTCCCTCTCTCTCTGACCCTCCCCCGTTCATGCTCTGTCTCTCTCTGTCCCAAAAATAAATAAACGTTGAAAAAAAAGTAAAAAAAATAAAAAAATAAAATACGTACAGTCTGGGAGTGAATGTTCACCTTCCTAGTCTTTTGGTGGAGGGAAGGGAGGGGGCTGAGGATGAGTGGTGAGAATCCAGCTCAGCACCGGGGAAGGTGGGAGCATTGGTGAAGGGTGGGGCAGACACCCATGCCAGAGGCAGCCAAGTCAAGTAGGAAATGGGGAAAAAGATCAAATTAGAGGGTCCTGGTGATCTCGGCAAGAGGGGGTTTATAGAAGTAGCCAGGAGAAGAGGCAGAGAACTGCTTTTGGTGAGAGTAGTTTAATGAATTTATCAATGGGTAATCAACAAGCATTGACAGCATTTGTCAAATATCATCCACCTTGCTGGTTACTGGGGAAGTGATTTATCCATCCATCCATCCCTCCCTCCATCTTCCGTTCATTCATCATTCCTCCCTCTATGCATCCACCCATCCCTCCATTCACCCATCCATCCATCCCTCCATCCCTCCATCCCTGCATCCATCCATCCTTCCATCCATCCATCTGTCCACCCATCCATCCGTCCCTCCCTCCCTCCCTCCACCTATCCATTCATCCATCCATCCATCCATCCATCCATCCATCTCTCCCTCCCTCCCTCCATCCACTCATCCATCCATCCCTCCATCCCTTCATCCCTGCATCCATCCATCCTTCCATCTATCCATCTGTCCATCCACCCATCCATCTGTCCCTCCATCCATCCATCCATCCATCCATCCATCCATCTCTCCCTCCCTCCCTCCATCCACTCATCCATCCATCCCTCCATCCCTCCATCCCTGCATCCATCCATCCTTCCATCCATCCATCTGTCCACCCATCCATCCGTCCCTCCCTCCCTCCCTCCACCTATCCATTAATCCATCCATCCATCCATCCATCCATCCATCCATCTCTCCCTCCCTCCCTCCATCCACTCATCCATCCATCCCTCCATCTCTTCATCCCTGCATCCATCCATCCTTCCATCTATCCATCTGTCCATCCACCCGTCCATCTGTCCCTCCCTCCCTCCCTCCCTCCACCCATCCATCCATCCATCTCTCCCTCCCTCCCTCCATCCACTCATCCATCCATCCCTCCATCCCTTCATCCCTGCATCCTTCCATCCTTCCATCTGTCCATCCACCCGTCCATCTGTCCCTCCCTCCCTCCCTCCCTCCACCCATCCATCCATCCATCTCTCCCTCCCTCCCTCCCTCCACTCATCCCTCCATCCCTCCATCCCTTCATCCCTGCATCCATCCATCCTTCCATCTATCCATCTGTCCATCCACCCGTCCATCTGTCCCTCCATCCATCCATCCATCCATCCATCCATCCATCCACTCATCCCTCCATCCCTCCATCCCTGCATCCATCCATCCTTCCATCCATCCATCGACCCGTCCATCTGTCCCTCTCTCCCTCCCTCCACCCATCCATCCATCCATCCACTCATCCATCCATCTCTCCCTCCCTCCCTCCATCCACTCATCCATCCATCCCTCCATCCCTCCATCCCTGCATCCATCCATCCTTCCATCTATCCATCTGTCCATCCACCCCTCCATCTGTCCCTCCCTCCACCCATCCATTCATCCATCCATCCATCTCTCCCTCCCTCCATCCCTCCATCCATCCATCCATCTATCCATCCGCCCACCCATCCATTCATCCATCTATCCATTCACTCACTCATTTAACAAGTGTTTTCCGAGTATCCACTGTGGGCGGGGCCCAGTGGCACGTGCTGGGAAAACAGCAGCAAATGAGATCAACAAGGTGCCTGCTCTCAAGGCTCTTGTTCAAATATGGGAAACAGACAAGAAACACATAAACAGAGAGTGTTAGGTGCTGTAGAAAAAATCAGACACAGAGATGAGGTCCAGGTGACAGGCTGGGAAGGGAGCAGTAGCCGGTGCATTGGCCAAACCTGAGCTCAGTATCTTGCTTGTATTAACACCATCTGAATCCTCCCAATAGAGGGAAATGCACACGCACACGCACACGCGCACAAATGCATACATGTGCACGCACACACCACACCCAAAGCGTGATCTGGCCCACGGCGAGAAACAGACACCAGGGAAGTCCACGAGAACCACCGGCAAGGGGGACGGCTGAGCTGCTCCCTGACGGAAGAAAGAAAGTTCTAGAGGAGCGAGGGTGGGGACAAGATGCCGGGGAGGAAACATGGGCCAAAAACTATGATGTCTGGTGTCAGAAATCACAGACTGGAGAGGGGGGCAGAGAACTTTGGGGGTGACTGGCGCCCGGGGAGACGCAAGGAGGGCCTGCGGGGGGCCATTAGGACCTCGCCGGCGAATGAGCCGTGGCCGCCGGGGGCAGTGACAACACCAGTAGTTGAGGCAAAGCCCAGCGGGCCCTCTCGCTCCTACCACCGTGGACACGGCGTTCGCTGGGGCGTCCCACACCACCCCCCACCCCGGGGCCCCAGGCCCGGGGCTCCAAGCACCCCCGTGTCTCTGCTCCCCATTCTTTAATTGGAGGGGCGGGCGGGCAAGCACAGCCTTTCTGGAGCCTCGATTCCCACGGGGGGGGGGGGCGGCGGCCCCGGGAGCACCCCCTCGCCGTCCGGGCGGCCCGAGCCGGCCGCGGGCAGTGCGGGCCGCGGGGCCCCAGCGCTCAGCGTCTGCGCTCACACCCCGGGGTGGGGAGGGATTTCCATGGGGCTTATGGTGATTTATAATGGGAAACCTCCGCCTTCCCCCCACATTGTTCTCCCTGACAGAGGGAAGAAAGAAGGCACTAAATCTCCTCTCATCATAAGTAATGATGAAGCCGGCCGCTCCGGCCCCATGCCCAGTGCCCTCCACCGCGACAAAGTGCTCTATTGTCATCGGTAACATTTTTCTCAAAAAACCTTCAGCCGCGCACAAGGCCAGCGCCATATCCTTAACTGGATCTTCCTCATTGTCTGCGCCCGAGGGAAATGGAATGTGTCAGTCTGAGTGATGCCCCTTCAATACTTTTCAGGAGCCCGCGCTCGGGGCTTTGGCCCGGATAAAGCCGCCCCCACGCTTTCTCAGGCTCCGCGGCCCGGATGAAAGCCGGCCCGCCGGCCGCAGCCACCGCGCCACCTGGCCCACGGGGACGGTGGGCTCGCCTCCGGGGCCGGTGGCCGCCCCCGTGTCCCCAAGTCGGCTAGGGAGTTACCCGGGGGCGGGAGGGCTCGGGCAGGGTGGCGCTGGGCCAGCGGGCCGGGGGAGGGGCTGGGGAGGAGGCCGGGGGTGGGGGGGTGGGGGATCCCGAGGCCCCGCCAGCCGTCAGATGGGGCCCTGCCCCAGCCGTGCCCCCGGCCCAGCTAGGGGGCCGCGGTTCCCACCTGTTGGAGTCTCGGAGACTTTCAAGAGACCACTTTCTTCACTTGCAAGTTCAAGGCCTGCAAAACCACATCTGGCCAAGGGCGTTCATCCACTCGTTTGTTTGTTTGCTCCACTTTGCCAAGGGCGGGGGGGGGGGGGGGGAATGCTGTTACCTGTACCTCCCAGAGGTCAGGGAGGGGCGTCGGCCAGCAGCTTGGGTCCCCCCGACCCCACGCTCACAGCAGTAAATGGAGGGCCCCAGTGCAGGATGAAAATGCGACCTCGTTCAAGACGAGGGAGACGTTGAGACCTGGGGCGTGGGGGGGTGGCGGGGGGGGCAGGCGGGGGGGGGGGCGACCAGTGCAGGCGATGGCATGCTCGGCCCTGGGAGAAGCTGTCCCGCTCTCGGCACCCCTCCACTCTCTGAGGCCCCGGGGCAGGGACCTCCTTGCAAGGCCCCCACCCAACCTGCACAGACGGGCCTCTCCCGGGCCACGTGAGCCCTCGGAGCAGCTGGGGGGCCACCGGAGAGCCCCGGGGCGCCTGGTGCACCTCCAGCCTGCCTGTGCTGTGCTGTCACTCCCCGACCGTTGGCGGCTCTTGGTCTCCAGCCCCTCGTCGGTCACTGCAGGGCTCAGTGAGGGCTCCCGGTGGGAAGGGCCTCCCCCGACCCCTCTGTCATCTGCATGGGGAAACCGAGGCCCGCGGACAGGCTCCGTCCCCCTCGTGAGCTTTATGTCCCCGGAGAAACAGCAGGGCGGGACCCCGGCAGCCCTGGGAGATTGATGGGTCGTGGGGCAAAGTCGGGAGGAGGTGTGCCAGCCCAGGTCTGGAGACGGGAGAGGCAGGGCAAGATCAGCACAGCCCTTCCGCCCCCCGCCCCGGCCCACAGCTGACAGCGGGCACAGGGTGAGCCCGGCCGACCCAGACGGTCGCCAAGCGGTGCCCAGCCTCACTGCCAACGCACAGGCTCGGTGGCTGCTTGAGGTCCTGTGTCCCGGGGTGTTGGCTACACAGACCTTCATTGCAGCTACAGCGCCCGGCGGCGAGGGGGTCAATGGCCACGTGGTTTCCGTGCTTCCCTCTTTTCTCCAGAGCCGGGCCGATTCTGTGCCCCCAGAAGCCCAGCCCAGGCGCCCTCCTCGGAAGCCTGTCCTGATGGACCAGTCTGCAGGTGAGATGTCCGGGAAGGAGCCCTGCCCTGCGGGCCGGGGTGCGAAATCCCGCTTCGCTGCATCATGCAGCCGCGGCGGGATGGGGCCGGGGGGCTGGGAGGGTGTCAGGGTAGGATGGCCCGAGGCTTTGCTGGCCTCCACGAGGACTTTGGACTTTGTCCCGAAAGCAAACGGGAAACCCCGAGGATGCTGTGGTGGTTTGTCCCCCGACCCCCAAATCTCCCTCTCCTTTGCCACGCGGCTCTGCGTTTCCGCCCACGGGGGGCCGAGAGTGCCTGCCCGCCCCGCGAGGCCGGACTTGGCCATGAGATGCACGGAGGTTTGCAATGTCCCCGTGCAACGTTTCTGCCAATGCGCGAGAAGGTGGCCGGTGTCCCACTGGCCCGAGGAGAATGACGGGCCTCGAGCCGACCCGGAGCCCAGCCTGCGGGGCCCAGCCCACTCGCCAGCCCCCAGGCCCCCTCACCCGCCATGCTTGCTGGGCTCACTTCCCAAATAAAGCTCCTTCTCGGTCCGTGCAGCTGCTGGACCGGAACCCCGTGGACTGGAGGCATCGGTTTCTCCCGGTTCCGGGGGCGGCAAGAGCAAGGTGCTGGCTGAAGGAATGCCTGGGGAGGCTCTGCCCCCTGGCCGGCGGACGGCCCTTGTGTCACGGGGCAGGGAGCAGAGAGGGAGGCGACTTCTCCGGCGGCGACTTTTCCCGCAAGGGCACTCATCCCTTCATGACGCGCGGGTCCCCCTAGGGCCCCACCTCCTAACCTGGGCTGTTCGGACGGTGCTTCTGCCTCCTCCGGAGGGACAGGTAAGGACAAAGAGGGGACACTTGTCATGTGCCTGCCAGCCGGTAGGTGCTCACAGGGTGTAGTTAAGATGTGACAGCCCAAACCTGCGAACATTTCGGGCAGTGATTTCAGGCCGGAGGACAGCCCTGAGCTACCCCGCTCCCTCCCCTGGCTGGGGGGTGGGGGGCAGCCCCTGGGCTCCTCTCCGGGTCCTCCCCGGAGCCCAGCCTGGGACAGCAGACACTTCCTGCGGGGGGGTTGGAGCATGTGCCCAGGGCGGGGGGCGGGGAGCAGCCTCCTGGCCACGCGCTGATCTGAGCAACAGCCCCCTCCCCCCAGACCTGCCGCAGGGCTGCCCAAGGCTGTGGCCGTGGCCCCTTCTTCACCCTGTGCCTCCCGCACGGCCGCCACCCCCTCCCTCCACCCAGACCTCCGGGGAGAGCCGCTTGGGGAGAAGGCCGTCTCTGACGTGGTCCTTCCATACAGAGGGTGGTGGGCCTGTCAGATTGGGCACCCGAATCCAGGGTGATGATAAAACCTGTCCCTCCAAATTAGGCCAGAGCCCCCAGAGCCCTGCTGATTACAGCCAATGCACACCGCGGACAAAGGCCCCAAGCAGGTCCCTGGAGGGTCATTAATACGGATTGAGGCCCATTGTTTCCTCAAATTAGGCCACGGGGGTGCTCCTTGGGGAAGCACAGAGCGGGCAGTCGCACATCCACGGGCTCCTGGGTTCCGGCCTGCGGTCCTCCGGCTGGTGATAAAGACACCAGGCCGTTCCCGGGCTCGAGTCCCTGCTGCAGGGGCGTGGGATGGAAAAGTGACCGTGCGGGCCAGTCAGAATTCCTGACTCCCGTGGAGGGTTTCCACCTGCCGCACCCCTCGGGCCGCGGGCCGCACTGTTTACGGTTTATAACGCAGCCTTCGTCCGTTCTCTCCTTTGAGCTTTGCAACGGGTCATTGGGTCCCGTGACGTTCAGTGACGACTTGCCCCAGGTCACGCAGCCTATGAGAGGCAGGTGAGCCCGGAACTCAGGTAGCGGGACTCCCCCTGCCCCCCGCCCCCAGGACGCAACGCCCAGGACCCCGAACCAGGGCCCGGACGCGCGGACCTAACTCACGCGGTGTGTCCACGGCAAGAGCTCGAGTCAAGGTTGGAAGGATGACCCCGGCCCCGCCCCCACCTAGCTTCTGGTGCCGCGGGGTCAGAAAGACGTGTAGCTAGCACACCAGCCCCCAGCCGGCTGAACCCAGGCCGGGTGAGGGCTCTCAGATGGGGGGGTGGGGTGCCCAGAGGAGCTGGCCCTCGAAGCTGCCCCGGAGATTTAACGGGCAGGATGTGGGGACAGCAGGGCACCTCCATGTTCTGTGGGGCCCAGTGCACCATGAAAATGCAGGCTGCTTGCTCCAAAGTGATCAGAGCATTAAACCAAAGGTAGGGCCTTTCTGAGCGTGGGGTCCTGGTGCCCTGGTGAGGGGTGGGGGTACGTCAGTGCTCATTCAACACGCGTCTGAATGCACCTGCTTCAGGCCGGATACAATCCCTAAGCCCCTGGAGCTCTGACCCGACGAGCTGTGTGCGGCTCTCGGCAAACAATTACCGAGTGCTTACAGATGGTGCAACCACCCTGAAGGAAATCACCTCCCAGGTGAGGTAGGTGGCCACTGGGGGCGGGGCTCCGAGGGTGACCCTGAGAGCCCGCCTGACACTAAAGCCTGGATGCCCCTTTCGCCCCCGAGCGCTGTTATGCGAGTTTAGCCACGCTCACTGCCCCAAGAGGGGTCCCTGGCTGCCCCTCTCCCAGAGGCGGGCAGAGGAGGGGACTAGAAGGTGACTTAGTGTGCCAGGCCACGCGGTGAGCGAGGCTGGAACCAGCAGCGGGTTCACACCGCTGGCTCAGGCCCTTCCCCGGGCCCAACCCTGACCTTGTCCCAGGGCCCTGCGGGCTTCCGCAGGAGTCTACACCAGCCTGGAGAGGAGCTCAGGTCCCCTGGGTAGGCGGCTGCAGGCTTCAGGGGCACCTAGAGCCCTTGACACGCTGGAAAAAAGCTCCTCGGTCAGCTCTGCAGGGATCCTCTCGGACTGTCTGTCTCCCTTTCTCTGAATCTCTGAGTCTGGGGCAAATTCAAAGTCCCCTGAAAGCCTCCCACCCTCGGGCCTCAGCTGAGGCTGAGTCGGGCGCCCTAAACACGCTTCACAGTGAGACGGCTGGGAAGGGGTGTGCATCTGGCCACTCCCACTGGACTCCCAGGTCCCGCCAGGGCCACCACCCCCGACACTGACCCCAGCCAGGCTGGGGGAGAAACGGGTCTGCTGTGCGACCTACGGCGACACCACGGTGAGTGTGCATCGGCCCCCTTTTACAGAATGAGCTTGGAGAGGTCAGGGTCGTCAAGGCACCGCTGGTGTCTGCAGTAGCATTGAGTCTCGCGTTCCCAGGGGAGCCACCCGGCCCAGGAGACGGCCAGGTCCTCGGGGCGCCCGTGTGCCTCGTGCGGGTGGCCCAGGGGCCGGTGCCCGACAGCCTCCAGCATGCCCATGCTGAGCACAGCTTCGGCTCCTACAGTCCTCCGAGAGTCCCATTTTATGGGTGGGGAAACTGAGGCAGAAGGGGGCGGTCACTCATCCAAGGCCACAACGTATGCCACAGGCAGTCAGTCAGGCTCCAGGATCCGTTGTCCGTGCTGTGCTGCCTCTTCTGGTGGGGTTTGCAATGATTTTCCCGGCTCATTTCGGGAGCTCAGAGGTCACGCCCTGGGTGAGAGGCCAAGAACCGAAAAGTCCATAGCCCCCCTCGCCCCTCGTGGCCCCCTGGTCACCCCAAGAGGCCGATGCAGCTCACAGAGGCCAAGGAGCTATTCTGAACCAGCCCCGTGTGGGCTGAGGGGCCCACAGATACAGAGGCCCATGGGGGCAGGTGGCAGGAACAGACCCAGAAGCTCCTGTCTTGTGACTCTAATGCCTGTGACAGTGCTGGTCCCTGCAGGGGAACCAAGCCCAGAGGGGCCACAGAGAACTCTGTAGAGGGGGCCCCCCAGGGCATCCCTGGGCACCTGCTGGCTGAGGCACTCAGAAGGAGGCCCTGGGGCCGGATGTGGGGGGGGGTGTCCCTACAGCGGGAAGGGCTGGACCAGACACAACATCCACACCAAGTGAGGTTGCTGTCGGCTCTGAGGTTCTAAGTTCTTTAGATAGAGAGGGAGGGAGGAAGAAGGGCAGGCAGATGAGTAGGTAGAAAGAAGGGAAGGGAGAGAGGAAGGCAATGGTTGGAGGGATAGGTGGATGGATGGATGGATGGATGGATGGATGCATGGATGGATGAATGGATGGATGCATGGATGGATGCATGGATAAATGGATGGGCATGTGGATGGATGGATGGATGGATGGATGGATGGATGCATGGATGGATGGATGGATAAATGGATGGGCATGTGGATGGATGGATGGATGGATGGATGGATGAATGGATGGGCATGTGGATGGATGGATGGATGGATGGATGGATGCATGGATGGATGCATGGATAAATGGATGGGCATGTGGATGGATGGATGGATGGATGGATGGATGCATGGATGGATGCATGGATGGATGCATGGATAAATGGATGGGCATGTGGATGGATGGATGAATGGATGGATGGATGGATGGATGCATGGATGGATGAATGGATAAATGGATGGGCATGTGGATGGATGGATGGATGGATGGATGGATGATGAATGGGTAGATGAATAGAGAGAAGAAGGAAGGAAGGAAGGAAGGAAGGAAGGAAGGAAGGGGAAGGAAGGAAGGAAGGAAGGGGAAGGAAGGAGGAAGGAAGGAGAAGGAAGGAGGAAGGAAGGAAGGAAGGAAGGAAGGAAGGGGAAGGAAGGAAGGAAGGAAGGGGAAGGAAGGAGGAAGGAAGGAGAAGGAAGGAGGAAGGAAGGAAGGAAGGAAGGATGGAAGGGGAAGGAAGGAGGAAGGAAGGAAAGAAGGAGGAAGGAAGGAAGGAGGAAGGAGGAAGGAAGGAAGGAAGGAAGGAAGGAAGGAGGGAGGGAGGGAGGGAGGAAAACAGATAAATTGATTGATTATATAGTTTAAGTTCTCAATACTTTCAAAAGGGGCAAATTGGTTGGTGCCTCAAACAACATGCGCTCAACAAACTTTTGTGGAATGGAGAAATCCCTGTTTGTGCCAAATTGTATCTGCACCAAAAAAAATATATGAATAAGCCTGATGTCAGTTCTTTAGAGAACTCCCCACCCCCACCCCATCCCACCGTCCGGAACGGCCAGAGAAACGCGGTTCAGCAACACTTGCTCTGGCTGAACGGACCTGAAGACGCGCCCCACCCCGGACTGACACCAGACTGTCCCCACCCTGCCCCCCCGCTCTGAAGGTCACCCCTCAATCCCGTGAGTCTGTGTCCACCTTTCTCCTTCTGTGAGAATACTGGTCACACTGGACCCTGTCTCTGAATAAGGTCATGTTTGGGGGCACCAGGGGTTAGGACTCCACCGTACAAAAGGGGGTGGGGGGACACAACTAATTCTGCCCGTCACCCTCAGCTGTCACAAACCTCCCCAAGATCCGTGGACGGAAGGACCCTGGGTACCGCCTGTGTCCACGAGTCGGAGAGACCCAGAGCCCGTCCTCAGGCCCGTGTGAGGGCGGCCCGCTGTGGGGCCATGGGTGGGAGCGCCCTTCATCCCTGCATCAGCGCTCTGGGTCACCCGCCCCTCCAGCCCCTCTGCCCAAGCAACCCTCTGGCGAGACAGGCCCTCTGGTGCCCGCAGCCTGGGGTAGAAGCCCAGCCCCTCCACTCACCAGCTGTGTGTCCTTGGGCCCATGACTTAACCTCTCTGTGCCTCAGTAAACTTCTCTCTAGAACGGGGTGATGATAGTCCCTACCTCGTAGGGTTTCGTGGAGATAAAAAGGCGAACGTTTGCCAGAGGTCGAGAAAGCACTAGGTCAGGGCCAGGCCGTTGCAGGGGGAGGGTCCTTGGGTTCTCGCTCTCCAGGAACGGCCTTGGTTTTCGCTGTCCAGGAACAACCCGCGAGGCCGAGAGCGGACTGGCCTCGGGTCTCGTCATCGGCCGCGGCCCCCGGGGGGCCCACGGGCTCCAGAGGCAGGGGAGAGCCCGCGGGTCAGACTGAGGTCTGGAGGGGGCTGCCCCGGGCTCCTCAGCGTGGCGGGCACTCGGCAGGCAGCCCGGGCGCCCCCCATTTTATGCATATTAGAGAGAAATCCAAGCGTGATGGTCTGTGATTGTTCCGTTTGCTTGCAGCATTTGTTCAAGCAGATTTCTGGCAAGGACGTGCACAATCAGCCAAGGCCCAGCGGCCTCACTGGCGGGTAGCACATGGGGACAGCTGCCGCCGGGCGGGGGCTTCCCGGGGCCGGGGCGGAAACCGGGGGCTCTGTCTGAGGCCTTCAAAGGAGGGCCTTTGTCTGGGGCAGCCGAGCCCAGGGCCCCTCGGGGGCAGGCGGGCTGGGGCTCTGGGAGCCGCAGACTGGCTCGGGGACCCCACACTGGCGGCTGCCTCTCTCTGGGCCTCAGTTTCCCAAGCCCGCGGTGAGGGGGAGAAACTTGGGAGCCGGGTGCCCGCTGTGACCGAACCCTCTCGGGGTACGGCCCGACTCCCCAAGGCCTGTGTTCGTTCTGCAGCCTTGGAGGCGAGGAAAAAAGGTTCCAAATGGTGCACGTGCAGCCCCGGAGGGTTGGGTCCCCCAGGGTCAGGGCTGTCCCTCCAGCCGCCTGGTGACGGGGACCCTGAGGCACCGAGAAGAGAGGGAATGGGCCCAGGGCCGCATCTCCCCTGTCCTCTGGGCCATGCTCCTGATGCCACGGGGGCCCGCACCCCGACCTCGGTCCACAGCCCCACCACCCACTTGCCATCCACTCCCAAAACGGTTTTGCTGTCTGCACATTTGCTGGGAAACGAACACATGAATGAATGAATGAATGAGCCAACCGATCAAGCAATATGTTGGCAAATCAATCAATGAAAGAATTATTAGGGGCACCTGGGTGACTCCGTCGGTTGGGCATCCGACTTCGGCTCCGGTCATGATCTGCCAGTTCACGAGTTCGAGCCCCACGTCAGGCTCTGTGCTGACAGTTCGGAGCCTGGAACCTGCTTTGGATTCTGTCTCCCTTTCTCTCTGCCCCTCTCCAGCCCGTGCTCGTCCTCTCTCAATCTCTCTCTCTGTCTTTCTTTCAAAAATAAATGAAAACATTTAAAAATTTTTTTAAAAAAGAAAGAATGATTGGGCTTGTGCCCACCCCAGTCCCCCAAGGGTATTTCCTGAAGCCATTTTCATGGAGGCCTCCTCACCACGGAACACTTCTTAAGGATCTCCGTGGAGGACGCGAGTGTTTCAGGCAAGAGGAAAGGCCTGGCAACTTCTAGAAAGAGAAGAGGGCACCTGCTCCATTTCTGCCAGGTGGACGGGTCCCTCAAGGTCAGTCCCTGGGACCCGGAGGTGAGCAGCGTGTGGGGCGTGTGGCCGGGAGCTGGGCCCAGGGCTCCTGTGGCCTCTTCGGTCTGTGTTCTCTCTGTCCTCAACCTGCTGGGTCAAACCTTGGACCCAGGGCCACCTCCAGGCCACCTCTTCCTGGAGCTGTCCACAGTCCCAGAAGGCACCGCTGGTTGGTTGTTCTTTCTGAGGGACAAGAATCTGCTGTGTGATAGGGACAGGGATTTGTCTCTTATTCCCCATCGTGTATGGCAGCTATTTGAGGAAGAGAATTGTACCCAAGTCCCTAACATCCCCCCCCACCTCCTGCTTGTCCTGGGCCAAGTATGGGACACCGATTGCAGGAGAGGCACCCAGGCCAGCAAGGAGGCACTTGTGGGCAGTCCCCTGAGGTCGGCACTGTTCACACCGGACCCTGGGTCTTACTTGACCTCGAGGCAAATAGGAGATAGGATGCCCGGTTCACAGATGAAGAGACAGAGGGTCAGAGAGGCAGAGGGCCTCTCCCAAGGGCGCACAGAACATGATGCGGCCAGGGGTGTGACCAGACCCATCAAGGTCAGTAGGACAACGGGATGAGTAGTGAGCTGGGGGCTCCGGAGTGGGGGCTGGAGGTGTCGCTGCCTGGCCGGACTTATGCATTTGTCCAAATATTGATCCTGGACGCCGGAGGAGCCAGGGGAGGCCCTGCCCCTTGTCCCCGGTCCCTGCGGATGAGGTAGCACCCTCGGAGGGGTCGGCGGGCCCCCGGGGCCGGGAGGTAGTCAGGCATGCTCTGCTCTGCAGACCCTGGCCTGCAGCAAAGGTGTCCCCCCCCCCCGTTCCACTGGGGAGCACAAAGTGGGGGGGGCTGGCCTCTGTGGCACTCTCCCGGTGACTCAGCAGCAGACTGGCCGGCGCCCGCTGCCCGGCCCTCACCGCTGACCCCTCCACCTGCCAGAAACAATATTTGAGGTCAGAAGGCAGCACAGGGTCTGCGAGCCGGCCATAGGCTGGCGGGGTCCCCCTCTGGGACCCTCTGTTGCCGCTCTGTTCCCCGAAGTCAGCCGCGGCTTCCGGAACAGCCTGCGGGGCGTGGGGTGGCAAGAACCCCTTCCTCTCACCTCCGCCTGGGGTCCCTTTCTTAGCCACACGGGCGGGCGGGACAGTGATGGTCCTCCCACGTGACAGATGGGGAAACTGAGGCCCAGAGAGAGGGCGAGCTCTGCCCACAGCGTGCGGCCCAAGGCCTCCCAGGGGAGTAGCTCCCTCCGGAACCGCTGACCACCCCAGTCTGCTGCCGAGGATGCGGCCGCCACCCCCGGTGATGCCGGCGATGGCACAGTTTTGGGAAGAAATCCCGGCCGTGGCGGGGCCCGTGCCCCCACCGCACCCGCTGGCTTCGAGGTTCTGGGGGGAGACCCAGAGCCCGGCCTCCACTGGCCCAGCCGCTCCTGGCCTCGGCCTCCAAGTTCTGTCTGAGTTTGGCCAGCGCTCCAATGTCCACCTGCACGGGCCTTCCCCTCCAGGGGCAGCCTGAACCTGGCCTGTGTTCTCGAGACCAGCCAATGTCCCTTAGAGCCACACCCCTGCCTCCAGGGGCTCCCAGGCCAGGAACAGATGGGGCCCAGCATGCTCTCTTGGGACACCGGACGCCCCAGGGGCCCAAAGGGCATTTGCCCTCCCTCAGCCGTCCCGGGAAGCTTTCTGAGGATGGAGACAGAGGGCACAGCCTGTAAGGACAGAGACAGCAGACTGCCCTAGACCTCTGAGGAGACTGGCAAGGACCCCCGTGCCGGGTGAGAGGCCAGGGGCTCCCTGGCGGGGCCCTTGACCCAGCAGGCCCCGGGGCCTCGGCCCTGCTGTGTCCCCTGGCCCAGGCTCCCGGCCCCGCCCTGCTGTCCCCGGAGCTGGGAGCCGCGGCAGGAAAATGTGAGTGTCAGTGCTGCGCCCGCTGCATTCCTGAGGTCTCCCTCCTGGCCTGGGAGCCGCGCCTTCTCCTCTGTTAACCCGAAAAGCCCGCGCTCGTGGGTCCTGGCCCTGTCCCGCCGCCTCTGAGCTCCCAGCAGCTTCCATCCAGGGAACACCCTCCTGCCAGCCGCTGGTTTGGCGGCCCTGAGGGCCCGGCCAAGCCAAGGCTTTCAAGTGTGTTCCCAGGGGGCCCCCAGGGCTGTCGCCGCCTCCAGCAGGCTGGGTATTTTGGGGGACGTCCCCTAAGTGAAAACAGGGCAGGAATGCTGGAGGCCGGCACCACGTGCCTGAGGCTTGGGTGCGGTGCTTTGAGCCGGCAGAGAAGGGAGAGGGCGAGGCCAGCAGAGGAGCGGACACAGAGACCAGGGGGGACCTGCGGGCACCCATGGGAGCGGCAGGGGGAGCGACAGCGGGAGGAGCGGGGCCCGCAAGGGGCTCGAGGGCCATCAGAGCCCTCTCGAGCCGCCGTCCACATCGCTCAGCAAAGCCTCTCGCCCTAGACACCCTCCTCCTCTCTGCTCCAGAATGGGACGTGATGTTTTGAGACGTCCATGGCCTGGGGCCAGGTTGAAGGCTGATGGGGGTGCTGGCCTTGCCTCCCTCCCCAGGCTCGAGCCTTCCTAGCCTTGTCCTCCAGAAGGAGCTGCCTGTGTGCGCCAGCCCTGGCCGTCTCCTCCCTGCCTGCTGCCTCCCTGTGTGCCCTGAGGGGGTCCGTGTGGCCCAGGAGGAGCCGGGGACAGAAATCCAGGTCCGGAAGAATCTTGCCAGAGGCCCGCTACCCCTGAGCAGCTCTGAAGACCCCATCCTCTGCAGAGACAGTGGGGCAAGCCCGCCCCCCGGGGCCCTGTGGGGGTCAGGATGGACGCGCCCCGGAGACCAGCATTCGGCAGAGGGAGACGCTGAAGCATGGACGTGAAGGGCGTCTGCCTGTGGCCTTCCGGGCCGGGGCTCCAGCCCGCACCGAGTCCCAGGGTGAGGGGCCCCTGCCCTGCCGATGTGGGCGAACGGCACTGGCCTCTGCCCTCCCCTGCCCTGCCCTGGTCCCAGCCGGGGCCCCCGTCGGGAAGCTTCGCTTGTTCCCCTCCACATCTGCGAGCGTCACAGTGCATCCTGCTCCCTGCGTGTCCCCCGCCTCGGGGGCTTTCCTGGGCACGACCGCTCACGAGACCCCACGGACCTGCCCCTCGACGGGGGCCGGGGAGTGCTCCCTGAGCCTCAGGGGGGCCAGCAGAGCCGGGGCCGCCCGGCCAGAGGGCCCTGAAGCCATCTTTCTTCCCAGCCTTTGGGCTGCAGCTGCTCATGGGAGCCCCGAGGTGGGCATCTTACCCATGGCCTCTCCCAGGGCAGCCGCCGAGCACAGAGAAGGGGCCTTTGTCCAGGCCTGCGGAAGGGCCCAGAGACCTCACAGAGCTGCCCACTGGGCCACCCCGGGCACAGGCGGTTAATGAACCCGCCCCAACTGGGCCCAACACAATGGCACGTTGTGCGGCCTGTCGGGGCGATGATAACGCTCACCCATCAGGGCTGTCGCTGGGAACATGAGGCTAATGGGCGCAAACCCCCAGTGGCGGGCACCGTGGGCCACCTCGGGGGGACGCGGCCCTGGGACCTCCCGTCTGAGAGCACAATGTCCCTCAGTCAGCAGCTGGTGCTGGGGACGCCCCTGACGCCGGGGCGGCGGGACAGGTGGCTGCTGCCCCGCCTAGCCCCTCGCAGCTGTGACCTTGAGCTGACCCCTCACGGCCTCGGTCTTCGCATCCCTACAATGGAGCCATAGCCCACTCCGCCACTCCGCCCCCAGGCTTGCGGGGGGGAAGCGTGTGAAATACAGGAGGGAAAAGTCGCCCAAACGCACTGCAGCTCAGTGAGAACATCAGGTTGGATCTGGGAAGCAAGGAGCCCCCTCCAAACACCCCTTGGTCAGGGGAGAGCCGGACCAGGCCGCCCGCAGAGGGGGGCCGCCCGGGACCCCCACAGCAGACCCTCACTTTACCTCTGGGAGCTGGTTCCCTCGGCTTTGCGGGAAGGGGGTCAAAGCTCCCAGGCTCTGCCGGTCCCCCCCACCCCCAGCCGAGACTGATGGTCACTACGGTCGGCGCCACAGGCCCCGGAGTGGACAGGAAGGCCCGGCGTGGGCTGAGCGGGGCCTCGGCAGTTCAGGGGCGCTCGCCCTCCCTGCCCCGGCAGCACGCAGGGACCCAGAGGCAGCTCTCACCCACAGAAATAGCCCGAGGCAGCTTCCCACAGGCCTTCGGAGGTGGTATTTTTAGTCCAAGAGCCCGAGGCTCAGCATGTTAAGAATAACCTCGGGCAGCGGGAAAGCGCCCAGCCGCGGGGGTGGGCAGCGCGGAGGCAGCTCCAGGGGCCCCCAGAGATCCTCTCCTGCGGCCTCCCCCCGGGGCCAGGGTGGGCAGTCCGAGGACAAAGCCAAACCGGCAAAATCCAACTCGAGTTTTCCGTGACCGTTCCCCAGAGGGGCCGCCGTCAGGAAAGAGGCTGGCTGGCCTCAGAGCACCCCGGTGGCCCCAGGCCTCCTGGCTTTCCACCTGGCCCTCTGCACTCACGGGGCCCCACGGGCTCAGCGAGGGACAGGGTGTGCTCCCCCAGGGCAGCAGCTGCGGCGGCCGGAGGGTGACTGTGCAGTGATGCCCCCCGGGGGGCTCGCGCCCAGCGTGGGGGCTGCCTTTCCCAGCTCACCCAATGGGGACCCGCTGCGGGAGGGCCACCTCCAGCTCCCTGGGAGTGTCAGGCATTTCTGCTCCAGGCCAGAGACACCCCCGCACCGGTCAGAAGTGCACCAAGAGTTTGGCCTATACAGCCCTCTTCCCCACCACCCCCCCTTCTTCCACTTCCCTGGGTATTCTATAAAGGCCCAGGGGCGGACTGAGGCGGCCCTACCCTCACCCTGACCCCCCCCCCCCCCCCCCCCCCGCTCCATCCCAAACTCTGAGTCTCATTCACCCAGGTTCCAGTGATAACCCTGCCAATTGGCCTTTGTCCCAGAGCTGAACCTCCGGGGAGAGGGGGGCAGGGCTCTAGGGCTCGGGCGCACACAGTCAGCACTCGGCAGGGACAAAGAGCCCGCACGGGCTGAGAGTCACAGGGATGGCCTTTCGTCCAGGTCCCCCTCAGCTCTGAACCCCCCCCCCCCGCCGTGGCCCCCTGGGACCCTGCAGGGGGCTGGAAAGGCTGGTAGGGGATGAATCTGTGACTCCTCCCAGGTGACACTCACCTGGGAGAATAAAGAAGTTGAAGCAGATGATTGCCGAGAGACCCCAACTGTGGGCGAGTTGGGGGGCCCTGCGGTGGCGCTAAAAACTGCTTCTCGACCCCTGGTGGCAGAGGACAGGACGCGGTCCAGAGGCCTGTGGGGCCACCCACCGCGAACCCCGCTTCCACTGATTGCTAGGGGTTCCTTCGCACACCGGACGCCCGCAGGGACCCGGCCGGAGGGTAGATGGATGGATGCGGGACGGGCCCTGAACACGGCATCCCTCCTTCCCAAGCCGATCTCAGGAGACTTTGCAGTCGGCTGGGAGGAGGGGCTCTGCGGCCCTCAGCCCCCTTCTCCTCAGCCGACTCTCCCCGGGCTGGGCCTCCCCCTGGAATTCATTCATTCATCAGCTCATTATGCAGCCAGCCACTCACCCGTTTTCTCATCCACGTTTTCGGAGCACCTGCTGTGTGCCAGCTGCTGGGCACAGGAAGACACTGAGGACCCCGGGACTTGGCCTCCAGGAACCCCCGGTCTGGTGGGAGACAAGTGAGTAGACAGACCCGTGAGAGTTGAGATTCAAGGTCCAAGAGAGGAGCTGGCAGGGCCGGGTTAATTGCTCAAGCGGTGGGGGTGGGGGTGGGGGACACGGCCGGGGGGGCGGGGGGGGGGGAAGTGTCCCTGCAGCTAGGACACCTGGACGGCAGCACCTGTGGGGTGCTGACAACGCACGAGGTGCCCAGTTCCTGCAGCCGGGACCATTTCCGCCTGGGTCTCTCAGCAAGCCCGCCTCCCAACGTAAACTTGCTCTCTCAAAGCATCTTCCCCAAACGATAAATAAATAAATAAATAATAAAAAATAAAAAATAAAAAATAATAAAAGCATCTTCCTCATCCCAGAATCCAAAGACCGTGGACCAGCCAGCCCTCGGTGGATGTCGTGGCATGAACGAAGGAGTGAACGAATAATTTGCTCCAGAAGTCTCCTTCCTTGGTGGGGGGAGCTGGCCCAGGGCGAGTTTGGAGTAGGAGGGTGGACGGGGGGTTCTGACCTCCTGGGAGCTGGGGCGGGGTCTCCCCACTCTCCCCAAGAGGCACCCACCTCAGGGCTCTGCTCCTCTCTCGGCTCTAGTCCAGGGCCACCTGGGTAAGCAAAGCCAACAGGACCCCTGCCCTGCGTCCCTCCACTGGGAGGAGACAGGATCGAAGAAATGAGGGTATGATGGAGTGTTTCAGGAAGTGACGGGCGATGGGCAAGACGCGAGCAGAGCTGGAGAGACCCGGAGCTTTGGGAAGCCCTTCGGGAAGAGGTCAGGGGGAAAGGATGCCCAGCAGAGGAAAAGGTCGGTGCAAAGGTCCTGAGGCAGGGGCATATCTGGTGTGTTAGAGCAACAGAAAAGAGCCCCAGGGGGCTGGATCAGGGGAAGGCAGGGGGATGGGCAGGTCATGCTGGGCCCTGCTCGGCTGCTGAGAGGACTCGATGTTGCTCTGAGTGGGGCCAGGAGATCTGGGCCTCATGTCTTTGCAGGACCAGCCTGGCCACTGGGTTGAGAAAGAGCTGGAAGGGGCAAGGTTAGCAGCCAGGAGGCCAGAGCAGTCCTGGGAGGCTGGGGCGCCCGCCTGGCTCCTCTGTGGGCCGTGACAGGGCCCAGGAGCAGAGCGTCCGGGGCCACGTTGCGTCCACGCCCAGGGCAGGCCCGTGACACCCCAGCAGGCTGCGGGGCCGGGTCCCCAGTTGTAAAGCAGAGAAAGTGGCCGGTCAGAGAAGCCACACCCCAGACAGTCCAGACAGTTCCCCACTCACATCGGGCTCAGTATCGCTGAGCACACGTGTGTGCTTTGTCGGCTGGTTGTGGTTCGAGGGCTGTGTTGGAATTATAAGCATAGGAGTGTATCCCACATTTATATTTGCACCGTTTCTGTGACGTTAGAGTAAATGGGATTTCAGCAACACCTAGGAATCCACGGGAATCTCCTTCCGGAGAGTCTTAAGGAGCACGGTCGTCAGGCTAGGCATGGGGTGGGCCCCGATTCGTTTTAATTCATCAACTTTCTTTGTGGTTTTTTTTTTTTCATTTTTTTAACGTTTATTTTCATTTTTGAGATGGGAGGGGAGGGGCAGAGAGAGAGAGGGAGGCACAGGATCCGAAGCAGGCTCCAGGCTCCGAGCCGTCGGCACAGAGCCCGACGCGGGGCTCGAACCCACGCACCGCGAGACCGTGACCCGGGCCCGAGGTCAGACGCTTCACTGGCTCGGCCACCCAGGCGCCCCAACAGTCGTTATTTCTTAGAGCAGTTTCAGGTCTGCAAAAAAGTTGAACAGAAAGTACGGAGTGTCCCCCTCCCCCCCCTCCCTCCCCCCTGTCCGTATCTTGAATCCATGTGATAACGTTTGTCCCAAGTGGCGAACCGCTGCTGACACGTTACGATGCACCGAAGTCCGTGGTTTCCGTCAGGGTTCAGGCTTAGCGTTGCACGTTCTGTGGATTTTGCCAAACGCGTAAGGTCCGCGTCCGGACGACAGCATCATACCCAGTAGTTTCCCTGCCCTGAAAACCCTCCACCTGCGCATCCCCCTCCCCCCCCCGGCCACCCCACCGCCGCCCTGGCCGCCACTGATCTCTTCGCTGCCTCCTCCGTTCTGCTTTTTCCAGAATGTCACATTCTTGCAATCACACGGTATGCAGCCTTTCCGACTGACGTCTTCCGTTCAGTAAGATGCATCTGGAGGCTCCTCCGTGACCTGACGCGGCTTGAGTGCTCACGTCGCTTTAGTGCCGAATAGCCCTTCTGTCGTCCGGACGGACCACAGTGTATTTATCCATCCACCTACTGGGGAGCATCTTGGTTGCTTCCAATTTTGGGCAAATATGAACAAAGCTGCTATAAACAGACCTACATCATGCCTAAATACTGTTCTGGTGGCGTGGGGGTGGGGGGGAGAGTTCTTTCACCATCAAAGGGCATTTGTGGAGAAGAGAGTTAGGTGGCCCCAGGGCCCCCGGGGCAGCATGAGACCCGGGGGTCCAGAGAGCTCTCTGAGAAGGGGAGCTGTCCAGCAGTGGGGGGACAGGGGCAGTCCGCACATCCCAAGGAAGCTCTCCCTGACATCCTGTCCTCCCCTCCCCCACGAGGTCCGGGCAGAGGCCAGAGAGACATGACGGAGACACTGGTTGGGAGTTCTCCGCTCTGGGGAGAAGACCGGAGACCCCCAGTGCTCCAGGACCCTGGAGCACCGCAGCACCCCTCCCGTGGAAGAAGCCACTTCTCCAGCCCGTGTTGCAGAGAGCACAGCTGTTCAGGAGCCATGGTCACCAGCCCATGTGACACCTGATGGGCGGCCCCGGGGCGAGGGGTGAGACCCCTTCATCCAGGGCCGCGCGGAGCAGGTGCGGGGTGAGTCTGCAACGCTGACAGAGAGGGGCCCTCAGCCACACCCCGCGTCCGTACCCACACAGCCAGCGGCTTTGCCCGCTAGCCCCGGCCCGGCGTGGAGGGGAGCAGGAGACGACGCGGGTGGGCGTGGGCGAAGTTACCCTGGGCCTGGCCGGCCGCCCCTCCTGTCAGAGGACCACCCCCCCACCCCGGCAGGCTGATCTGTGCCCGTCTGAGTCAGCCACTCGCGAAAACAGGAAGAGCTGGGACAAGATCCTTCACCTTCCTTCCATTGTCATCGTCCAATTGTTCTCTGCACCGCGACGCCATCCGGCTGCTTCACTGGCGCTCCTGTGCCACCGCCAGGCCGGGCCACCCCCTCGGCGGAGTCTCGGGAGCCGGGGAGGCCGCACGCTGCCAGATGCGTGGAAAGACCTGGACGGCCACCTGGTCCCTCAGGGCAAACGCGGGGCGGGGCGGGGGGCGCTTTCCAAGGCTGAGGGCAGGGGGAGGGGATGGGGGCATGGAAACGTGCCCTCGAAACACCTCCAACCTGCAGCGTGACAGCAGCAGCTGTGGGACACAGGGGAACCACCCTGACAGAATGACGGTGACCCTTGGCAAGTGGGGCTGCGCAGAGCAAAATGGCCAGAAGACCCCCGGGTCCCGGCCCTTCTGAGAGCAGCTGAGTGAGATGGGGTGATGGGGCGACCGGGCCCTGGGATTGCCGCACTCGCGGGAGAGACGCGTGGAGAGACAGGGGGCCTCCCGGGGTCCCCGGGGTCCCCGCCTCCAGAGGCAAACCGTGGAAAGGAAACACTTAGCGCCGGACTGGTGCTCAGTGGGGAAGGTTTCCCGGCCCCGCAGTGGAGCCGTGAGAACTTTGCAGCCCACTGCTGTCCCCACCAGCTCTCTCCTCGACCCCGGGGGTGGGAGGAGGCCCTTCGGGACGCCCTGGAAGGTGGAAGCATCTCTCCCCCACCTTGCCGACCCCCACTGGACACGCACGCACGTGTACTCGCACCGGTGCACACTCATGCATTCATATGTATACACACACGTACACAAACATGTACGTGCATTTTTGCGTCCCGCACAGAGGCGGCTCAGGGCCGTCTTCCCTGAGAGGTGAGCGTGTCCCCACCTCCTGCAGAATTTATGGGACCCACTTGGGCCGGTTGGGCTCGGCACATTTTCCCCACCTGCAAAGGTGACCTCCAGAGCTGCCGGTGACAATTTGATGTTTCCAAAACCTGCCTGCCAGACGTTGTGCCCCCACTGGGCATCTTCTCCTGGGACCTCACTGCACACACCTTTTACCTTCCACCCGCGGGCCTCCAGGGGCTCCCCCGATGTCCAGACGAACGCATGGCCAGGGGGCTGGGGCTTGTGGATCCTGCACTCCAGACGTCTCAAAGGGTCTGGGCTCAAGTCCCAGCTCTGATGTCTTTATTCTCACTTCTCTGCACCCGCCATACGGGCATGAGGACCCCATCCCTGAGGACTTCCTGGGGATGCTGGGGACTCAGGGAAGGAAAGAGAGGAGGCAGGACTCGGTGACCAGGGCACCTGGGCAACAGGAGAGGTTGGGACGATGAGGCTGTCTGTCGGCCTCAGGGGATGAGACGCCTGGCCCTGCCCCTGTCCCCAGGGCCCTGACGACCCCTAGCAAGCCGGATCGAGTTTTGGTGGCCGTGACTTCCCAAGCCGCTGCAACATCAGCCGATTCTTTTCCTGGCTGACCAAGGGGGGCTACTGCTGGGTGGAGAAGGGGGCCGGTCCAGAGTCTTTCAACAGCAAGTGACAGAACATCATATCAAACTGGCTGCAACCGGAAGGGGGCGACTGGGGCAGAATAGCTTCAGGCACAGCTGGTTCTGGGAGCCCGCCGCCAGAACTTGGTATCTCTCTCCCTCTGTGCCCCGTCTCTGCTTCCCTCCGTGTCGGTGCCACTCCCGGGCAGGCTCCACTCTCTCTCTTTTCCTTCTGGTCCGGGCAAAGGAGAGGTTATTGCTCCTAAGAGTTTGAACCCAAATCCTGGGCTGCCCCTCCTCGGCCCTTAGAGCCCTGGCATGGGTCAAGCGTCTATCTCTGGACCTAGGGGCAGAGTCAGCCCCACTGAACTCCGGGACTGAGTGTAGGGTAGGGGGAATGGCTGCCCCCATGGAAGTCAGGGTGCTATGGTCAGAAGAAGCCGGAACAGATCTGGGCAGGCCAACGTCGTGGGCACCCACGTCTACGGAGGCAGACAGATGGGATTCCGGAAGGAAGGTGGAGTAGAATTTGGGCCCCGGCTCGTTCTCTCTGTGGGACTTGAGCCAGTGGCCTGCGTCCCTGCCACAGTCACATCGTGGACTTGTGCCCGCCACCCTGGGCTTCCTGCAAGGCTTGTATGTCACAAGACAACCGCCACTGCCCTGTGGCCGTGGATTTGGGTGTCCGTGATGCCCGCCTCTGCTCGGAGTTGTTTGGGCCTCAGCTGAGAAGACCTGAACAGCCGGGCGTGGAACCCTTTAGAGCCTGGTGCCCAGAGGGGGTGACTCACAGGTACGGCTCAGCGGGGGCGATCGGCTGGGATGCCTGCATGTGGCCTCTCCGTGTGGCAATGGCTTCCTCATGGTGTGGCCGCTTGAGGTGGGGGTGGGGGGGGTCAGACTTGCCACATGGGAACTCAGGATGAGCAAACGAAGAAGCTCATGGCCTCTGACGAGCCACAAATCACGTGGCAATTTCCTCCGCACTTGGTTGAGGTGGCCACAGCCCGCCCGTGTGCAGGAAGAGGGCGGAACCTCCCTCTTCACACGCAGAGCGTCAGAGAATTCACAACTGCGCTTTTAAAGCATCACAAGGCCCAAAGAGGATGATCCAGTGGCTCCCAACTGGGGGTGAGGGGGGATTTTGCCCCCAGCAGGTACGTGAGAATACCCGTCGCTGTGGTCTGAGGGTTTGTTTACCCCGCCCCCAAATTCATGTGTTGGAGCCCTAATGCCCGGGTGACGGCATTACGAGGTGGGGCCTTTGGGATGGGATTAGTGTCCTTCTAAAGGAGGCCCTGAGAGCTCCCTGTCCCCTCCCATCAGGTGAGGACGTAGCAGTCTGCAACCCGGACGACGGTCCCCACCAGAACCCAATGGTGCTGGCGCCCTAGTCTAGAACTTCCAGCCTCCAGAGCCGCGAGCAATTAAGTTCTGTTGTTTATAAGCCACTGTCAGCCCGGAAGGGCTGAGACGCCTGGGGTCACAATTGGCCGAGAGTGGGCGGAGGGGGCCATGCTACCGGCAGCCAGTGGGTAGAGGCTGAGCATGTCATGGAGCCCGGGACAGCCCCCACAGGGAACGCCCCGGCCCCGAATGCCAGCAGACGGACACTGGGCTAATGGATGTGGACTTCCGGTGTGGTCCCTCTGCCGGCCACAGTGTGCCTTCTGGGGCCTCTGTAGGCCTGTGACACGGAGTGGCTCCATCACCTCCCCCGCTGGAGACACAAGCTCTTTGGGAGGCCACAGAGACCCAAGCACTGGGCTGGCCGGGCAGGAACGCTGGGTCCCATCCCGTGGTCCCCACTGTGCCACCGGAGCCTTGTGGCCTCCGTGAGTCACTTCCTCCCTCGCGGCCCTCCTCTACTCGTCGGAGGCAGGAGGGGGTGCGCTGGATGAGCCGGGACAATGGCCGGCGCCTGCATAGACCCGGCTGGCGCAATTTGCTTGACCCCAGGACGGTGGCGTCCCTGCCGCGGGGCCATCCAGCCAGAGCAGCTTTGGCTCATTTACAGGGTAGTTTGGGTTTTCTTTATTCCCCTCTCCTTTCTCTCTGCCCCCCACCCACCCAACCCACCCTGGGCTTCCATTGAAATGCCAGCCAGACGGACAGCTATAAAGGCAGGCCCAAACCACAGCCTTCCGGGGCCCGCTCCGAGCAGCGGCCTCAGGGGCCCAGGCCGGGCGAACATTGTTCCATTTTTGGAATTCTTCTGGAGTGAGAGCGGCTCCGGCTGTCAACAGAGCTCTGTTCGCAGAGGCCGGCCCGGCAAAGGAGAGAGGGCACACCATTGTCCGGCCGGGGCTGCGGGCCGCAGGAATGTGCCAGGACGCCGGCCCGCACGGCACAGCCCAGAGCCGGCCTTTGTGCGCCCACGCCGGGCAGCCCGGCCGCCCCATAAATAGCAGTGAGCTCACTGCTGGGGCCAGACCGGACTCCGGAGACCAGGATTCCAGCCCGTGACGGGGCCACCTGTCCCCCACGACGCCCTCAGGGTGGGCTTTTATCCGCAGGCAGACTGCTTTGACTATCTGGGGCCGGCTGCCGCCCCAGCAGCAGGGCAGGGGGCCTCAGTGCCAACGGCTACTGTGAGCACGCACACGCCCACGGGACGCCCTGGGACGGCAGCGCCACCTTGCCCCGCGCTTTCGCCCTCCGTGGAAACAGGACCACGCGAGAGATTCATACAAGCCCCAGCCGCATGCTCACGGCCGATGTCACCGTGGCACCTCATCCGTGAGCTCTTCCTCCTCCACCCACACCCCTGATCGCGCGATCGCCTCCGACGGACCCGGCCAGGGGCGCCCTGCGAGTTACCGGCCCGGCCCTCTCAAAACGGCCAAGTCGTCAGAAGCAAGGAGAGTGTGCTAAGGTACCACAGCAAAGAGGCGCAGAGGAGGTGCGTCGTCCCGCAAGAGAAGCGGAACACGAGGTGAGTGACGAGGAGGGCCGAAGCGGGGACGGACAGGAGCGAGCAGGGCTGTGCCGGCACTGGCTCCTCGGAGGTGACGAGCTGCCGCGTCCACACGGGTGCTACAAACAGGGGAAACTGGCCGTCCCGTGTCTGCCGCTCGCCTGCGCGCCCGCCCTGCTCTGCAACGCGAGCGGCTGGTTCGCACGGAGGGCCCGGAGCAGGTGCTCAGCGGGCGGGAGCTCTGACGACAGGCGCCGGCTCACCCCGCTTCACGGTAGACCCGGAGGCGTGATGGCACAGAGCAGGTGTGAGTGTGAACCCTTATTCCGAGGAGTACGTGAAAGGCCCACGTGAGAGCTCACCGTGGGCGCAGGCAGTGGACTCGGGCCCTGCCCGGCTTGAGGCAAGTCCTTGACCGTCACCTCTGGACGACAGAGCCTCGGAAGAGCGTGAGCCCTCTCGCAAACCCAGGCAACGCTGCCTGCCTCTCGGGGCTGCTGCTGGGTGACAGGAAGGCCCTGTGGCGGGTGCAACGGTGGACACAACTGCTCCGTCCTGCAACAGAGACCATGCAACTCAGGCTGCATCTGGAGGCTTCTCTGAGCCCACCAATGACCCACGCTGCCATCCCCAGCTCCCTTGCTCTCCTGGCCCTGCCCGGCCAGCCTCAAAGGATGCCAGCGAGGCTTTGCAGGCCCAACACAACCTGCCTTCCACCGGAGAACATGGCAAGGTCACAAAGTCATGTTCTCCGTCTCCTCCGCAGCAGTCCTGTGACGGAAGCAGGGCCGGGTGACCCCATCCATGTCCCAGGCCCCTGAGAAGTAATCCCAGTGACCGCCTGCTGAGTCCCGGCTCAGCGACCATGGCCAGCATGACACCCAGCACCACTGTGTTGCTCACACGGCCTCACCATACTGTCCCACCACAGGGGACTGTCCCGCAGGGGACTGAGAACCACAGGGGCTGACCATTTGCCCAGAGTCACAGCCAGGGCTGACACCTGTGACCTGAGACCCGTGCGTACAACCACCAGGTGCAACTGACCACGACAGCTCCCCAGAGAGGGAAAGTGACCAACCCAAGGCCACGCAGTTCATCGATGCATCAGACCCACTTTTAGGGTATTGTCTGGTGCCTGGCGTGACAGCCAGCATGGAAACCGGACTCCACACAGGCCAGAAGACAGAGGGTCCATGGCCTAGCAGGGCTGGGAACTGCCTCACAGGCTTGACCACAGAGGAAATCCACATGGGCACCCCAGTCCTCTGTCTGCCACTCCGTTTCCCGCTACTCTGTGCCAGCTCCAGACCCAGAGCAGGTCCATGTGTGTGTTGAGGGTACAAGCACCCCCTTACCTGCCCCTGCCCAGTGTGTTTTGCTCCTTAGTCCGCCATTCCCCTACCTGGTCCTGTCTCCGGCCAGTGCTCCCAGCAGACAAAGCGTCCATCACTACCTCTTGTGATGGATGGATGGATGGTTGGGTAGATGGGTAGATGGATGAACAGATGATGGGTGGATGGATGGATGGACAGATGATTGGATGGATGGATGGATAGATGGATGGAGGGATAGATGATGGGTGGGTGGATGGATGGATGGATGGATTCAAGGACAGATGATTAGATGAACGAATGGATGGATGGATGCTTGGGTAGATGGGTGAATGAACAGATTGAATGATAGGTGGATGGGTGGGTGGATGGAGGGGTGGGTGGATGGATGGATGGATGGATAGATGGATGGATGGTTGAGTAGATGGGTGGACGGATGAACAGATGATGGGTGGATGGATGGATGCACAGATGATTGGACGGATGGATGGATAGATGGATGGAGGGACAGACGATGGATGGATGGCTGCAAGGACAGATGATTGGATGGATGAATGGATGGATGGATACTTGGGTAGATGGGTGAATGAACAGAGTGAATGATAGGTGGATGGGTGGGTGGATGAAGGGGTGGGTGGATGGATGGATGGATGAGCAGATGGTTGGATGGGTGGGTAGAGGGATGGACAAATAGATGGGTGGATTGGTATATGGGTGGATGGACAGATGGTGAATAGATAGGTGGGTGGGTGGATGGATGGATAGATGTGAGGGTGGGTGGATGGATGGATGGATGGATGGATGAATGGATAGATGGGTGTATGGAGAGTTGGTGAATGGATGGATGGATGGGTGGGTGGATGGACAGATGGACTAAAGGATGAATGGGTGAATGGATGAGTAGATGGATGCATTTGTTGGGTTTGGGAGAATAGTGTTGGATGGAAGCTGACCATCTTCCACTCAGTTATGTCCTCCCCTTTGACAAATGAGATATCTCTGGGATTATTATTGGATTATCCTACGCTGGGGAGGTGAGGATTATCCTAAGGGTCCAATTTACCCCCAAATGATGCCATCAACACTGGTAATTGGGATCGCTTGCCAAAATAGGACAGTCCGTATTCCTGTGCACTCTGAAATCCCCCGCTCAGTGTGGAAAGCACCAGAATCCTGGGGATTTTTCTAGAGTGGATTTTATTTTGCCAATGAGCAAGAGCCACAATAACATACAAGTGGTCAGAGGAGAATTTCCAGAGCAGCAGTGACCTCCGGAATTGAGAGCTCATTCCAATCTGTCAGGCCAGCCATCACATGACCACCTGCCCCTCTGACCAACCCCACTATCCAGGAGAGGCACCATCTCCCAAACAGGGCCCAGCTTTGCTGTCTAGGACAACACTTCCCACAGAAACAGCCCTTACCAGGAGGCTCCAGCGTCTACCTGTTGCCTGCCTGTCATAGGTGCAGTGGCCTGGGGGCCCATCTGTACTGTGCTCAAGATGACAAGACCCTCAATAGCTCAGCAAAACTACTGGCCTGGCCACTCACCACATCCCCACCTGAGCCCCCTTTCCCCCAGTTCTGGGGCTTCTCTTTTCTTGGCTCAGGCCCTACGGTCTGGGGTGCAGGGTGGGATCGTTGAGATCTGACCAAATATCCAAACACCACGATCGGCAAATGTGTGTTCTACTAAGTAGAGAATCCGGTGACAAAGCAGATTGTGCAATAAAACCCTGACTTTGTAAATCTGTATCCACATGCCTAGAAACAAAGCCTGGAAGATCATAGAGAGCAAAGGTCCTACCGCCTGTGCCTACCTGACCCGCATGGATCTGGACTCACATGCTCCGTTCCTGCTGTAGTGTTTCTACCCATGCCCATGCCCTCTGACCGCTCACAGCGGGCGGCTGCTCCAGGACCCCCCTGCCTGTCTGCTCCCTCCAGACGTTCACGCACCTGCAAGTGCTCCCGTGTTTAGAGTTAATCCATCTCATTAACCATTACCTAAACCATGAGATGGGTGCAAAAAGACCGTTTTTGATTCCAAGACAGCCAAGCTCTAGAAAATCTTGACTCTGGGGAGTTGTTAAAAAAAAAAAAGAAGAAGCCTTGACCGGGTGATGGGTGAGGGAAGCCACAAGAAAGTATGGCAGACGTTCACAAAATTGTAGAACAAGTCTGAATTTGGATGGAGAATCGAATCGTAGAGTTTTTCCTTCCGCTAAAGGAACCGAAATAGGTGACGATGGGCACACGCACTGGGAGGATGATGTGGAGACCCAGGCAGCAAGCAGTGCCCGAGGAGTGTGCAGCTCACCACCAGGGGCTACAGCAAAGTGCAAACCGTGAACTCGCCTCATGCTGATGTTCTCATCCGCTGCAGGCGGCCTGCTGGTCAGCCTTCTGCTGGCCGGACCGTGGCGGAAAAGGCACCTTCTCTCCCCGAAACGTCTGCATGGGCTCTTCCAGAATGGCAGGCGATTTTTACTTTGTTCTTTGTATTTTTCTGGATTTCCCATTTTTTCCCCAACCACGCAATGTATCACTTTCATCATCAGAGAGAAAACACACGTGTTTCACCGGTGTCGGTGCGTTCGGAGAACAGCCGTCCCCCAGGGACTTCTGCCAAGGTCGGTGCCTTATCACGCCTCGGGATAAAATGGGCATTTCTCAACCAGGCTGCTGTGGATGCTTGGGACCCGATCATTCTTTGTAGGGGGAGATGGGGAGGCTGTCCTGTGCACAGTTATATGTTTATCTCCTCCAGAGGCCAGTATACCCCTCCTTGAGTTGTGACCAAAGAACAAGTCTTCAGACTTTGCCAAATGTCCCGGGTGGTGGGGGGGTGCAAAATCACCACAGTCAGAGAAGCACTGGTCCAGATAAAGACTTTCTAGAACCCTAGACCTAGGTCTGACCTGGAACAAATCTTTGAGCTGGCTAAACTTACTGGAAGGTCTGCTCCCTTTCCTCAGACACACCCATGTTCCACACCCCTCCCCGGGGGGGCTCCAGCCTCCTCACCGCCCCTACCCTGGTCCCCATCACACTGAGCATCAAACCTACAAAGCTTAAATGCGTTCAATTATTTGGATGTTATGGCTTCGCAGAGCCAAACCCTGGATGACTGGAAATCAGGGTGTGTCTAAACACCTCTTCTAAATATCTGCCTCTACGGGCTGCTGCACAGAGACAGCCATGGCCACTGTCTCTCCTGAGAAGGTCATTCCCAAGGTGGACAGAACCCAGGGCTGCCTGCTTCCTCCCACAGCGGACTCAACAGGAATTCAGCCCCTCAGATGTAACTTTCTTCTGAAGCACCCCTTTACTTTTACCCATCTTTGGAAAGAGTTCAGCCTTTCCTGAGTCTAGAAAAGCCCTGTAAGGGTCCAGCCAAAGTCAGCAGAGTAAGGTAGGGCCTTTCCACAAAGCCACGGCCCCACGCCTCCCTTGTCTGCAGGGCGGATCCTGCTGGCTTTCCCCTGTCTCCACTGCTCTTTAGCCATGAGCTCTGGGCAGGTCCTCGCTGGGGACCCAAACTTTCTGCTTTCCTGAACATGGATGGGCTTGTCCACCTGTGAACCCTTCCAGCCATCTCCCAGTGTCTGGGGCAGCCTACCTCTCCTATCAAGGTCACGTCATTTTGAGCCCAGAGGAAGCCAAGAGGAAGGTGTGTGGGTGAGGTACAGGGAGGGAAAATTCTGGGATTTCTGGTGGCCCTTCACCCACGAGGTGCACACAGGGGAATGGAGAGGACAGACCACACACCCAGGAATGACAAGATAAGCCAATGGGGTAGGAAGAAACAGGGGACATTTACTTTTAGTTTCTCATACCTTTTTTTTTTTTAAATCACAGCTTTATCGAGACATAATTCACATACCATACAATTCACCCGTTCGAAGTGTACAATTCAGTGGTTTTTAGTGTATTCACAGAGTTGTGCAACCATCGCCGAGATCTAATTTTAGAACATCCTCATCACCCCAAAGAGAAACCCCATGCCCACTCGCAGCCACTCCACATCCGCCTCCCTGGCAACCACGAATCCACTGTCTGTCTCTTTGGAAAAGTCTGGACTTTTCACGTAGATGGAATCGTACACTGTGTGGTCTTCTGTGACTGGCTCCCTTCTCTTGGTGCCATGTTTTCAAGACTCCTCCCGACTGTAACAAATGCCAGTGTTTCGTCCATTTTAAGACTACGATATATCCCATTGTATGGATATACCACAGTCTGTTTACCCACTCCTCAGCTGATGGGTAGTTAGGGTCGTTCGCGCTCTTTGGCTATTATGCCGGTGTGAACGTTCATGTGCCATCTGTGTGTGTGCGGACTTATGCTAGCGTTTCTCTTGGACATAGCCTAGGAGTCGAGTTGCTGGGTCATCTAGTAACGCTATGTTGAACATCCTGAGGACCCGCCAAAGTATTGTATGAACTGACTGTGCTATTTTAAGTTCTCATCAGCAGTAGATGTGGGTTCCAATTTCTTTACACCCTCACCAGCGCTTGTATTGTCTATTATTATTATTATTATAGCCATCCCAGTGGGTATGAAGTGGTGTCTCACCCTCGCTTCAGTTTGCATCTCCCTGATGATTAATGATGCTGAACATCTTTTCCTGGACTCATTGACCATGTGTACCTCTTCTCTGGAGGAATGTCTATTCCAACTCTTTGCCCATTTTTAGTTGGGTTGTCTTCAAGAATTCTTTGTGTATTCTGGATACTAGACCCCTGTCACATATAGGATTTGTAAATATTTTCTCCCATCCTACGGATCGTCTTTTCGCTTTCTTGACCATGTCCTCTGATGCACAGGTTTCAATTCTGACCGAGTCCAATTTGCCTGATTTTTCTTTGGTTGCTTATGTTTTTCGTGTCACATCTAAGAGTCCAAGGTCACGAAGACTTAGCCTGTTGTCTTCTAAGACTTTTACGGTTTTAGTGCTTACGTGTATGTCTTGGATGCATTTTGAGTTAGTTTTTGTGTATTGTATGAGGTAGGGGTTCAGATCCAATGTTTTCAACGCGGATATCTGGTTACTTCGGCACAGTTGTTGAGAAGACTACTATCCCGCGCCCTGCCCCCCACCGCCTTGAATAGTCTTGACGACTTTTTGAAAATCAGGTGACCGTATTCACAGGGTTTATTTCTGGACTGTCTATTCTGTTCCAATGATCTATAAGTTTATCCTCACGCCAATGTCGTATGGTCTCATTACTGTAGTTTTGTGGTTTGAAATCAGCTGCTGCTTCAACTTTGTTCTTTTTTTGTTGTTCTTTGTTCTTTTTTTAAGTTTATTTATTTTTAGAGAGACAGACACAGCATGCGTGGGGGAGGTGCAGAGAGAGAATCCCAAGCAGGCTCTGAGCTGCCAGCGCAGACCCTGATGCGGGGCTTACACTCACAAAACCGAGAGATCGTGACCCGAACCGAAACCAAGTGTCGGACACTTAACCGACAGAGCCACCCAGGCGCCCCTGTTCTTTTTTCAAGATCGTTGGGCTATTTTGGGTCCCTTGCATTTCCAAGTGAGTTTTAGGATCAACTTGTCAATTTCTGCAAAGACTCAAGCTGGGAGCTTGGCAGGGGTTACACTGAATTTGTAGATCAATTTAGAGATCATTGCCTTCTTAAAAGTATTAATAGTAATAAAATATTTGCTCCGTGAGTATAGGCTGCCTTCCCATTTCCTTCAGTCTTTTTAAATTCCTTTCAACAATGCCCTGTAGTTTTCAGAGCACAAATTTTGCTTTCCTTTTGTTAAACTTATCCTTCACTATTTTATTCTTTTTGCTACTACTCTAAATGGTATTGTTTTCTTGATTTCATTTTTGGATTGTTCATTGTGGATGTGTAAAAACACAATTGGTTTTTGTATACTGATCTTGTATCCTGCCACATTGCTGAACTTGCTTATTATTTTTCATCATTTTTCATGAATTTACACACACACACACACACACACACACCCATAGAACCAAGATCCAGTTATAAACATTTCCATTCACCAAGAAAATCCCTTAACGCCCTTCTTCTTCCTTAGAGTTATGAATCTTACACACCCACATACAAATGCCCGGTTGCAAATTGATTTCAGATACACAACAAATAATCTTAGCGTAAGTATGTCCCATGCAATAGATGGGATATATACTGAGATAGAGTTCTACTAAAAAAATATTCATCGTTTATCTGAAAATCAAGTTGCATCTGAGCATCCTCTATTTTACCACTTGCCCATTTCCACCAACACGGATGAGTTTCCCCTGCCCCTCCATCTCATATAAAGGAAATCGTAGAGGTTTGAACTCTGTTGTTTGTCCTAAGGTTTTTGAGATCACCCACCCATATTATTTCATGTGTCCTAATTTTTCTTTAAAAAAAAATTTTTTTTTAATCTTTAGTTTTGAGAGAGAGAGAGAGACAGAAAGTGACAGGGGAGGGGCAGAGAGAGAGAGGGAGACACAGAATCGGAAGCAGGCTCCAGGCTCCGATCTGTCGGCACAGAGCCCGACGTGGGCTCGAACTCAAGAACCGCGAGATCATGACGTGAGCCGAAGTCGGATGCTCAACTGACTGAGTCACCCAGGCGCCCCCTAATTTTTCTTTCTTATTGTCGAGAAGTATTCCATTGTGCTCGTCTGTTTATTCTTTTACTGGATACCTGAGCTGTTTCCTGTTTGGAATGTTCTGGTGTGTGGCTTTCCGTACACACTTATTCTCGTGGGTATATACTTAGGGCTGAAATCATTGGGTCATGTGTGGGCACATGTTTAACATTACCCATTTGTGCATCTGTGTATAAAATATATTAGTGCATTAATAGGCAGACACATGAGCCATGCGTCGTCTTATACTGGGGCATAAGGTCTTTATGGGTCAGAAGGTCTTTATAGATGGGATCTAAAAGGTGGAGGCTGCCCGCAGAGGGGAGACACTGGTGATAAGGGTGATAAGGGGCAAGAAGGAGAGGTGACATACTGAGCAGGGGTCTAGGGACCACTGAGTGAAGAAGCCCGTCCTCGCCTCTCGGGGCTTAGCGTTCATGCAGATGGTGTGTGGGCCGTATGCAGTTTTCCTCGCGGTGGGGATGGGGACATCTAGCCCTGAGGAGACGGGGAGGAGCTGGGCTGGGTGAGGCAGGTGTCCGGGCATGCGCAAAGGGGTTTGGCAGAACGGAAGAAGCCTTGCGAAAGTGGGTCTACAGTGCGAGGCCACGCTGGTCAGGCCGGACACGCCAGGCCACAGAATCCACGAGGAGACCCGGGCCCCGCACTGAGGCAGAGCAATGCCACAGAGTCACTCTTGGAAAGGGGTCACCATGATCCAATGTGTGGGGGCAGGTCATTAATGGAGAATCCAGGGGACAGATGATGGGGTCTC
The DNA here is from genome assembly GCF_022837055.1 of Prionailurus viverrinus. Classification (NCBI taxonomy): domain Eukaryota; kingdom Metazoa; phylum Chordata; class Mammalia; order Carnivora; family Felidae; genus Prionailurus; species Prionailurus viverrinus. Next base: position 111,656,583 of record NC_062570.1, read on the forward strand.
AGACTGGGTGGAGGAAGGGAGCTGGCAGGATGTGGGGACAGGTGTGTACGGAGGGAGGGGCTGTGGGTGACTCCCGGTGGCTGCCGGGAGCCGGGCAGATGGGGGTCCCTGAAAAAGAAGCCTTAGCTGGACAGAGGAGCTCAAGCCCTGTTGAACATATGGTGCCTGACGGTCAAGGCCCCAGAGCTGGCAGGTGGCAGAACTGGGCGGGGGGGCCGAGGTCTCCCAAGACCGCACCCAGGGTCTGCCATCTAGTACTTTCTAAGTTAAGTCTAGAAAGGGCTCTTGGGGGCGGGCCACTGGCTGATCTGGCGGCCTTTGGATAGAGTATGCTGCTTTCTCTTCGCTATTTATTGAGCACCTACTGTGTGCCAGACCCTGTCCTAGACACCAAAGATTCGGCACCTTACGGAAAATGTCCCAAATCTCTGCCCTTCAGGAGCTCAGATTCTAGTGGGGGAAGGACACACACACATATACACCGTGGTGCACGGCACAGGATAATAAAACGCTGTGAAGACAAACAAACTAAGAGCCGGGGATGGGAGGGCCGAGACGGAAGGCCCACTGGTAAATGTGACGTCTCACTGACACAGGGATGGCTGAGCAAGGATTGGAGGAGGCAGGCAGTGAGCCATGCGGATAATATACAGGAGAGAGGATGGCCATGCAAAGGCCCTGGGGCAGGAGTGAGCCGGGGGTACGGAAAAGAGCCCAGGCAGGGGAGAGCCTCGTGGGCCACCGTAAAGACCTTGGCCCGCTCCGGGTGGGAAGGGAAACCACTGGAGGCTCGTGCAGAGGAGCGGCACCCTGTTTCCTGAGTGGAGAGCAGGCTGAGGGCACGCACAGAGCCCTCCAGGCCAGAGGACGGTGATCGTGTCATCCAGGGACAGCAGTGGAGACCAAGTGGGCGCAGGGGAGGCTCTGGGGACCACAGGACTTGCTGACAGATGGCACATACCTGTGAGCCAGGCATGAGTCCAACGTGTGGCCCAAACGACGGAGAGAATGGACCAGACTTGGCCCCATTTGGGGAAACTCTCGGGGCAGATCGAGGAAGATTGAGGGTCTGGTGGAAGCAGCCACGAGACGCCCGACGGGAGACACAAGCAGGCGGGTGGGCCACGCATGGTTGATGGGAGAGGACGGGGCCACGTCGAAGGCTCTCTATTTGGAGTGAAACTATGGACCCAGCAAAGCCGGGCTCCGTGCTGATCAGAAACAAGCGAACTGACCATCGCACCGTCGAGAAAAGGGCTAAGCAGGGAGCAAGCAGCCACCGCGCCCTCTGGTTCTGACCGCGTGGACGCTAATGTGCCCGTGAAGCATCTGATTCACCTAACTTCACGCCTGATGCCTGGACGGGCAAACTTCCAGGGCGAACAGAGGGCTCAGGGATGCGGGACTGAGGGGGTTGGGACAACGCGTAGCTCTGCTCTTCCAGGGACAGCTGGGCCGTCCCAACAGACGCGGCCGGAACCGAGAACGTGACCTCATTTGGAAGTAGGGTCTTTGCAGACATCATACCGCAAAGTCAAGATGCGCCAAGATGAGGTCACGCCGGATGAAGGGTGGGCCCCGTCCAATGACAGGAAGAAGGAACTTTGGACACAGACACAGAGGAGATGCACAGGAGAGAAGGCCCTGTGATCACGGAGGCAGAGACGGAAAGGCTGTGGCCACCAGCCCGGAGATGCCTGGAGCCCCCAGAAGCTGGAGGAGGCAGGAGGGACCCTCCCCTGGAGCCTCTGGGGGGAGCACAGCCCTGCCCGCACCTTGGTTTGGGACTCCCGGGCTCCCTGGGGTGAAAAAGTAAAAGTCTGCTGCGTTAAGCCCCCAGACTGTGGTCCTTTCCCATGGCCACCCTCGAAGACATGCGGTGGGCTGCAGATGACTGTCTCCTATGTCAGTCCCCCCCCCCAACTAGAAAGCAGGGATGTGATGGTACCACAGGGGCACGGGAAGAGTCCGTAGAGTGAGCATCACCTCGGCCCGCTGCAAGCGATCGGTGAGGGATCATTTCCAGGCCGGTTTTAAGGGGCTATCGCAAGGTTTAAATGAGATGATGGACGGGAGATTGCTTTGCGAGCAGCGCAGCCCCTGAGAATCGGACACTGGGGATCCGTCACCTCAGGGACACGGACTCGGGATGAAGTCAGGCAATGCTTCTGGTGTTCAGGGGCTCCAGAGGGTTTCAAGTCTATAACGTCTGTCCCTGGGCCAACAGGGCACAGCAGGGAGCCAGGAGGTCACCGGCTTCGACCCAGCATCTGCCCTCCGGCCTGCCCGAGCGCACGGACCCCGGTCCCCCACGGCAGAAGGCCCTGGAACCCTGAGGCTCCCGCCTGGTGGGTACAGGACGCTGCTCCAGGCGCCGACCCCCTGACACACGCAGAGGGGACCTCTGTTCTCCCTTTGCTGGTTCGGCACCTAGCTTCATGTTACCCGCCACCCCCCAGGTCTCACCGTGCCCATCACAGCCCAGAGCGACAGCCCCAGGCCCTGGGCCCGTGGATGCTGGGGGTGGAGAGTTTCTGCACAAAAACGTCAAAGACTGATGTCAGCTCGACGCTCCCAGAGGGGGTCTTCCCTTCACTTGTTCGGCACTTCTGCATCGTGAGACGGCCGCGTGCGGGGCGCCGGGGGCTGTGGGGGGCACGGCGGGCTGTGTGTGGGTGCGGTCCTGGCAGAGACGACCTGCCACCCCAGCCACGGGGCACCGGGGCAGCTCCCTCCAGCGGCCCGTGCCGGCGGGAGTCCTCAGGACGCGCAAACAGCCGGACAGGCCGACCCTCCAGGGAGCCCGGCAGCCTGGGGTGAGCCGTGTCCACTGAGGGGGCCAGCCCTGCCTGCTTTCTCCCTGTCCCGGTCCCCACGCCGGCTTGATCAGGAACCTAGGTACGACCAGGGCCTGTGGGACCCACAGGCATGCAGGATTCACACGGTCGTCCCATTCTGCAAACGGGAAGGCTGAGGCCGAGAGAGGCCAAGCGTGTCGCACGACGGGGTCCAGAGGCCAGATCCGTTTACTGAGCGCAAGACTCTGTCCACGGGCACCACTGGGTCTGCGTGCCAATCTCTAGGGCCACAGCGGCCCCTCGCTGGGCTCCTTGAGGGGCGTGAACGTCACCTGCTCACGAGAGGGCGGACCGTCCGGAAATGCCACGCCCTTGATCCTGCGCCCCTGTATGGCGGCCAAGCCTCAGGGGAGGTGGGAGCCCTTGTCCACATCTCCTGGAGAGCGGTGAAGCTCCAGGGTGAGCTGCGTACGAACCGTGAGTGCACGGTCACTGGCACGGCCCCCTGGTCTGCGTCTCACCCGGCCAGACGGCGTGCGCATCCCCCGGAGAGATGCGCGATGTCAAGCCCCCGACTCCCCACCTCTGGAGGGCTCTGTTCAGCCCGGCCTGTGACCGCTGCATTATTGGTCAGACAGGCCGGACAGGGCCGACCCACAGCCCCATCCCGCACCCGTCTCTGGCCCGGCCTCCCCTGAATGCCACGCCATTTGGTGACATTCGCTCGGTCGCCGGGAGACGGCCACATCGGGTCTGCGGGAGCCCAGGGATTCCCAGGGCCAGAGGGTGACGGAGGCTCTGCTCGCAAGAAACGGGGGTGCCCCCGGGACCTCGGTCCTGGCCACATGGAAGGGCCAAGGCACAGGATCCAAACTCGTCCGCTCTGGCCCCTGGCTGGGCGCCGGGTTGGGGAGCAGGTAAACCAGCCTCCCCCAGGTCCAGACAGAGGAGGGCGGTGTCTGGGTCAAGGCTGAGCCAACCCAGAGCAGGGGCTCGACCCCCCACCCTGCATTCCAGCGGGGCCGCCTGGCCTCCCCCGCCGGAAGCTGCTCCCACACGACGCCGAATGCCGTGTGGAGCTTGGTCTCCAGTGCCGTTCGCTGGGGAAAGAAATCAGAAACCCATCAAGGTGGAGTCTGATGGAGACATTTCGATAATACAGGGAGGCCCAGATTTCTAAATAGCTTGCGGTGACATACAGTTAAGACAACTGCAGAGCAATGTCGTGATTCCATATTCGGAGCCAGACTCCTGAGGCTGGACGTATTCTGTATCACACGTGGCCAGGAGAGCCACACGCAAAGGCTTCTGTGTGCTTCTTGCCAAACAGCCCGGCAAGATCCGTGCGGGGGTGGGGGGGAGGTATCTCCCAATTGCCAGGGGGTTATTTTTAGCCACTCAGTATGCCAAATCCGAACTTGAAACGCAGGAGAGTGACGCGTCCGGACACAGCGAGTCATCGCCACCCTGCTGTGGAGCCCCGGGCCGGGCCTGGCAGCCACACACGGGGTCCTCTGCTGCTGCCCCTGGAGGAGGCATTCGCTTCCCCGTCGTGCCTCGCATAAGCCTCTAGCCACGACCCCCCGACCAGGAGCCCGTGAAGACGACCTATGACTACATCCCAGTGTCGCTAATTTTCCAAAGATCACTTTCCCCCATCAAGAGACAGCGTGGGGTGCCTGGGTGTCTCGGCCGGTCAAACATCCAACTCTTTTTTAAGTTTATTTATTTTGAGACAAAGAGAGAGAGAGAGAGAGAGAGAGAGAGAGCAGGGGAGGGGAGGGGCAGAGAGAGAGAGAGAGGGAGAGAGAGAATCCCAAGCAGGCTCCATGCTGCCAGCACCGAGCCCGACGTGGGGCTCAAACCCAAGGACCGTGAGGTCAGCACCGGAGCAGAAACCAAGAGTCAGACGCTTAACAGACGGAGCCACCCAGGCGCCCCTAGGCGTCTGATTCTTGCTGTTGGCACAGGTCCCGATGTCACGGTTTGTGAGTTCAGGCCCCGCGTCGGACTGTGCGCTGACATCTGGAGGCTGCTCTCTCTCTCTCTCTCTCTCTCTCCAAACAAATAAGTAAACTTAAAAAAAAAAAAAAAAGGAAAGGGACTATGTCCCCCCATCTGTCTGACTCCAAAGCCAGATCCTTGGCCACTTGGCCGTCCCAGTCGGAGGCCTGGGTCCCCCGTAGGAGGGAGGCCTTGGCTGAGCAAGGAGGGTCACAGAAGGTAACCGTAGAGCAGGGGAGGGGCGAGCGGGGGGGGCTGTGCTTTTCCAGCCCAGGCCTCCTGGCCTGAGCTGGAGTGTTTTGCTCCGTGCGGCACCACAGAGGGAAGGTGATGGTGTCTCCCGTGACTCCAGCAGCAGGCCGGGGGCCCCTGAGACCACCCCAAAGGGCAGGGACAGATCTCGGGGCCTCTGGGACGTGGAGGCCGTGGGGACATGCGGTGACCTGGTCCTAAGCGGGGCCCTGTCTCCAGACCCTGTGCTCAGACAGTGCCGGTGACGGCATCTCTTAGAACTTACAGAGAAACGGGCGTCAGAAGTAACCGTAGCCTCTCCGGAAGCCTCTGGAAGGAGGACGCGCCTCCCTCTCCCTCTGCCGGGCTTTGGCCCAAGCCCCCGGGCGCTGACCCCTGCTTCCCGGGAGCACTAGCTCCCAGACCAAAGCCCCACTAACATCATACAGCGAGCAATGTTCCGGCACCCAGCAGGCCGGGGTCCTGGGCAGCCGGGGGCAGGGGTCCGCTACATCCTGCCCTCAGGATGCCCTCAGGGTTTCAGGAGACAGATGTTCATGGCTGGTGTTGAAAGCACAGGGTGGCCAGGGCTTTGATGGGGACAGATCTGGTGGCGGGAGCCCTGATGCCCGCCATGCAGAGGAGCGAACTGGGGCTCAGAGAGGTTGTGCTACTTGTCGAGGAGCACACAGCCTATCGTGGAAGAGCCGGGCCTAGAGATGGGGTCTCCTCACCCCGAAGCACGGCCCTAGCACCGGCCATGCCCGGGAGCAGCCCACCCTGTCATGGCACCAAATCGAGACAGAAGCACCCACCCCCATGACTTGAGGCAGCTCCCCCCCGAGCACCCTCGCTCGTAAAGGCTGCCTGGGTGCCCGGAGCCGATCGCGACCCAGCCCGCCCCCTCTGGAGTCCTGTGCCTCTGAAAACCACACGTAGTGAGTGGGGCTCTCAGGGTTATCTGACCTCGGGTCTCAGAGCCACCCGCACAAATCAAGCCAAACAAAGCAGCTGCTTAACTGGGGGGAAACAGGGGCTCCGTCTGAGCCCTGGGCGGTCCCTCGAACAGACAGCCGCGTGGCAGCCACCTGCCCAAATGACTCCGGCCAGGGTCAGACACATTCAGGAGCCCAGGTTCCAGGGCGTCCCCGAGGGGACGTCAAATAGAAGCCCGGGGCTTAGAGCCCGGACAGTGGACACGTGCTGTGAGCTAGATTCTGCCTTTGAACAAAAAGACTGATCGCAGCGACGCCCCCCGTAGCAGGTCTGGATCTTGGGATCGGGCGGTGGTGGGGGTGGGGGTGGGGGTGGGGGTGGGGGTGGGGGCCCTCCCAGTCTACCCGCTTGTGGAGCTATGTGGATTGTGTGGGATTGACCCCAGTCAGAGGTCTAGGAACAGGCTCTGATTTGCCTGAACCCGTCACCAGTGATCCCTCCCTCCCTCCCTCCCTCCCCTTCCTTCCTTCCTTCCTTCCCTCCCTGACTCCCTCCTTCCCTCTCTCCCTCCTCCTTCCCTCCCTCCCTGCATCCCTCCTTTCTTTCTTCCTTTCCCTCTTTCCTTCCTTCCTTTCCCTTTCTTTTCTCTTTCTTTCTTTCTTTCTTTCTTTCGAGAGTGACATGGGAGGGCAGAAAGAGAGAGGAGAGAGAGAATCCCAAGCAGACTCTGCACTGTCAGTACAGAGCCACGTGGGGGGCTCATCTCATGAACCAACCACAAGATCATGACCTGAGCCGAATCCAAGAGTCGGATGCTTAACAGAGTGAGCCACCCAGGCGCCCCCAGAGGGATTTCTTAGAGAAACAGCTCAGCCCATCAGCACAAGGCAATCCCCTGGCCCATCAGTGACTGGGCCAGGCTGGCCCAACCAGAAAACCTCAGGACTGCCGTTCGCCAAGCCCTCTCTGTCGCTCTGACCAATGAGAGGTGCCGACGCAAAGTCTAGACCCAGCCTGATAATAGCTCCAGCCCACAGAGGCGGGCAGAGCCGGAAAACTGCTGGAGAGCAGGACCCGCGCCCTGGTTAAAGGGCCCCCAAATCCTGCCTGCCACCGCACTTTTCAGCCCGAAGAACCCCGTGGAGTTGGGTTTTCTGCTTCCTGAAACATCAGAGCCTGAACCGCATTCAAGACGTGGGCCTGGTGATGTGTCCTGAGCCCTCCCCACCCAGGGTCCCCAGATTTGTTCTTGGGGACTCTTCTTTTAAAAAAAATTTTTTTTAACGTTTATTTATTTTTGAGCCAGAGAGAGACAGAGCATGAACAGGGGAGGGTCAGAGAGAGGGAGACACAGAATCTGAAACAGGCCCCAGGCTCTGAACTGTCAGCACAGAGCCCGACACGGGGCTCGAACTCACGGACCGCGAGATGGTGACCTGAGCCGAAGTCGGCCGCTTAACCGACTGAGCCACCCAGGCGTCCCTCTTGGGGACTCTTCTTCTGGGCCTGCCGTAGGGGCTGAACCAATCCCATCCACCGATGGTTCCTGGGTGGTTTTCCGTAAACCACCAGCCAGACGAGAAGCCGGGGCCGAGACCGGGGTCAGGGACTCAGCCAAGATCCGGGATTCGAACCTGGGCCTTCCGGACTCCGGGCTGTACGGCATCCCCGAATTTCAGAGTTTCAGCCAGCTGGCCGGCCCAGCCCGGCCGAGGGAACTTAGCTGCTAAATTGATACTTTGCACAACGTGCATGTTTCCAATTGCAGAGTGTTGCTGGGGCTTTGAAGCGGGCGTGCAGCCTCCCCTGATGTGGTAAAGGACGGAGGTGGCCGGCCTGGTATGGAGAGGGATCTTAGAAAACGCTCCGCGGAAGCCCCAGGGCACCCACACGCTGGAGGGAGATCAGAAGGCAGCCTCTCTCCGAGGCCGCAGGCAGCCGGCTCCCCACTTGAAAAGGACCCCGTATCCATTTCGCTTGTGTCTCCTTCTTGGTGCCTCCCTAATGAGACGATGTTAGAGTCGAAAATAAATAGATGTGTGGCTGGGTAAATAGATAAATCGATAAACGGAACGTGGGTTTCTTCCAGGAATGTAGCCTTTCCCTCCCAGGGCTGAGGGGGCCTGGGTTTCCAGCCGCGGCGGCCATCGCCTTGCTGAGGGGACAGCCGTGAGAGCGGCCACCAGCCAGCACTTTCTGAACACCTACTAGGTGCAGCCCCGTGGCTTGCTGGCCCTCAGTCTGCAGAAAGGCAGGCATCGCCCCTGTGCTCGGAGAGGCCGGGCTGGGGGGCGGGGGTGGGGAGGGGGTGGGGAGGTGATCGGAGGCGCAGCCAGTCTGTCTGAAAGCCGCACTGCTCAAGGGCCCCTCCCCTCGGGGGCAAGGGGCTCACTCAGCCGAACATCCCAGATGGGGAATTCTCACCCCTGTGAAGTGGGATTGAGGCCAAGGCCCCCCTGTCCGAGAAGCACGGGGCAGGGGCGTCCTCGGCATCAAGGCCAGTGTTCTGATGAGCGCAGGGATGGCCTTGAGCGCTGCTCCCTGGGGAGCCCCCCCCCCCCCCCCGCCACGACTCTCCCCTACGATCCGACAGCTAAAAGGTTAGTACCTGGGGCAGGGGAGTGGGGACCGGGGACCTGCTTCCGGAGTCTGGTGGTCACACCCGTCAGTTAAGTATTTAGAACGTCACCCTCAATTGGAGCAGATCCAGAGGGCCCAGCTGGGGTCTACCCAGCCCTCCGTGACCCGGCCTTCCAGAACCTTTCCACTCCGCCCCACACCAGCCCCGGGGCCGCCTCACTGTTCCTCGGGAATGCCAGGCATAGGCCTGCCCCTGGACATTTGCACCCGTGGTTCCCCCAGCCACAACACACCTCCTCCCAGCCACCTGGATCAGAGCAGCGCCTGCGCCCGGCCCCCACTTCTCCCCGCTGCTCTGTTTCCACACGTTTATTATCCACTGGTTGGTTGACCTTTGTCGCGTTTTTTGCTCCAGCTGGAGGGTCCTGCCTCCCTCGCTGCCACAGCCCGTGCCCCGAACAAAGTCCCGCACATAACAAGGCACACGTGCGATGACGTTGACCGAAGGAAGGAATATGTTCAGCTTGCCTTTCCTGTGCCTTCCTATTTGCACAGGGGCGTGGCCAAGAGGGGGTGACACGGGCCCCCTTGTCCCCCAGGAGCTCAGGCGGATGTGTGGGATTGAAGCTGGAGGGGCGGAGAGGAGGGGAGGGTGGAGCAGGGCGGAGGCCTGGAGCTCAGGCAGGAGCAGAGAGCCTCTGCGGGGCCAGCGGGCCAAGCGGTGAGGCCTGTGTCCCCACTTCCTGCACAAGAGAGGACACGCCTGTGCCCCCCACACCCTCGGAGGCTTCCGGCAGTGGGCGCTGGCCTGTCTCTCAGGGACGGGCTCCTCTGTGTGCATCTGATGTCGGGAGCCCAGGTTCTCTGGAAGACAAGGCCAAGTATCACTGTGTTTCTTTCTTCATTTAAAAACAGTCCCCAGAGGGATGCCTGGGGGGCTGGCGGTTAAGCTTCTGACTCTTGATTTCAGTTCAGGTTTGTGAGCTCGAACCCCGCGTCCGGCTCTGTGCTGACGGGGCGGAGCCTGCTTGGGATTCTCTGTCCCCGCCCTCTCTCTCTGCCCTTCCCCTCCCCGGCTCTCCCTCGCCGTCTTTCTCAAATTAAACAAACAAACGTAAACAAACAAACAAACAAAACAGTCCCCAGGTATTTCTGTTACGGGTGATGTCTATTTGCTTCTCTGCAATTCTCTGTAAATTTTCTGTATAATGCTAGAAAAATGCTAGAAAAAAAAATGCTAGAAAATTAGCATCAGGAAAAAAAAACCACCCAATAATTATCATTAAACGATTTTCATAAACGAGCGAGACAGAAAGAGTGATCACTCGTGCTAATAGGTCCACATCTTGGAATCTCACGCAGGCATTAAAATTATATTGATGGAACGATTTTGGTGGCATGGAAAACACTTCCGTAAGCAAAAAAAAAAAAAAAAAAAGCCGGCTACTGAACCTGATGCTCTCAGCCACGAAGGTATGTGTGCGTGTGCGTGTACATGTGCATATACACAGACCGACCTCTGGGAGGGGGCCCCACCCACGGGTCACAACTCTTTGCAGGGGAGGGGCATTAAGCATTTTTCCCCCTCTTTACAGTTTCTCGTGTTTTCTCTTTCTCTCAACCATCTTACAGAATGTTTTGAAATGTCTACGTCAAAAGAGGGTTGATGTGTAGCTGTGCAAAGCTGAAAGCCTCCACCCGTGTGCCTTGTTTGTTTGTCCAACCTGCCCGCCAGCCACTGGCCGGGCCCACGGGTCCCACGGTGGGGCGGGGGCGGCGTGGGGGGCGGGGCTCCCTGCAGGCCACGTGACCTGATATCCCCAGTCCTAGGAAGACGCCCCAAGAAAACAACTCGACAGAAAGCAGAGGCTACGCGAGGGTGGCTCTGTGGGTCTCAGGGTTGTTGGTGAAGTGACAGCCCGTTCACAAGGTGACCGTGACCGTGGCCGTCACAAAGCATCACCAGAAAGACTATCCAGACCCGGGGGGAAAAGCTGTCGCCTTAAATAGGAAGCAAACCCAGCAGAAAGCTGTAGGTGAGCCCTGAAGCCGCTGCTCCCGTCCCTCCGTGGGCCGAGGGACCAGGGGCTGAGCTGAGATTCTGTCGCTGAGCGTTCAGCGCCCGGCCATCTGCTCACACACCCAAGCCCTGTTCACGCGCTCACGGTGCGGAGGAGACAGACGGGGGCCCGCCCTGGGGCTGATTACCTTCCTCCACGAGGCAGGAGGGGAGGCGGGCAGTAAATGAATATGGACTAAATCAGGAGGTGGAAAGTGGAGAAGAGAGAAAGCCCGGCAGGTGAGGCAGGGCGGAGGAGGCTGCGATGAGTTACATTTCTCCGGAACGCCGCCGGACTTCGTCTCCTTGGACAGGTGTGCAGCCGTGTGACTGTCCTACCGGGAGACCAGAGTAGAGCTGACCCTTGAACTCCGTGAAGGTTAAGGGCACCCACCTCTGTGCGGTGGAAAACCCGAGTGTAACTTTTGACTCCCCCCAAAACTTAACTGCTAATAGCCTACTGTTGACCAGAAGCTTCACGAATAACATAAACAGTCTATTAACACATAGTTTTATATGTTATACGTGTTATATGCTGCGTGCACTCCTACAGTGAGGTAAGCCGGAGACAACACAATGGCATTAAGGAAATCACAAGGAAGGGATAATACACTTCCTACTGGACCGTATTCACCAGAAAAAGAAATCCGCGCGTAAGTGAACCGTGCGGCTCAAACCCTTGTAGTTCGAGGGCCGACTCCGTGAGGACATCCAGGCCTGGTCCGCAGAAACTTCGCACCTGCGGTCCTCTCCCTCCTCCCCAGGAGAGCTGCAAGGGGCCTCCGAGACCACGGGGATGGAAAAGCCACAAGAAAGGAGATGCCTGGGTCCCCGCGTCACCGCGTGGAAATGAGCTACTCACCGATCCGTGGGGAGCACCCATTTGCATTTTGTGGGAGCAAAGAACTCCTGTGGTGCTGGGTCGTGATCTGCCTGGGGAGTGTGCGGTCGGCAGCTTGCCCATCTACCGGGGGGAGCACGTATTTACGGTGGGGGCCGAGTGCTCGACACGGGGCGTCGGAGAAGGCCCTGCCACTCAGACGGCCTCTGGGCCAAGATCTGGAGGAAATGAAAGAGCAAACCCTGGGCTCCCCGGTGACCGCATCCCGAACAGAGGAGAAGGAGCCCCTGTGGCACAAGTGTGGCTGGACCAGAGAAGAGAGAGGAGGCCAGGGCGCTGGCCCGGGAGAGCAGGAGCTGAGGTCACAGAGGGGGCCGGAGCGGGAAAGCCTGGCAAGTGCGTTTGGGACTCCAGCACTGACTCTGGGAGACAGAGGAAGGGTTCCAGACTTGCTCGGCTTCTCAAGCCCCGCTCTGCCCGCAGTGGAGAAGGGGCTGCAGGGGGCAGGGCGGAGGCAGGATGTCACCCGCAGGACACAGGACGCCGAGCAGAGGGGCAGCCGTGGGCGGTGGGGTGGGGGGCAGGCTGAGCTGGCAGGTAAACTGAAGACAGACTGCAAAATGGGGAGGAGAGGCTTGGGGTGCCCAAATCTGGGGCCGGAGTTGGGGGCAAAGGCCCCAGGGCTCGGCACGAGGGGCCCTGAGATGAGCAGATCCCAGGGGGGTCAATGGTGTGGCTCTGGGCACGGAGCCTCCAGGAGGATGTGTAGCAGCCACGTGTGGATATCAGATCTCTGAGCTAGGGACCAGGGGAGGAGGTCGGGGCTGGAAACAAACACAAGGGACTTCCCCACACGGTTGGTGTTTAAAACAAGGGCATGAAGGGGGGGCCTGGGGAGAAGAGATGAGGTCTGGTTAGTGCAGAGGTGAGGAGGTGAGGGCAGTGACCCTGGGGGGGGTCAGTGCGGGGGTGAGAGGGTGAGGGCAGTAAACCTGGGGGGGGGTCAGTGCAGGGGTAAGGGGGTGAGGGCAGTGCCCCTGGGGATCAGTGCAGGGGTGAAAGGGTGAGGGCAGTGCCCCTGGGGGTCAGTGCAGGGGTGAGGGGTGAGGGCAGTGCTCCCGGGGATCAGTGCAGGGGTGAGGGGGTGAGGGCAGTGTCCCCGGGGTCAGTGCAGGGGTGAGGGGGTGAGGGCAGTGACCCTGGGGGTCAGTGCAGGGGTGAGGGGTGAGGGCAGTGCCCCTGGGGGTCAGTGCAGGGGTGAGGGGTGAGGACAGTGTCCCCGGGGGTCAGTGCAGGGGTGAGGGGTGAGGGCAGTGCCCCTGGGGGTCAGTGCAGGGGTGAGGGGGGTGAGGGCAGTGTCCCCGGGGGTCAGTGCAGGGGTGAGGGGTGAGGGCAGTGACCCTGGGGGTCAGTGCAGGGGTGAGGGGTGAGGGCAGTGCCCCTGGGGGTCAGTGCAGGGTGAGGGGTGAGGACAGTGTCCCCGGGGGTCAGTGCAGGGGTGAGGGGTGAGGGCAGTGCTCCCGGGGGTCAGTGCAGGGGTGAGGGGGTGAGGGCAGTGCTCCCGGGAGTCAGTGCAGGGGTGAGGGGTGAGGACAGTGTCCCCGGGGGTCAGTGCAGGGGTGAGGGGTGAGGGCAGTGCTCCCGGGGGTCAGTGCAGGGGTGAGGGGGTGAGGGCAGTGCTCCCGGGAGTCAGTGCAGGGGTGAGGGGTGAGGACAGTGTCCCCGGGGGTCAGTGCAGGGGTGAGGGGGTGAGGGCAGTGCCCCCGGGGGAGAGAGAAGGGCGGGAGGGTGGGGATTTGGGTGTTGGATGCTAGAGGGGATGAGTAGTGGTGCTTGAAATTGCTGCGGGGATGGAGGCCGAGGTAGGCCAGATGTGCAGGGGGAGTGGAGGTGAATATCTACGAGGCCAGGGGATGTGAGCTAACTGGGCAGGAAGTGACAGTGAATCCAAGGGTGAAATTCTTCCCGGAGCGAGGGGTGACCTGGGGTCTGTAGATGACCAGAGCACGGAAAGCAGAGTCCGAAGGCCCAAGTGCAGAGCCAGGGAAGAACATTCTGGAAGAGGAATGAGGATCAAGAAGGACACCCACCCTCACCTCCAGGCCTTCTGGTGGGGGGTGGTGGTGGTGAGGGAAGACAGTGCTGCAGGGGGTGGGGGGGGGGGCCATAGGAGAGCCTCAGGCCGGCAGGTGGGGGAAGGGACGCACCCAGGAGAGGTGGAGGGGCCGGTGGGCACTGCTGAAGCCCGCGCCCCCTTGCCCACCTCTGCACCTGCCCCTCTGGGCCTCTGCCTGGGGTTCCCCGGCTCAGCGTGTGTACGGGGACCCCCTGAGTCCCCCCATCTCCGCACCCTGGGACAACTGTCGGCCTGCCAGGGAAATGGTCAGAGATGAAGCCCCCGTCCCCAGCCTGCTCGGCCTTTGGGGACAGGCCTGAGGGGCGTTCTGCACAGCTGAATGGGAGCCCCAGGTGCCTACCACGGTCACCCGCTCACAAAAGCACACGCTGTGACTTCTCTCCTTCCTGGATCACCTCCCCAATAACGAACCTGCCCCCAAACCCTGATCTCGGGCTCGACTTTGGGGGCAAGGCTGGGGAGAAGTTGGATGCGGGCTGAGCATCTGGGACACGAGGGCTTTTGGGCTTCTCACGGGGACAGGGACTAGGTGACAGGGAAGAGGCCTTGGTGGGGCTGGCCCTGAGCATCCGGGCAGTGGAACAGCAGGGGCGCGTGCTGGAAGGAGCTGCGGTCTCTCCGGAAGCACCACAGAGCCCTCCTCGCTCCCGGAGGTGGTGCGGGGCCCTCGGGGAGCACACAGAGCTCTCGTGTTCAAACTGTGAAGGACACAGTTTAATCTTATCCCAACGGGACAAAGGGTAAGTCCTTTTTTCCTGTTTTAAAATGTCATCATTCATTTTTTAGACTTAAAAAAAAAACAACAAAGCACTTTCTTACAAAGCTAAACATAGGCTTACCATATGATCCAGCAATCGCACTCTTTGGTATTTACCCAAAGGAGTTGAAAACTTATGTCCACACAAAAACCTGCACACGGATGTTTATAGCGGCTTTATTCATAATTGCCAAAACTCGGAAGTGGCCAAGATGTCCTTCAGTAGGTGGATGGATAAATAAACTGTGGTCCGTCCAGACAATGGAATATTGTTCGGTGCCAAAAAGAATGAGCTCCCCAGCCACGAAAAGACACGGGAGAGCCTTAAGTGTATATTATTGAGTGAGGGAGCCAATCCGAAAGCCACACAGTGTGTGATCCCAAGTGCAGTAAAACCTTGGATTGCGCGTAACTTGCTCTGCGAGAGTTCCGCGAGACCAGCAAACACTCCTAGTACATTTTAACTCAATAGACAAGCTCTGTCTTGCAATACGAGTCTTACGTGACACCGAACGTCACATGATCGCAGCTGAGCCAATGGTTCCTCTCTCTCTCTCTCTCTCTCTGTGGGATTGTGGGTGATCCTCTCCCATGTTTGGATGCTCAGTCTCAGGGCCAGGTGTTTGGCCGAAATCAGCGATTTTTCAGGACATTGGAAGGTGCCCACGACAGGCACTTGTGTATTTTTTGTCACGTCAAAGCACCAATGGACAGTCATTTGCTTTTCCAGACAAGAGTGAGCTTGGGAATGTTTTGCTTCCTTCTAGGTCAGGCTGCCTGCTGACAGAGACCCTTTCCTCTGCTGCCTTATTGCCAGTTACATTAAAGACAGTATGACAAGAGTTTGTTAATGCTGTAGTCAACATCCGTGCAAGTCTACGCAATGGCCCCCATGCAGAAAGAGATTCCACTGAGCCAAAAGATAGCAGTGATTCCATTAGTGATAGTGAAAGTCGTCCTACACAATAACCCTCCTCTCTCTGGTCTCCCTCACACCAGCCATGAAGGTTGGGGATTGATGTGTTTTTCTTTATTATTTTGTATTATATTACAGTATTGTAATCCTTTGCATATGAATATTTTCGGGTTGTGGAACGAATCATCTGAGCTTCTGTTCTTTCTTACGGGGAAATTCGCTTTGATACACGAGTGCTTTGGATCACAAGCATGTTTCCGGGACGAATTATGTTCGCAAACATATAGGACATTCTGGAAAAGGCAAAACCACAGAGACGGATGAACGATCCGTGGTTGCCAGGGGTTGGGGCACAGGGAGGGATGAACAGGCAGAGCCCGGAGGATTTGGGGGACAGTAAAACAACTCTGTATGACACTGTCATGGGGGACACATGACGTCATGCATCTGTCCAAACCCATAGAATATACAACACCAGCAGTGAGCCCTAAGGTAAATGATGGACTTTTTAGGTATATCAGTGTTGGTTGATTAATTTTCGATGCAAAATGTTGATAATAGGGACACTGTGTTGGGGGCCGCAGGTGATATATGGGAACTCTTTGCACTTTCTGCTCTGTTTTGCTCTAAACCTAAAAAAAGCGACTAATACCTGATCCCTTATGACCCACACTGTTGGCAGTGGCTGCAGCTGGTGTTGGCTTCCGGGGGGACCACAGACCCCTCTGGTTGGTTGGAATCCTGCAGCTCCAAGATGGGACCAGGAGCTAGGACAGCAGGGAGGGCTGGCATCAGCTCGCTGCAGTCCCCATGCGTGTCCACCTGAGGTCGAGGCATGGTGGTGGCTGCTCGCCCAGGGGCTCTGTCTGTCCAGGCATCAGAGACCAACGGTGGCAGAGCTGGGTGGGTGGGTCTGCCGAGGCTCTGGGGCTGCACCCACCTCCATCCTCTGTCTCTGGGCCACACCCGGGCACTTGGGTTGTTGAGTCCCTGCACCTGTAACCCCCCACCCGGCTGTGACCCAGAAGACATTTTTGCACTTCCAGGTCCCTCGGAACATACACAGAGCTCCCTTCGAGAGACTGCATCACATTCCCGGGGAACCCATTTCCTGGCTCCCTTCCAAACTCAAGTTGTCAGTGACCTGACCCAAGGGACAGGCTACTCCATTGTCAGCCACCAGCCTGGTATTGCGAAGGCCAATCAGAGCTGCTTGGGTTACTGTGGGAGTGCCAGGCAGCTACCAGCTCTGTTCTCCACCTTGCCCTGCCCGCCCTGCCTCTCCCGGGTGCCACTGGGTACCCCAGCTCAGTCCTTAATCCTGGGTTTCTGGGAAGATGCCCCAGAGACTGCGGTGGGGGTGAGTGCGAAGGGCTTCAGGCCCCCTTTCCCTTCACAACTATTATATCGGGAGACGTCGTAGAGCTTCTTTGGAAAATGGCTCCTGAGGACTTTATGCTCAGTGAAATGGGCCAGACACAAAGACACACGGTCTATGACTCCACTCACCTGATGTTCCAGAGTCGTCAAACTCACAGAGACAGGAAGTAGAAAGGGTAGGCACCAGGGGCTGGAGGGAAGGGGACATAGGCTTTTAAAATAAAAATCATATACTTTGTTTTTAATGTTTATTTTTGAGAGAGAGACAGAGCATGAGCAGAGGATGGGCAGAGAGAGAGAGAGAGAGAGACAGAATCAGAAGCAGGCTCCAGCCTCTGAGCTGTCATCACAGAGCCTGATGCGGGGTTCCAACTCATGATGTGCGAGATCATGACCTGAGCCAAAGTCGTACGCTTAACCAACTGACCCACCCAAGCGCCCCCCAAATCGTATACTTTTAGGATGATCCACACAATGATGTGGTAGACATACAGAGAGATGATCAGCGAAGCTAATGGCCATGTTGTCTCCCCACGTGACTACCTTGCATGTGCGGTGACGACACCTGAAATTTACTCTCTGAGCACATTTCCCACGTTTGGTCCAGCATTGACTGTGGCCACCACGCTGAACATCAGATCTTCAGACCTACTCGTCCTACACGCTACAACTTGCATTCCCTTGTCAACATCTCCCCTTTCCCCACCGTCCCCCACCATCCCCAGCCGCTGGCAACCACCATTCTACCTTCTGCATCTAGCTGTTCTATTCCTGTATAAGTGCAATCATGCAGTTTGGACAAAGGACCTGGATAGATGCTTTTCCAAAGAAGATTGGATCCAGACGGCCAACAGACGTAAGAAAAGATGCTCAACATCACTCATCATCAGGCAAATGCAAATCAAAACCACCGCTTCACAGCTGTTAGAATGGTTATTATAGATAGATAGATAGATAAATAATAGATTATATATATATACATATATATATATATGGTTGGATGAATGGATGGATGATAGAAAGATAGATAGATAGATAGATGATAGCTAGCTAGATAAATGGATGGATGGATAGATGGATGGATGGATAATTGGATGGATGGATGATAGATAGATAGACAGATACATAGATGATAAATAGATAGATAATAGATTTTATATATATATATATATATATATATATATATATATATATATGGTTGGATGAATGGATGGATGATAGATAGATAGATAGATAGATGATAAATAGATAATAGATGATACATAGATACATAGATACATAGATGGTTGGATGGATGGATGGATGGATGATAGATAGATAGATACATAGATACATAGATAGATGATAGATAGATAATAGATGATAGATAGATAGACAGATAATAGCTAGATAGATAGATAAATGGATGGGTGGATAGATGGATGGATGGATGATTGGATAGATGATAGACAGATAGAAGATAGATAGATAAATAGATAGATAGATAGATAGATAGATACACAGATGATAGATAGATAATAGATGATAGATGGTTGGATGGATAGATGGATGATAGATAGATAGATAGATGAATAAATAAAAGATAACAGGTATTGGTGAGGATGAGGAAAAAAGGAAACCCGTGTGGGAGTGTAGATTGGTGCAGCCATGATGGAAAACAGTGTGGAGGTTCAGTCCTCAAAAAATTAAAAGCAGAACCACTCAATGACCCAACAACCCGTCTTCTGCATATGCATCTGAAGGAGATGAAACCACCATCCCACTGAGACACCTGCACCCCACAGTCGCCGCAGCACTGTTCACAATAGCCAACACGCAGAAACAGCCTAAGTGCCCGTCGGTGGGTGAATGGATAAAGAAATTGTGGTATAAAAATGCGATGACATATTATTCAGCCACCAAATAGGAGAGCCTGCCATTTGCAACCACGGGGGTGAACGTGGGGGACCCTCAGCTACGTGAAAGAAGCCAGACACGGGGAGTCCGTGGTTCACAGGGACAGAGTTTCAGTTCAGGAAAATGGAAGGTTCTGGAGAGGAATGATGCTGATGTTGAACAACCGTGTCAAGGTACCTAATGCCACAGAACTGTGCACCCAAACGCAGTTATGATGATAAATTGTATGCGTATTTTACTACAACAAAAAATAATGAAATGCCACCTGCCTGAAACTCTAGAACAGGAAATAGTCTTTGTTCCTTTGAAATGCGGATAGAAGAAGGGCGGTCCAGAGTCACATGGGACCATCGTTTCCAAAGCTCTGCATAAAAATTAAATAAAGCACCCGAAAAGTAAAAAATTACACGTAAAAAAAATGACTCTGCTGATAAAAAGGAGTGAAAATCTCAGAGTGACCTTCCCAGAGTGTGATGAACCTGATCATGACGTCCCACAGTCCCCCCCCCCGCACCCATAAGACAAGGCTGACATCCTTCTGGCATCCGGGGCTCCTGGACCTGGTCCTGGCTACTCCGCAGTGTCCTTTAGTGTCACCTGCCTCGTCCCTAGGCTTCCAGTCACCCCAAGCCCCCTGCCTCCTGGCCCCGCCCAGCGACGCCCCCCTCGTCCAGCTCTAGGCTCATCCCACCGCCTGGGCACTGCCCCTTCCCCACATAGCACTTCCGTTCCAACCTGGGTATCTTCAGCCCTTCCTCCAGAATGCCCTCCACAGCCACTGGCCGGCGAGAGAGCTACACAGCCTGTGCACAGCCAGTGGGATCGTGGTAGGAGCTAAATCAGGTCGGGTCCGGCCCTGCTTCCGACTCTTCTGAATGTCTGTGTCCCCCGTGATCCATATGTTGAAGCCCTAACCCCCTCCCCTCAGGAGGGTATCTGGAAATGGGTCTTTGCAGGGTAGTTAGGTACAATGAGACATCAGGGTCAGGCCCTACTGTGGGATTAGTGCCCTTATCAGAACAGGAAACACCAGAGAGTGTGGGCTCTCTCTCTTTCCCTGCCAAGTGGAGACACAGCGAGAAAACCAGGTTGGCCCGGACCTTGATCTTGGACCTCCAGCCTGCAAGCATAAATGTCTGCCATTCCATCTACGCCAGCTGGTCAGTGCTGTTGTGCCCTGGCAGCCCGAAGGGACCAACATACCTTCAAAGGTCAGGTGCACTTATAACAAAATCTACTGCTCTCGCTCGCCCTGGTAGGATCTGGTCCCAGCCTCCCTCACTGACCTCTCCCTGGACCCCACACCCCAGCCGCACTGACCCCCACTTTCCCTCAAATGGCACGCTGCCACCTCACTCTGCTGGAACACCTCCACAGCTTGGGTCGTGGCGGGCACCCCTCCTGGTCTGGGCTCCCCTCTGGGGTGCCTCTGTCCGTTCCCACTGGCCCTCACTGAGGCCCAGCACTGGCAGGAGGGAGGCTGCCGAGCCTAGGGCCCCATGCAGTGCCCGGTATACAGCTAGTGCTCAGAGGGTCAGCGCACGAACGGGTGACTTCTTCCTGACTCCACATCTGCCACGAGTCCTCCCTCCGCTGGGGCATTTCCTGGAGCACGGAGTCAGCAGGCCTCAGCTCATGCTGTATTCATTCATTCAACGTGAACCATGAAACGTCACAGGCCACCATTTGTTACAGTCAAATATGGGGAAGCATCAAAAAGCAATTTCCTCTGTCCTTGGTCTGGAGGGTCCTAATGCCAGCAGAGCGGGGTGTCAGCTCTGTAAGCACATCACCTGCAGATGTGCTGCTTCCTGTCCTCCCCAGGATAAGTGACATGTCACAGTCATGGCTGCCTTTCTCTCAGCACTCCCAGTCCAGTGTCTGCTCCCAGGAGCCACTGGATGGATGGATGGATGGATGGATGGATGGACGGATTGATGGATGGATGGATAGATAGATAGATGGACGGATTGATGGATGGTTGGGGATGGACAGATGGATGGATGGATGGACAGATGGATGGATAGATGGATGGATGGACAGACCGATGGATGGACAGACAGACAGACAGATGGATGGATTGATGGACGGATGGATGGATGGACGGACGGACGGATGGATGAGTGAATGTCTTGGTTCTTAAAGGTATCCAAGTTTTAGAAAGAATCCTAGACTTTTTCTATGGAGGGGAAAGTCTTCAAGGTCTGATGGGGTTTCTAGACCTTGGGTTGACTTCAAGGTGCAGTCTGGGGAGGTGCAAGATATTCCATGTCTGAGTCAAAGGCTGAAATCTGATTCCTGCCCACTTGTCTCCTGTAAAGGATGGTCCTAATGCTCTATTCCCTTAAAGGTAAACAGAAGCCAAGTCCACACGCTAGAACTCTGGATGTGACTGGTCAATACAGGCAGTGGGCCAGGCCTGAGCAGTGGGCCTCTCAGACAGCTCCTCCGGGGCGCTCAGCACAGCTGGTCCAGGAGGGATCTCCAAGGCACCCAGTGTGGCTCTGTCACTGTACAGGGGCTCCTCGCGGGGTCTCAGAGTCCCCTGGGAGTGGCTGTCCTGGTTATGAGTACCACACGCGGAAGGGGACCAGCTGGCCCAGACCGTGGAGGGGGCTACCCCTTGCCCATGCGGGTTGCAGCCAACAGGATGGCTGGAGGGCATCTGGGAAGACCTCACAGAACATGCCTGCTTGTCATCAGGATAAGAACAATCTTGCAATAGAACTTGGTGACAGATGGGGAGATTCTTAGGGCACAGGATCAATCGGGAAATTCTCACACATCAAACAAAATTCCTGCCCGTGGGCCAGGATGGTGACCAAGCCCCACCCACCCCCCATGCCTGCCATGGACCTTTGCCTCACCCAGCATCCTGGAATGACAGCAGGGACAGTTGACCATGATCCCAGGGAGCCCGCTGAGAGCACAGCAAGGGGCTGGAGCCCCAGAGTGGCCGTGTCCAGGGCTGGGGAGGGGAGGGCTCAGACCAGCCTTGAGGGGAGGACTGGGAGCCTGACTTCATCCGGCCAGAGCACCCGCTGCCCAGTAACATCGCCTCCCCACACCCAGTCCACCACCAGAACCAGCCCGCAGGCCATGCCTGTCTTGGAGACCCCCAAAGCCCCCCCCCCCCGCTGGAGGCAGTGTGGCATGAACAAAGAGAGGTGGCCCCCGCCACCCGGCGTAAAAAGAAGAGGGACAGAGAAGGCCTTTGCTGGTGTGTGCACACGGCCTGGGGGAGGGAGAGACAAGCAGGGTGGGTGGGGACAGGCAGCAGGTGGAGGCCATGGCTTGGCTTTGCACCTACTTTTAGGTCTGGTAACCACGTGAACACATCAGCCCTTCAAAAAAAATGAAACTCCCAGGTCTGCGAAGTCGGTGCAAACGGATGATTGAACAAATAAATAGAAGTGCCTGCAGTGGTTCCTGATTCCTGCCGGGCCAGTGCTGAGTCGTGTGGGAGGGTCCAGACGCGCAGAAAAGCTACAGAACCCGGGGCCCTGCCTGGGAGGACATGGGGGGCTGACACAGGAGGGCCCCAAGGCAGGACGCTGCCACTGAGCACACAGGCTCTGTGCCCCCATCGCGTCCCCGAGCATCTGCAGGGAATGCACCCGAATGTGCCAGGCCCCCAAGACTGGAGACCCTGCCCCCACAGACGTGACTTCCCCGTCTCAGAGGGGAAGGAGGCTCTGCCCAAGAACCACCTGACCGGAATCTCATAGAAGGAATTGAAAACCAGCATAAACCCGCTGCTCAGCCTCTAGCAACAATTTAAAAAACTGATGGGGGAAAATAAAAACACAACAGTGCTGGCAGCCAGCTTCCCACCCCTTTCCAAGGATCTGATGCCCTTTAGGGACACAGCAGCCGGGCCTGAAAGGGACAAAGGCCCTGAGAGAGTGGAGAGGACAGTCACCCTGCCCCGGGCGGGCAGAGTCGAGCCAGAGCTGAGCCGGCGGCTGCCTGGCAGGAAGGCCGGGGCCCGGGCAGCCCGGCGGGAATCTCTGGGGACAGAGGCCACCTCCGGACGTGGCCGCTGGGTGCGGGGCAGGCCTTCTCCCTTCCCACGAACTGTCCCCCCAGGATAACCCGGCCAGGCAAACCCATCTGGCCTCCAAGCAGGAAAAATACCGCCGCTGTGATGCAGCCCTTCGCGGACTTTGGAGAACATCCCGGGGGCCCAACCCCGTCCTCCCCACTTGCCCTCCTGCCCCCGGCCACCCCCCTCCCTCCACTCCCTCCCTGACCCCGCACCGCCGTACCCACACACAGTCTGCCGTGCCGGTTTCTCTGAGCCCCGATCGCCGGTGCCCCGGTGCCCACGGGACAGCCTTCTGCAGCCCACGAGGCTGGCGGACCGCGGGAGTTGGCTCTCCTCTGCTGCCATCCCCATGGTGCCGAGCCCCGCACTGGGGACAAGTGCTGGCAGTGACCACAGCACCCCTGCAACTGGTGGGAGGAGACTCTGAACAGCCAGCAACGCCCCACCCCTGCCCCCGACCGAAATCACGGGGAAAACCTGTGTCGTGTTTTTCCCGTCCGCTGTCCTCCAGCCTGGGGACTGACCGGCTGGGGGGTCTGTTTCGAGGACCGCCCGCCTCCTGGAAACATTTCTCGGGACCTCGGGTTCTTGACAAATGAGTCACAAAGCCACACCACCAGCGATAGGAAAGGCACTTTTGCCAGGACCTCAACTTGGACCAGAACATTCCACTCTAAGATTCATGGAATAATCGCCTCGGATGGGACATCAGCCACCTGCGAACAGTTTTACGGGTGAGGAAACTGAGGCCTAGAGAGGCAAAGCATGTCCCCTTGCGGGGTTGAGGGACTCGGGGCAAGGGGGCAGGGAACCTGGGTGTCCTGCCGCCTGGCCGGCTGGCCTCCACGCCACATTGGAAACACGCCAGGGCTGCCAGGAGAGGGCTTCCTGGAGGAGGTGGGATCTGCACTGGGGTCTGGCAGCTGAGTAGGTTCATGCATCACCTGGAGGGAGAAGCAGGAGGCTCCAGGACCCATCCCCTGCTCCCCGGTCCCATATGAAGAGTGAGGCCGGGGCAGACCCTGGGGGCTTTCTCAGTGCCTCTGAGCAGAAAAGGGTGGCTCTGCTCACGTCTCAGGACCCTCCACACGCACCTCAAGGCCACACGCACCTCCCCTTACGTCTGGCACCACCTGCTAAGGCACCAACACGAGCGCCACTCGGGCCCATCAGCTGCTGAATCCAGAGGGCACGCGATCTGCTAACGTTCTGGATGCTTCCTCGCCGTTGTCTCTCTACAGTTCACACTGCTCATCGCAGCCTGAGAACCCTCTCGAAATTCCAGGGTTCTGAATCCCAGGCTCAGCTCCGTCCTCCTGGTGTTCAAGTTCATTCAATGTTGGCAAAGTTCAGCTTCCTGTCTACAAGGGGGCGAGCGGAGAGCGGGGGTGCGGAGAGCCTCTTAAGAGATTCCGAAGGCGTCCCGGACACCCGCGAGGGCTTTATGAAGCGCGCCAATGAATTAAGGAGAGAGGAATCACAAACACAAGGATTAAATTCCCCTTGGAAGACGCTCAGGCTTAATAATTAAATGAAAAATAACTTGGCAAATAGATGTGGGGTTTTGCTGTACCCAAAACATTTGGAAGGATGCTTGACTAATCCCAGCCCTGGGTGTGGCCCAGCCTTTCAGAAGGGGCAGTGGTCGGGGCTGAACAGCTGGAGGCCACGTGCCTGAAACCCACAGGCCGGTTGGCTTTGAGTGTTCTCCTCCCTTAAACATCTAGGAATCAAGCTGAGCTTGGAGGGGGGGCGGTTTCCAAAGACCCCAACTTGTGGCATCCGCTGGGATGGGTTCCTTGGTCCTCTAGTTCTAAAACCTCAGCAGTATCTACTCGGGTGCTAGTTCCAAAGGGGCCTTTAAAGAAATACTTCAGATGATTCAGTTGCTTTCAACACTAGAAAACTTTTGATTTTGATTAACAGGCCAACAAAAAAGCACCCCCCACGTACACACACAAAACCAAGGCTTCACCAGCGACAGTGCTATCATTGTGTCACTGAGCCTGCTCCTCACTGTCGGAGGGTTCCAGAAGACCTCGAGGGCACAGACCGAAATATCACAATGGTTTCCAGGAAATTCCGTGCCAGTATCTGCAGCTGGGAGAGAAGGAGCCACCTTGGCCCATTTCTGGGGCAAAGGCAACACCACTCTGTTGGCCATGAGCCGGATGCTGTGTCTGCCACTTTGCTCCTCCCTGGAGGCTCGTCTCTTCCTGTTGCCTGCAGACGGCCAGGGGTGGTCCAAACAGCTTCCCATGCGCCTTTCCCACTGCGCCCTGGGGCTCAAGGTGCAACTCCTGCCACGTTGTGTAAGGTAGGTCCCTATGAGCCTCCTGGTCACTGGCACTGCTCACCCAAGTTCCTATAGGCATCCACCCAGCAGGTATGTTACGGCCACGGGCAAAAAAGGCATAGCCCATGTCCTTGAGCAACTCACAGAAGGGGGAAACAACCCAACCGATCATTACAGACCACTGTGAGAAAGGGTGTGTGTTTACTTGTTCATCCATCCACCTGACTACCCACCCATCCTCCCACCCGCCTGTCTATCTACCCACCCATCCACCCACCCATCCACCCATCCACCATCTATCCATTCATCCATCTATCCATCCATCCAGTCATCCACCCACCTATCCACCAACCCACTCACCCATCCACCCACCCATCTACCCACCCAACCATCCATCCATCCATTCATCCACCCGTCTATCTACCAACACACTCATCCACCCATCCACCCACCCACCCAACCATCCGCCCATCCATCCACCATCTATCCATTCATCCATCCATCCATCTATCCATCCATCCACCCATCCACCATCCACCCACCCACCCAACCACCCACCCACCCAACCACCCACCCATCCATCCATCCACCATCTATCCATTCACCCACCCATCCATCAATCCATCCATCCAGTCATCCATCCATTCATCCACCCATTTCTCCACCAACCCACTCACCCATCCACCCATTCATCCACCCACCAATCCACCCATCCACCCACCCATCCACCCATCCACTCATCCACCCACCTATCCACCCACCCACCCAACCGTCCACCCATCCATCCACCATCTATCCATTCATCCATCCATCCATCTATCCATCCATACAGTCATCCACCCACCTATCCACCAACCCACTCACCCATCCACCCACCCATCTACCCACCCAACCATCCATCCATCCATTCATCCACCCGTCTATCTACCAACACACTCATCCACCCATCCACCCACCCACCCAACCATCCGCCCATCCATCCACCATCTATCCATTCATCCATCCATCCATCTATCCATCCATACAGTCATCCACCCATCTATCCACCAATGCACTCACCCATCCACACATTCATCCACCCACCAATCCATCCATCCATCCATCCATCCATCCATCCATCCATCCACCCGTCTATCTACCAACACACTCATCCATCCAGCCAGCCAGCCACTCACCCATCCACACATCCATCTTTCCATCTATCCATCCAACAAATACTTATTGAGAAGTGTATTAGTTTCTCTAGCCGCTGTAACAAAGTGACACAAACACAACAGAAGTGTATTCTCGCATAGGCCTGGAAACCAGAAGTCCAAAATCAAGGTGTTGACAGGCTGTGCTCTCTGAAGGCTCTAGGGGAGGATCCTTCTTTGCTTCTCTCAGCTTCCAGTGATCACCAGCAATCCTCAATGTTCCTTGATATGTGACAACATCTTTCCAGTTTCTGTGTCCGTAATCACATGGCTTTCTCCCTGTGTCTCTGTGACCAAGTGTCCCTTTCCTTGTAAGGACATAAGTCATGTGGATTTAGGGCCCATCTTACTCCATTTTGACCTCATCTTCGCTTCTTACATCTGCACCAACCCATATCCAAATGGGGTCACCTTCTGAGGTTCTGGGAGGTGCATGCATGTGGTGGGGACACTATTCAACCCAGCACAAGATTGTTCTAAGACCAAGGACGCTCAAGCCTCTATCTGCATGGAGTTCACATTCTGGGGTGGGCGATAGACTAAAATAAACAGGCAAACATCTAATAGAATGTCCAGTCGACATAAGCACTCTGAAGAGAAATAAGCTAAGGAGGTCCAGTGCACTGGGGTTGCCGTGGTCCAGGGAACGGCTCCAAAAGTCCTCTTTGAGGAGGTAACAACTGCATAGGGGAGCCATGTGACCACTGCTCTGGGCAGAGGGGAGCCGGTGCACCCAGCTTGAAGGACACACATGCCATAAGGGGGCTAAGGGGCTGGCACAGAGGGCAAGGGTCGGGAAGCAGTCCCTGCCAAGGCCGGGAGCACATGCACTTTTCCTCACAATGCTTGGGACATGTGGGTTTGAGGGAGCTTTATATCCATTGTCTTGTTCAGTTTTCACAATGATTCTGTAAACATAGGTAACACAGTCCAGCCCGGAAATGCAGGTATTTGCAGGTGAGCTCCAATACATCACTCAGATGTGGAGCACTTGCCAGGAAAGCTGCTCTCCGGTAACTTCCGGCCTGCTCTCTACAAGCACGTGGTGGGTTGCCCTTCCCCATTCCACTTGACGTTAGGTGTGGCCATATGACTTGCTTCCACCAAAAGAATGAAAGAGAAGTGACAAGTGTCACCATCCCCTAGAGAGAGCACCTTACACTGTCTAGGACGGTTGGCTCTTGGCCTGGGTCCTACCTCAGCATCACCTGGGAGCTTGTTAGAAATGCCCCACCCAGACCCACTGAACCAGAATCTTGAGAACAAGATCCCTAAGAGCTGAGAAGCTTTGTTTTAGAGAGGGGAGTCTGAGGGAAGACTTCAAACCTGATCCTTTGTGAGGGATGTACAAGTCTAGGGTGGTGGTGGGGGAGGAAAGGGAGTGTGAAGTGAGGCCAGATGCCCAGGAAAAGAGAATGTTGTGCAGAAACACCCAGGTGCCTGGGCAGGAACCGCATCTCAGAGTGGCCTCCTATCTCATTTCCCACTCCTAAAAGTTAACCAGATGGGGACCAAGTACTCAGTGGCTATGGTTTTCCTTTTAGTGTGATGAAAATGTTTTGGAACTAGACAGAGGTAGTGGTTACACAACATCGCATATGCATGCATGAAAGACCATTGAGTTGTTCACCTTAAAATGGTTGGTTTTATGTTTTATGAATGTCTCATTTACAAAAATATTTTAATGTTTTATTATTTATTTTTTGAGAGAGAGAGACAGAGCATGCGCAGGGGAGGGGCAGAGAGAGAGAGAGGGAGACACAGAATCGAATGGTATTGGAACATCCATGTGCTAAATATGTCAGCAAAGAGCCCAACGTGGGGCTCAAACCTATGAACCATGAGATCATGACCTGAGCCAAAGTTGGACATGCAACTAACTCAGGCACCCAGGCATCCCTATGAATGCCTCAATTAAAAAAATAGTTTAACCCATGAAATATCAACCTCTTTTGCATCATACTTTATGGTAAATGACTTTTCCCCAAAGTTTAAGAAAAGGTGAGGAGGTTCATTCTCACTACTCCTATTCCACATCATAGTAGAAATCTCAGCCAATATAAGACAAGAAAAAAAAATGAGAGAGGAATATAGATTGGAAAGAAAGAAATAAAACTATCCATATTCCCAGTTAATATGATCATCTACATGGAAAATCCCAAGAAATCTACAGCAATAAGAACCAAAAAAACTGCCTACTAAGTGGGTTTAGCAAGGTCATAAGATACAAGGTCACTACACAAATATTGATTGTATATTTATATGTCAGCAATGCATAACTGGAAAATAAAAATTTTTAAACAAAATTATTTATAATAAGTTCTTAAAAAAGTAAGATAGTTAGGTTTAAATCTAACAAAACATGTACAATATCTATATGCTGAAAATAACTAAGTGAAAATGAAGGAATTCAAGGAAGACCTAAATAGAGAGAAATACCATGTTCGTAAATTGGAACTCAACCCAGTACAGGTGCCAATTCTTCCAAGTTCATCCACAGATTTAGTGCAATTCCAAACAACATCCTAGTGTGATTTTTTTGTAGATATATGCAAACTGGGGCTTCTGGGTGGCTCAGTCGGCTAAGCGTCTGACTTTGGCTCAGGTCATGATCTCACAGTCTGTGAGTTCGAGCTCCACGTCGGGCTGTGTGCTGACAGCTGAGAGCCTGGAGCTTGCTTCAGATTCTGTGTCTCCTTCTCTCTCTTCCCCTCCCCAACTTGTGCTCCGTCTCTCTATGTCTCTCAAAAAATAAATAAATGTAAAAAAAAAAAATTAGATATATGCAAACTGGTTCTAACACTTATATGGAAAAGCAAATGAATGAAAATAGCTAAAAAGAATTCGAAAACATTAAAGTTGAAGGGACTCTACTATTCAGTTTTAAGATATACCATAAAGCTGCAGTAATCAAGACGCTGTGACATTGGCTAAGGATTGGTGATATAGACCAATGGAACAAAATAGAAAGCCCAGAAACACACCCACATAAAATTTGACAGAGTGATCTTTAACAAAGGTGCAAAACCACCCAATGAAGAATGATCTTTTCAACCAATGGTGCTGGAACATCCATGTGCAAAATAAATTAATAAGTAAACTTCATGCAAAACTTCACATCTTCTACAAAAATTATCTCAGAGTAGATTACAGATACAAATATAATACATAAAACTATGACACTTTTACCAAAAGATAGGTGAGAACATCTCTGTGGCTTGGAGCTAGGCAAAGCGGTCCGAACACAACACGAAAGGCATGAAACAGAACACCTGTAAATCAAACTTTGCTACAAGTAAAAGCATTTGCTCTGAGAATGACATCATTCAAGGAATAGAGACAGAAAATACAGACTGAGAAAAAGATATTTGCAAACAATATATCCCACAAAGGGCTTATATCCAGAATATCCCACAAAGGGCTTATATCCAGAATATATAAAGAATTTTCAAAAGTCAATAGTAAGAAAATTTTATACTTTACCAAACCACTGAATTGAAATGTGTAGGGGAGACTTGAACAGTCACTTCACCAAAGGGGGTGTACAGATAGTGATAAGCTTATAAACCTTCCCTCATTAGCCATTAAGGAAATACAAGCTAAAACCATGATGAAGTACCACTCCTCAACTGTTAGAAGAACGAAAATTAAAAATACTTACAATACTAAGTGCTGGCAAGGCTGGAGAGTGACAGAAACTTTTGTGTACTGTTGGTGGGAATGCAAACTGGTACAGCCACTCTGAAAAACAGTGTGTCCGTTTCTTAAAAAGTCAAACACACACTGACCATGTGACCCAGCAATCCCAATCTTAGACATTCACCCTAAAGAAATGAAAATGTGTGTTCACACAAAAGTTACATGCAAATGTTTAGGGCAGCTCTACTCATAAGTGCCCAAATTGGAAACAACAAAAATGCCCTTCAGTAGGTGAATGGATGCACAGAGTATAGTATGTGCATACGATGAAATGCGCCTCAGCTATAAAAAGGAAAAAGCTTGCATCAGTTTACACGATGTGAGAAAGTAACAAACAGCTCAATTGGAGATAAAAGAACGATAATAGACGGAAAGGGGAGACAGAACATTCGAAAAGATCATGGCTTCTAAAACACACACAAAAAAATGTTAAGATAAGCTCACAACGGGTGCATCCAAGTGAAATGTCCACACTGCAAGTTTTAGAAGTACCCAAAAAGGAAAAGATCATTTACAAAAGAACACCAGTTGCATCAACTGAGGTCTTCTCAACGACAACAGTGAAAGCCAGGAGTGAGTGAAATAACATAGGAGACTGAGTAATGGCCCCTGAAGATGTCAACTTCTGAATGCCCAGAACACATGTACACCTGAACTTTCATGGTGAAAGGGACCTCTTAGACGGGGCAAAGGGAAAGATCTTGAGTTGGGGAGATCTTCTTGGGTCATCTCAGCGGGCCCAGTGTATCCAAAAGTGTCCTTATGAGAGCGAGGCAGAGGGAGGTACGACTATGGAGCAGAAGAAGGCAGAGTTTGGGTGATGCCACCGAAAGCCAAGGAACACCAGCCCCTAGAGGCTAGAGGGGCAAGAGCAGGCTCTCTCCTGGAGCCTCCAGCAGGAACAAAGCCCCAGTAACCCTAGGGTTTAGCCCAGCGAGCCACGTTTCAGACATCTGACCTCTACAAGAGGGTAAGGGTGTGTTGTTTTAGACCACTAAGATAATCTGTTGCAGCACCAATGGAAATGAATACAAATCTCCACTGCATTAAAAGAATATGACTGTCCAACCTAGAATTCTATACTCAGAGAAACCATTTTTCAGAGAGGTGAACTAAGAAAAGACATTTTCAGACAATAAAAAAACTGAGTTTAGGGGCGCCTGGGTGGCGCAGTCGGTTAAGCGTCCGACTTCAGCCAGGTCACGATCTCGCGGTCTGTGAGTTCGAGCCCCGCATCGGGCTCTGGGCTGATAGCTCAGAGCCTGGAGCCTGTTTCCGATTCTGTGTCTCCCTCTCTCTCTGCCCCTCCCCCGTTCATGCTCTGTCTCTCTCTGTCCCAAAAATAAAATAAATTAAAAAAAAAAAATTTAAAAAAAAAAAAACTGAGTTTAAAATTGAGATACCCTTAACCAAGGGCAATTCTAAAGGACAGACTTTACACAGAAGAAAAATTATTCCAGAAGTGAGATTTGAGATCCAATAAGAAACACTGAGCATATATGCTAAGAAGTATGTGCGTGAATTTAAATACATGTTGACTACATATAACTCCCATAATTTGGGGGGTATGGAACAGAATGAAACCAAACTACTGCATGAAACTGTTACATAGGTTGGAAGACAGGATGGAAAAAAAAAAGTGAATTGAGGTCCTTGACTTATTTGGGAGGAAAATAAAGATGCGGACTAATTTTAAATTGTGTATATATACACAAATATAATATATCTATTACATATATGCTATTTTATAGAGATCCTTCCAAATGTAAGAATGTAAGGATACTATAAAACAAAGAATAGAAAAATATATACCAGGCTATGTAGACCAAAAAAAAGGATGGTGTAGTGATATTAATATCAAATATAATAGACTATAAACCAAAAGGCACTACGAAGATCACAAAGATTACTATATGAAGAAAAAGATCAATTTACAAGAATGTATAATGATTCTAAAATTTTGCACACCCAGTGATGAGCTTCAAAATATAAAACAAAAATTAACAGGATTTTAAAAAGAAATTGGTGGGGGTGCCCAGGTGGCTCAGTTGGCTAAACGTCTGACTCTTGGTTTTGGCTCAGTCATGATCTCATGGTTTCATGAGTTCAAGCCCTGCACTGGGCTCTGTGCTGGCAGCATGGAGCCTGCTTAGGATTCTCTGTCTCCCTTTCTCTCTGCCCCTTCCCTGTGCATACTCTCTCAAAATAAAATAAACTTTAAAAAATAATAAATTGGCAAATTTAACAAAGGGAGAGATTTTAATATTTGTCTCCCAGGAACTAGTAAATCAAGAAGACAAAAATCAGTTGAATATCAAGAACAAATTAAAAGCTTTACCTAATGAATATTTATAAACGATTGTACTTAACAGTAGAAAATGCATATTCTTTTTTAAATGTTTTATTTACTTATTTTTGAGAGACAAGAGACAAGGCATATGCAAGTGGAGGAGAGGCAGAAGGAGAGGGACAGAGGATCTGAAGTGGGCTCCACGCTGACAGAAGCAAGTCCCATGTGGGGCTCAAACTCATGAACCACGAGACCATGACCTGAGCTGAAGTTGGATCCTCAACCGACTGAGCCACGTAGGTGCCCTGAAAAGTGCACATTCTTTATAAGCACATAGAATACATTTATAATACATTTACATTTACAATACATTTACAAAAATTAACTTCACACTAGACATGAAGCTAACCTCACCTGATCTGGGGTCTACAGGTCACATTCTCTGATCTCAACACACTTAAATTAGAAGTCAGTAGCAGAGAGACACCTAGAGAAAACCCAAGTGTTTGCACTAGAAAACGTGCATCTAAAAATCAAAGGGACGCCTGGCTGGCTCAGTCAATAGAGCATACAACTCTGGATCTTGGGGTTGTGAGTTCAAGCCTCATGTTGGGTGTAGAGATTACTCAAAAATAAAATCTTAAAAAAATTTTTTAAATAATAAAGCAAAGGTCAAGGAAAAACATCATAGTACAACTTTTTAAACACCTAGAACCAAGTGATTAAAAAAAATATATATTTCATATTACAAATTATCAGATGCAGCATATCACGGACTGAATGTTTGTGTCCCTTCCAAATTCATGGGTTGAAGCCCTAATGTGATGGTGTTTGGAGATGGGCCTTTGTGGGGGGGGTGGGGGGCGTGGTGTTTAGGTTTAGATGAGATCTTGAAGGTGGGTCCCCCATGATGAGATTAGCATCCTTATAATAAAAGGAAGAGACCAGAGCTCTCTTTCTCCATTGTGTGAGAACACGGTGAGAAGCTGGCCACCAGCAAACCTGGACGAGAGCTCTCACCAGGAACTATATCAGCCAGCACTTTGATCCTAGACTTCTAGCCTCTAGAACTGTGAGAAGTATTTTTCTATTGTCCAAGCCACCTCATTGATGGCATTCTGTTAGAACAGCCTGAGTTAACTAAGACACAGTACATGTAACACTTGAAATTTAGAGTCCTAAAGAGTTGATAATAAGTCCAGTCCTAATTGGGTTTATCCCAGGAATACAGGATTGGTTTAGAAAGTCTATTAATGTAATATACCGCAATGACAGATTAAAAGAGGAAAACCACATGATTGTTTTATTAAATGCAAAAAGTAAGCCTTCAATAAAATGCAATATCTAATCATGGTTTTAAAAATCTTAGCAAAAAAAAAAAAAACCAGAAGGGAGAGTCATTCATCTGGTAAAGAGCATCTATCAAAATACCCATACTAATCATTATAGTTGATGGAGAAATGCTTAATGAATTCTGTTTAAGATCAAGTATCAGATTCTTCTACATAACACAAATTCTTCACAAATTCTTCAAATTTGTGGTCCTAACCTATGAAATAAGACATGAAAAGGAAATACAATAAGGAAGAGGAAAGGTAGGAAAAAATCTTACTACTTGCCTATGTCAACACAGAAAATCCAAAAGGTAACCTGTGGGAAATCATTAACAAAAGAGCTAAACAAGGCAAGTAGCTCCAAAACCCATAAACAAAACTCAATTTCATTTCTATAAAGCAGCGACAGGCAGTTAGAAAGCACAAGTTTGGAAAAGATGCCCTTTGTAATAGTGACAAAAACAAATGATGTGCACACACACGAGTGACCTAGGAGTAAATCTAACAAAAATGTATCTATAATGCAACATATTTGGGGATAAAAGACTCAATATCTTAAAGGTGTTGGTTTTCCCGGAAATTGTACACAAATTTAATGCAGTTTCAGTACCTCCCCCCAAAATGTTTTAAGTCTTCTTTGATGTGTTTTATTGAATTCTGCTTATTCTTCCCATAAAAGGATAATTACACCAGTCCCTAAAACCATGGATAAGGTCAGAGCTTCCTCACCCAAAAAACAAGAGAATGGGAACAGGTGGTCTGTAAAGTCCCATCTTGTGCCGAGATCCTGATCTCTGAGGCTCTCAGGGGGGCCGGTAAGAGGCATCTGACACTTCTCTGCCCCTCCTCCCCTGCCCTGCGCACCAGGGGGAGTGGATGCCAAACCAGGGCAGGAAAGGGTCTAAGACTCCACCCCGAAACCTCTTCTCCTACCAGGAAGGAAACGTAAAGCAAATCATGACACATCCAAAACCTTATGTAACCATTGTAAATGGCTTTTAAAGGATTATAGAAACATGGGAAATATTCATGGCCCGAAATGCCTTTCCATCTCTCTCTTCTGACAAACTCCTGACCGTGTTTGAGGCCTAAGCCTAGGTGCCGTTTCTTCCAAGAGGTCTTGAACTCCCCGATGGGACCAACTCCCATGCAGCCTGGAGCCTGGGGGAGGCTGCATGACCCTGTGTGTCCCCCACCCGAGACCAAGCTGTCACCCTGGAATAGGAACCACATTTCTTTCTTTCTGGAAGCCCCAGCATCTGACTCTGAGGAGAGCACAGAGCTGAAAGGGACTAGAAAGGACATAACGGGTGAAAACCAAATTGTGTCAGACTGATGGTATCACTAGACCTTTAATGCTTTCTCCAAAGGAAAACCCAGGAGGTGGCATCCAAGCGGAGGCTGGGCTCCCTGCCCTGACTGGGAGGGAGCTCTAGGTGTGGCCACACTCTCCCCACAGAGTTCTTCCTTCCCCTCCGGGACAGGTCCCTTCCTGTGCCCCTTCCTGGTTTCTTGCTTATTTTCCATCTCCCCCCAGGAGGTAAGAGCTCAGGGCGGGGACCGAGGCCGTGTTGTTCAAAACTGTGTCCTCAACATCCACAGTCACAAATGTTTGTCCAATGACTGATGGAATGTCTGTTGATCTGGAACTCTGGGAATGAGGAACAGGGTTTTGGTGGAAGGTCCTAGACCGAAGCTGAGGTCCTGACCCTGGAAAGCCCCAAGATGAGCCCTTCATGTCCGCAGCTGGGGTTACAGTGAAGTCAGTCGATGCTGGGCACAGGAGACTGACGGGAAGAGGTCGTCAGGGTCCAGCCATGGGGACAGGGTCCTTATCTCAGGTAGCCCCGCCCCCCAGGCAGCCACGCCTCTGCTCAAGCCCCTCCCCCAGACCCAGCATGCCCCAGGGAAGGTTCTCCAAACCTCTCTAGAAATTTATTGCCCGGTCCCACTGACAGTCTGGCCCCGAGCCTGCAGCCCCTCAGGCCACCAGCTCTCAGATGGGCCTAGGGTGGGCCGGGGTGGGGCGGGGCCCTGGGAACGTGAGGTGGACAGTCCAGGGTGCCCGCGACCCCGCTGGGGTGGGCTGGGAGCCCCGCGGACGCAAGCTGGAACGCACTCTCTGCCTGCTTCCAGGTTCTGTCCCCGTAAACAGGTGCAGGGCAGGAGGTGACAGAGGTTCAGCGGGCGCCAGACCCAGACCAGAGCCCAGCCGTGGATGCAGAGTGCGGCCGTGGTGCTGGCCGCGGAGAGCAGCCAGATGGCTGTTATATGTGCTGTCACCTGCCGGGCGGGTCCTCACCCAGTTTTCAGCGAGGAACAGCGGGGGTAGAGGGGCTGCACCGGACCCGGGGCTCCCCATCCCTGCCTGGCGCTCTCCCCAGAGCGCCTCTGCTGCCCGGTCTGAAGAAGCCAGAGGGGCCCCTCCCTCAGCACTGAGACGGTGACCAGTCTGATCTGGCGGCAGAAATCCACCTTGTCCCCTGTGTGTCCATCTCCTGGCCCCGATTCCTCCCCTTCCGGGGCCCCCACCTGGGAAAGCCAGCTTTGGTGGGTTCCTGATTACTCGGGCTGGCCAGGAACACTCCGGACATCACAAGAAAAAGCACGCTGGTCACTGAGGGTGACCTTCACGTGCCTGCTGAAGCCCGATGGCAGTGGCGACCGCAGAGAAAACTCTGGCATGTCTGCTGTGTGGGGATGGTCTCGGGACTGCGGACGCCAGGTGGCCTCAGATATCCGGTCTGCCAGGGGGCCGAGGATGAGGCCCAGAGGATGTAGTCCCTCGCGCTCTCCTCCATAAACAGCTTAGGGGACACCGTGTGTCCACATCCTTTATGTTGGTGTCACTCTGCTCCCGGGAGCCCAGTCCACTTGCCCGGAAGCCTCCATTTGG
The DNA here is from genome assembly GCF_022837055.1 of Prionailurus viverrinus. NCBI lineage: Eukaryota > Metazoa > Chordata > Mammalia > Carnivora > Felidae > Prionailurus > Prionailurus viverrinus. The sequence continues at coordinate 111,692,874 of NC_062570.1, forward strand.
GCACGGGACCTACTAGGCCCGGCCCTGGAGCTACGAGGTCAAGGGTGAAGGCCCGATCCCAGGAGGCGGCTGCAGTGTGGTTTCTTGCCTGAGCGCAGATAGTGCCACTGACCTGGAGTGGGAGCCTGTGAGGGCACATCTGGGTCGACGTCATTGAGTCTGGTCGTGCCCCAGCACCTGTCCCATCCCGCACCGTGCCTTGCACACGGCACGTCCTCGGTAAGTAAACAACAGGTGCCTTCGAGTGCACACCCGTGACCACAGGAGCATCTGGCCACAGCAGTGTGGATGGCTCTGAGTGCAAGCTTACTCTGCTCCAGAGAGAGAATTCACAATATATGGGGCAGAGATGCCCCCCAAACAGAGGCCTTCCCCCCAGAAGACTTGTTGGAGCCTCGCCATGCTGTAAAACACACTTGGGCATCTCCAAGTCTGTCTGTTGGGCTGTCTGTCCGTACTAGTCTCCACCATGCTTTCTCTAGAGTAGACCTGAGACCCCAAACCTCATCTCACATGATAGAGTTCTCATCCACCAGGCCTATGAGCAATTTATTTTAACCAACTTTATTGAGATATAAATTCGTATATCATACAGTTCACCATTTTTAAATTTTTTTTAATGTCTATTTATTTTTGAGAGAGAGACAGACAGAGTGTGAGCGGGGGAGGGGCAGAGTGAGAGGGAGACAGAGAATCTGAAGCGGGCTCCAGGCTCCGAGCTGTCAGCACAGACCCTGACGCGGGGCTGGAACCCATGAACCGCGAGATCGAGACCTGAGCCAAAGTCGGACGCTCAACCAACTGAGCCACTTAGGCGCCCCAACAGTTCACCATTTTTTAATGTTTATGTATTCATCTTGAGAGAGAGGGAGAGAGTGTGCTCATGTGAGTGGGGGAAGGGCAGAGAGAGGGAGAGAGAGAATTCCAAACAGGCTCCACGCTGTCAGCACAGAGCCCGACGCGCGGCTCAAACCCATAAACCGTGAGATCATGACCTGAGCCCAAATCAAGAGTCGTACCAGTGTATGACTCAACAGTTTCTAGCGTATCCACCATCACGGTGAATCTTAGAACATCTTCGTTATGCCGCAAAGAAATAGCCACCTCTTAACCTCAGCACTCAGCCTCCCCGGGAGCCCCCCCGCCCCTGCCCGGTCCCTGGCCGTCACTAACCCGTGCTCTGTGCCTATGGATTCACCTGCTCCGGGCATTTCTGATAAATGAAATCATGCAGTGTGCGGTCCTTCTGGGTCTGGCTTCTTCCGCTGAGCAGAATGTTTTCAGGGCACGTGCACGGCGTAGTGGAGTCAGGACTTCATTCCCTGGCTGAGTCTTCCTCCATTGTGTGATGGGACCACACTTTCTTATCCATTCTCCAGTCAATGGACCCTTGGGTTGTTTCCACCACTTTTTTGTAAAGGTCTTTTTATTTTTTATTTTTGAGAGAAAGAGAGAGCACACGTGGTCAGGGGAGAGGGGCAGGGAGAGAGAGAGGAGAGAGAGATCTTAAGCAGGCTCCACACGCAGTGAGGCACCCAACGTGGCACTCGATCCCACGACCCTGGGATCGTGACCTGAGCCCACGTCAAGAGGCTGATGCTCAATCAACTGAGCCACCCGGGTGCCCCAACCTCTTTTTCACTACTGTGACTCTCACCGCAGTGGGCGTTCCTGCATTCGTGCACACGTGTCCTTCTGTAGGGACGTGGTTTCTTCATCGTGGGTTGTACCTGGGACGAGGGTAGCCGGGTCAGATGAGAACCCTGCGTTGGCTGTTGGAGCACCTGCCGGACCGTTTCCCAAAGCAGGTGCTACGTGTCACCCTCCCGCCGGCAGAGTGTGAGGGTTCCCATCTCTCCTCGCCTGCACTTCTTGGCGTCTGTTTACGATTCTAGCCACCCTGGTGGGGGATGAAGTGGCCTCTTGGGCTTCTGCTTTGCAGCCATGATGGCCAATGAGACCACGGAATTTTAAAGCAACTCGCAGGGGCCCCCTGGGTCCTGTCCCTTCCCCCCACCGTGTCTGCGCGAGCCAGGTTCGGGTTTGTTAAGGATGAGATGGGCACGTCGTGAAGGAATCTAACACCCCTGGCTCTGGCGAAGTCCGGAAAGTGCCAGGCGGTGCCCAGCGGCCCTGACTAGCAGCACTCAAGAACCTGAAATCCCAGCTCCACCTGCACGGCCACTGTGCCCCTCCCCCGCCCCCCATTCTCCAGCCAGAGGCCCCTGGAGACAGACACCTGCACAGTTGTCCCATGTTTACCAGGTTCAGTGGACGAACCCCACTGGTGGGGTCCGCCAGACCGGCTCTGGGGCATCAGGCTGACCAAACGACCGTCTGGTTGTGCAAATTCCACACTCGTCGGTCTCCACACCGCTTGGTCCTGGGAGCCTGGGGGGACCCGGAGTCCAGACGCAGAGACTTTGGGAAAGGGCGCCTTCTCCCTCTCCTCCTGTCTCCCCAGGGCGACCCTGGGGCAATCGTTCCACGCTCGCTCAAGGGAGCAAATGAATGATTTTCCCATTTCTGTTAAGGAATTTTCTGGAAAACCCAGTGGAGGGCTCAGTTAGGCGCTCGAATCCCAGCTTCCAGCCACTTCACCAGCTGCTCTGCCCATCACCAGCAGAGCCTCCAGGTTTCAAATCTTCCCAGGAACATTCCAACACACGTGACACAGAAGCTCCTGTTTACTTAGAATAGTTTATACTCGTTCTGATTATGTGTTGTTAAAGCAGGTGCATTTCGAGGCCTGATGCCTATGTCTCAATTGTTTGAACGGTGAATAAGTTTGATGTTCTGAGCAATGAATGACTTTTCACATAAATGTTGCAAATTTAATTGCTCTGGCCTCTCCGACTCAACATGCAATTCTGACCTTTGTTTTGAGGAATTTTCCCCCAAACACAGTCTCATTTTAGTCTCTTGTTTTATGTTTTTATTTTTTATTTTTATTTGAGAGAGAGAGAGAGCGTGAGCACGAGCCAGGGAGGGGGGAGAGGGAGAGAGAGAGGGAGAAAATCCCAAGCAGGCATCACCACTGCCAGCTTAGAGCCTAATGTGGGACTCGATCCCACGACCCTGGAATCATGACCTAAGACAAAATCAAGAGTCAGACACTCAACTGACTGAGTCACCCAGAAACTCCTGTGTTATGTATTTTATGCTTCTTGTGACAGCTTCCAACTCACAGCAAATGCTCCCATGTCAGGGCTTCAGCATGTAAACCATCACCCTCAGAAGTGTGTGCGTTCAGCTGACCTGATCTGTAATGAACCAGAACCAGGTGCAGCTCTGTGCAAATTCTGGCAGAAAAACCACAGGCAAGAGAGCCACGCATTTCTTGACTGTAAAAGCCGGGCACTGGGCTCCAGGACTTGAGGATGGCCGAGTTTGCCCTTGTCTCAAGAAGTTAGTAACCTGGTCGGGAGACTAGAAGGAATAAATAATCACTGTTGCTGTCCGAAGGGTCACCTCCCCCTAGCACACATGGTGCCCAGCATGGTGGTGGCATTCACTGAGGATGGGCGGGCAGGGGAGAGGTCAGGAGAGGCTTTCCCAAAGAGGGGTCTTCCTGTTGGCTGAAGTTTCCTTGTTTCTTTTGTTTTGTCGTGTTTACCACTGTGTTTCCAGGAACTAGAGCTAGAACCAGCATCTCTTAGCTAACATGTGGTTGGATGCATGGATAAATGGATGGATAGTTGGATAAATGGATGGATGGTTGGATGGATGGATGGTTGGATGGATGGATGGTTGGATGGATGGATGGTTGGATGGTTGGATGGTTGGATGGATGGATGGATGGATGGATGGATGGAAGGATGGATGGATGGATAAATGGATGGATGGTTAGATGGATGGATGGATGGTTGGATGGATGGATGGATGGATGGATGTCCACTTGCCTCCAAGAGAAGAAAGGAGGAGGAGGACCAACCAGGGGAGGCTTCAAGTGCAGCAGAGACAGAGCCCAGGCAAGATCGGCCTTGGGGGCCGGGCACAGGTTGGGGCATGGAGTATGAGAGGCGGGGCTGGGCACCAGGCAGCCTCCCCCACGAAGTCAGTTGTTTCCAACCCTGTGTTCAGCTGAGACAGCCTTCAGTCAAAACCTTCCCAAGCACCATGAGCAACAAAGAACAAAATAGATAAATGAGACTTTGTCTGAAAACGTCTGTGCTTCAAGCACATGCAAAGACAGCCCACAGCGTGGGAGAAATGTCTGCAAATCAATACACCTGATAAGGGACGCATATCTAGAATACAGTAGGAACTCTTAGCACTCAACAGTAAAGGGACAACCTCAGCTCGAAATCTCCAAAGGATCTGCACGGAGAGCATTTCTCCCAAGGACAAACACGAAGGGCGGCGAGCCCGAGAAACTGAGCTTGATGGCACTCGGCGCATCTCTCAAACCCCTCGTTCAAATCCAGAGAAGCTCAGAGCTGGGTTGACAGCCTCGGCAGCCTTGGCCCTGGAGAGCGGCAGGGGACAGGCGTGTCTCAGCTCTAAGGCAGGCGAACATGCAGAAATCGGGTGCCAGGAGGCCTCAGCGGGCACAGACCCTGCAGATGGGGGCGGGGTGGGGGCGGGGGCCGTGCTGCTTCCGCCTCAGGGCCGCCCTACGCTGGACGACTTGGAGGTTCCAGGCGGCACGTGGCCCTGAACGTGGCGGAGGGATCTCCTGATGCGCCACAGCCAGCGGGACAGCCCCCCGGCGCGCCAGCCCCTCGCAAAGTGGGGTTGCTTCGGGTCTGCTGTTCTGCCGCGTCAGACACCAAGGAGCCCTGCAAGGTGGAGCCGAGGGCAATTCAGGCCACTTGCCCATCTCCGGAACCTTCTCCAGGGCTGCCGGGGCCTTCGTCCTTGATCTGTGCCTGGCGGGCCTGCTCTGAGCTTCCCTGCCTGACGTGACCGCTGCCGGGGAAGATAAACTGAAGGCGGCACGTGGGAGGGAGTTGGGACCCGTGCTGGTCGCGCATTTTCCAGGGCATTCCCTGCACGTATCCTGTCTGTTTAAGGGCTTGCGGGGCCTCGTGTGTTTAGAAAGCACGAATACCCTACGACAGTTCTTTGTTGCAAGGCTGCACAGATGTCTGACCCTCCTCAGCTGCCCTCGGTTTCACAGACTCACTGTTGGGAGGCCCCGGGGCCTCAGTGCACCGTGAGGGGCTCGTGTGCGAGGAACACACACTGGGAAATCTTGGCCTAGCCGCCCCCCCTCCTTCACCTTGCAGCTTGGGAGGCTGAGGCTTGGGGGACTGTGCAGAGAGCCCCGGTCCCCAGGTGCCCGTCACTCTGTCCCTTCCCCCCAAATCAGCTACGTCATTTGCGGGGCCCGGTGCAAAATCAAAACGTGGGCCCCTTGCTCAAACACTTCAGAAGCTCAAGATGGCAACAGCGAACCTTCAAACCAAGTGCAGACCCTTCTGGGCACAGGGTCCCGTGGGACCCAAGCGTCCCTTCCACACGAAGCCAGCCCTGCTGTCTGCAGCCCGGAAGGACCCGAGGGGACACATCCTTGAGGTTGCAGCCAGAAGACCCCAGGTCTGCCCCCTCAGCAGCCCAGTGCCCTCGGACATGCCACTCAGCCTCTCTGAGCCTCAGTCTCCACTCCCTGAAAGTGGGTTCATCATGACACTTGTCTCAGTGCTACGGAGTCTTGACTGCATGAGATGGCAAACAGAAATCAGCTCCCGCCTGATTGCCCTCTGTTCGGAGGGGGCTGGGCCTGCAGGCTCCTTGAATTCTAGAACCACGAGATCCCACCTGCTGTCAGGCTGAGGGTGACTGCTCCCGGGGAGGGTGCAGAGCAAAGCCGCAAAGCCACGATTTGGTTAGCACCTGCCCGAGGCCCCTCGCCGGTTCCCACGGAGCAGGCCACGAATGTGGGGGCTGAGACTGATTCCAGGTCTACCTGCACCAAGGCCTCCGTTCCTTCCTCTGGGCAGGGGTTTAATTTGCCCCCAGACGCGGAACGATCAGCCGTCACACCCTGTCCCTCCTCCCCCCAGCCCCTGGCGGCCACGAATCCACTGTCTGTGTCTTTGGAGTTGAGTGTTCCGGACATTTCATGCAAATGGAATCGCGCGAGGCATGGCCTTCTGTGTCCGGCTTCTTTCATGGGCCGGTGTGTTTTCAAGGTCCACCCCCGCAGTAGCAGGTGTCGGGGCCCCGTGCCTCTTCACGGCCGAGTCATATTCCATCGTGTGGCGGCCGGAGCACATTGTGTTCATCCCATGATGGACATTTGGGTCGTTTCCACCTTTGGTGATCGCGAATAATGCTGCTAGAGACAAGCGTGAACACGTTTTGGGGGGAGCAACCTGTTTTCAGTTCCTTGGGGTGCATGCCCGGCTCACGTGGAAGCTCCGGGCTTAGCTCTGTTTGCTTTTGATTTGTTTCTGTCCTTTGCCTCCAGTTTCCCAAAACCTCTAGATTTTTCTCCCCAATTAGGTCATCTTGACGGTGTGTTCCCTGGGGTCCGGCTGGGTCGTTTGGACCTCTTTGGAAGGCCCCCCCAAAGCCCAAGACACCGTGTCAATCAAGGAAGCCCAGGTCCCTCCCGCATGCGTGGCCGGGCCGTGGGTGGTGGCGCATCCTCGCAGGTGCCATCATCTCCCTATCCCCATTGCCTGTCATCGTCACGGGCTCCTGGGGTTAGATCAGGCCCGGGAGGGTCTCCCTCCTCGCAGGAACCCCTGCCAAGACTTCCGTCCACTCAGGGCGCCCTCAGAGCGAGGAGGGGTCTGATTCACTGCGAACGTCCCCAGCGGAAGCAAGACCGCCGGTGTGCGTCCCTCAGGAGAGCTGTCTACTTGCTGACTTTGTCATCTGGGACATGAAGAGCACCGTGGTCATCAAAAGGCCTGGTGTGCGTGGGCCCGGCCACATTATTCCTCCCACGAGCTCGGTTCCGATGAGAAGGAACGCAGGGCCGGCCGCGGCCGAGAAGCCCTGAGCTGCGAGACACTCAATAGCTCCCGGAGGGACAGGAAAGGAGAAGCCGGAGGAAGGTCACGCTTACTGTCTACCTACGGACACGTCACCGATGGCGTGAGGATTTGAGATGAAAAGGGAGTTTGAAAGCAACGGGAAAGGGGGCTGGGCCTCTGGAGCGGCCTCCTGGCTGGACATCTGGGCAGTGACCCACGGGCCACTGGCGGGGGTCGGAGAAGGGGGGAGCCGGGATCGTGCTCGGAAACCAGTTGGGAAGGATAAGCTGAGGGGTGCACCCCTTCATCGGGAGCAAGCAGTTACAGAAACCTCACTCTGTGTTGTGTCTTTATATTTCCTCAAGGGCCCCAGAGGCCCATGTATTATTATCCCTATTGTACAGATGAAGAAACTGAGGCTCGAACGGGGTCAGCCCCTTGCCCAAAGCCACACTGCCAGCCCTTGGTCAAAATGGTCATCGGGACCCCGTGACATTCAACCTTTGGTGACCATTGTGGACAAACCCAGCTCCGTCATTTGAACAGCCGGTTGGGGTCACAGATCACTGTAAAGAGAATAAGGGTAAACTTCGCAGCATTTCACAAAGTCATGCTTGAAGATCCCGGGCGTCTTAGGGGACAGAGCGGCTGAAAGCAGCTTGCTGAGCGCCCCCCACCCCCACCCCAGCCGGGGTAGTGTATGGCGAGGGTACGTGTGGGGGGAAGGGAGGAACGCGTCATTTGCCGAACACCCAGAACCTGGACTGTGGGGTCCAGCCTCACGTCTCTGGGAGGCAAAGTCTCCACTTCCCTCTCTGTACAAACACCTCTAGTGCATGGTGAACCGTGGCCTCCAAAAAGAGATGTCCGTCTCCTAACCCCTGGTCCCTGTGAACGCGACCTTATTTGGAGAAAGGTCTTTGCAGATGTGATTAAGTGAAGGATCTCGAGATGAGATCATCCTGGCTTAACCGGGTGCCCTGAATCCAGTGACAAGTTTCATTACAGAAGAGGAGAAACGCAGAGGGCGCTCCCTGTGAAGACAGAGGCAGAGATGGGGCGGGCGGGGCGGGAGGGGGGTGGGGAGTGGGGGGGGGGTGCATCTACAAACCAAGAAATGCCAATAATTGCTGGCAAACACCTGCAGCGGGGGAGGGGCCTGCACCAGCCTCCCTGGAGCCTCCAGAAGGAAAGAGTCAAGCTGACACCTTGTCTGGGGACTTGTGGCCTCCAGACTGTTAGACAATGAGTTTCTGTCGTGTCATTCTACCAAGTCTGTGGTCATTCATTCCAACGGCCGAAGGAAACTCACGCCCCAGCCGAGGACTCAAACACACGCACCTCGGCCAACACGGACACTTCTAGGAGGCATTTTCACAATGATCTGTGGCCCCAACCGGCTGTTCAAATGACGGAGCTGGGTTTGTCCACAGTGGTCACCAAGGGTTGAATGCCACGGGGTCCCAATGATCCTGATGAGCCGGCGCTCACGACGGCGAATCGGGCCAGTGGTTCTAGGAGGCAACCCGTCCGCCTCCCCAGAGGCTTCCACGTGTACGTGTCTGACCTCTGACCTAGAACTTCACGCATGGGACTTCATCCTCGAGAAGTCAGCGGACAGTTGGGTGACGATGCACGTGGCAGGCGACCGCCAAAGGATGGCTTCCAATGATTTTTTTTTTTAAAAGTGGAGACTTTCAAACATGCCGTTAAATATGTTGGGAGGTCTCCGTTCAAGGAAAAGCTAGGGACCCTTTAAAATTTTTTTTTCTCAACGTTTTTATTTATTTTTGGGACAGAGAGAGACAGAGCATGAACGGGGGAGGGGCAGAGAGAGAGGGAGACACAGAATCGGAAACAGGCTCCAGGCTCCGAGCCATCAGCCCAGAGCCTGACGCGGGGCTCGAACTCACGGACCGCGAGATTGTGACCTGGCTGAAGTCGGACGCTTAACCGACTGCGCCACCCAGGCGCCCCGCTAAGGATCCTTTTAAACCGATCAGCTCGATGGCTGTTTTCCGACTTGGAAAGATGCTCGCCGTATATCTTAAGTGCACGTGCGAGTCCAAACCCATGGCGTTCGAGAAGAGGCAAAAGCAGGAGAATGATCAGTGGCTGCCCGGGGTTGGGGGACAGGGAAGGGTGGGCAGGGGGAGCACTGAGGAATTTTAGGGCAGTTCAACCACTCTGTGTGCTGCTGTCATGGCGGACACAGACACGCATTTGTCAAAACCCACGGGATGTGCGAGATGAAGCGTGAACCCTCACGTCAACGGTGGACTTGGTTAGCAACAGTTATCGGTGTCGGTCCATCACTTGTGACACAGGTACCACCCTGATGCAAGAGGCACCCAGTAGGGAAAGTGGGGAGCTGGGAGGGAGGCATGTGGGAACTCCGTACCCTCTGCTCCACCTCTCTGTGAGTTGGAAAATGTTCTAAAGAAGCCTGTTAATTTAAAACACAAAGAAGGCAGCTTACAACGCAGTGCCTACGGACTTAGGTCATCCTTAAAAAGGAGAAATGCGGGCCCCCACGCCACACCAACATGGCCCACCTCGGAGCGCCGGGGGTCCAGACCGCGGGCCACTCTGCTCAATTTCATTTTCGGGGTTTTGGAGAGAGATGGGCGACCGTTTAGGTTATCGATTTGGGTTTGATTGCTTTTGTAAAATATTTAAAGTCTTAGAAGTTTCTCCAACTCAGATTTTTCAACCGACGCCCGTGTTTTGAAAAACAAGAAATCCAGGGGCGCCCGGGGGGCTCAATCGGTTACGCGTCCGACTTCGGCTCAGGTCACGATCTCGCGGTCCGTGAGTTCGAGCCCCGCATCGGGCTCTGTGCTGACAGCTCAGAGCCTGGAGCCTGTTTCCGATTCTGTGTCTCCCTCTCTCACTGCCCCTCCCTGGCTCACACTCTCTGTCTCAAAAATAAATAAACACGTACAAAAATTTTAAAATAAATAAAAACAAGAAATTCAGAGGCCACACATGTGGCCCATTGGGGATCGCACTCACACCGTGGTGTGAGCAGACCCAGACCCAGCGCTGTGGCCTGGGAGAGTCACGTCCAGCTGTAGCGCCCCGTCCCCATCCGTCCCTGGCCCCAGGCTCCACAGGGCCAGCGCTGCCCTGGGCAAGGCCAAGAGTGTCCACCTGTCCCCGTCGGTCTGTGGGTCCCGCAACCTGAGTTTCCTCCACCTTTTCCTTGAGGGCTTCTTAGTATGTTTGGGTCACAGCCTGCTGCCCCAGCAGTGGCCACGTGTCCTCGTGGGCGATCACATAACCACCTCCCCTCGGCCATCATGGATCCCAGCCGGTCACCATGTCACAAAGACACCCCAGAAAGAGAGGTCCGGTGGGTGAACAGCCCCATGCTGACACACTCAGCTCCCGACAGCGGGCTTGAGTCCCTCTGCGGAAACTTTCCCGCGGGCAGGGGGTGCCCGATGGCCGAGGGGTCCGCGCATTGGCTAAGACGGAGTCAGAGGCTCCAACGAGAGAAAATAAACCGTGCTTCTGCCCAATGGATTAATACACGTGTGTGTGCATACACAATGCATTGCATATGGAAGTGTGTGTGTGTGTGTGTGTGTGTGTAAAAATCTTTCCCGGTGTCTTGTGTTGAATGGTATGGCTGTACCCACTTTGCTGTGTGGACAAGGGTCAAACAAAGAGGGACAGATGGGAAAACTCTCAGCAAATTACTCTTTCAGCGATGTGAAATTTGGTGAGTTCTGTCTGACCTTCAGGGGCGATCTAGAACTACCCGGAGGCAATTTCACCGGAGTTGGAGGGGCGTTGCTTTGGCATCTAGTTCGGTGGAGGCCAGGGTTGCACATGCACAGCCCATGAGCCCAGGTCGACCCAGCAACAAAGAATCATCAGGCCCAAGGGTCACCAGTGCCCCGGCTGCAACCCCTCCTTGGGAGAGCTCATAATCCTAATCGCTGCGGTGTTGGGGTCGTTAGAGTAGTTCTGTGCTTTTAATTGTCCGCTACGGCCCTGGACCGCCCCACCCGGCTTCCTGCAGGCATTTCCTCCCGGTTTTCCTGCGTCCTTCCATGCGCTCATCCCAAAAGGCAGGCCCTGTGAGCCGGCTGCCTTTCCAAGACCGTTTCCCGGCCCCCTTTCCCGATTTCTCCCCAAGGGAGCCACTCCAAGCACATACCTTCCTGACTCCCTGTGCAGCCGCTTCTGACCAAAGCGGGCAGCCGTTAGCTGGGACTCCCAGGAAAGCTTTGGAAAAGGGGAGAACCTCCTGGCTGGTTTGCCCCTTGGCCTCGGTCCCTTCCCCCTTCTTGCCTGGAGCAGGGACCTGAGAGGGAGAGACAGTCACCATCTTGAACGCCGAGGACGTGCTGACTCGGGAATTGCTTGGAACAGCACCCATAAGCCAAGGGCTCCCACTTTCCACCTGCATCGCAGCCCCCCCTTCCTTCCCGCCTGGCCAGTGTCCGCCCTTGCCCGTCCCATGGATGGACCTCTCCTACGTGAAGCATCTGAGAAGCTTCCAGGCCCCCTGAGATCTACTTTTCCCATGGTCCCCTCCAACTCAGGGTGGCGGTGTTCCCGCTCTTTCCGGCGGCTCAGGTCATGGATCCTGGAGTCACCTTGACCGCTCTCTGTCCCTCACAAGCAAACCCCGTGCGTGCAACACACAGTAGGAACTCGGCAAACACGTGTTGCGTGAGTGGGTGAATCCATGAGGAGGACACGCCTGGGTCCTGGTGACGCCCGCCCGTCCTGCATGGAGTCTGCACCGCACCGAAGAAAAGAGTGGGTTCCCGGTGGCGGCCACCAGGCCGGTGGCCACACAGGTTAAGACGCGGCGTTCACAGGAACTCAGAGTCTAGGGAGGGAGACGGACAGGTAAACAGAGACCCTGTGGGCAGAGGGGAGCCTGCAATGAGAGACACACGGAGAGGGTCCTGGGTGCCCCTCCTGTCCGTGCTCCCCCAACAGTGAATCCCTGCCGCCTCCCCATCCGGAACTTTCCGGGGATCCCCGTCCCCCGGCCATCTCCCCTGACGCGGTCCTTTGCCTCGGGCCCACCTGTCTGCCAGAGCTTCCCGCGGGACCCTGCCTCCGTGGAGCCTCCCCTGAGCGCACCAGCCTCCTGCATCTCTGATGAACGTGGACAGTCTGTGTGGCCCTCAGCACACCAGCCGGTGTCGGGTGGCGCCCTGCCGGGTGTCCGTCTTGTCTTTGGGGGTGGCCACAGGCTACCCAAAGGCAGCGATGCCCCCCACCCCGACCGCTGACCCAGTGCTCAGCACAGGGCTGGCACCACCCCCCCGGGGACACCCGTCACTCCGTGGGACCTCGCAATACAAACTCGGAGGCTCGGTCACCAGACTGCTAAAAGCGCAGCAAACAATACGTGCTGTTCGTTCACCGCGAGTTCTGGAAACCGCAAGAGAGCCGAAGCTTCCCGACACCCGCCCCCCGTCAGCTCCCGGGGCCACGGGGTCAAGCTTTCCAGTTTCGACCGCGCTCCCGCCCGAGGGACTGGTGGCGGGAGGGGAGGACCCACACCCGGAGCAGCCAGGGGGCCCGGCCTGGCCGTCGGGCGGGCGGCTGACGCACACGCACTCCCGCTTAGCCTCTTCTGCACCTCGGTTCCTCGGGTGCAACCCGCACACGATTCCACCAGACTGCCGCGGGTTCCGCCGTGCTCCCCAAAACGTTGTGTCGAAATCCTGACCCCCTGGGGCCTGTGACTGTGACCTTACTTGCCAGAGTCGCGGCAGATGCAGCGAAGTTAAGATGATGCCGTGTCAATCCAGTGGCTGGCGGAGGGAGGTTTGGGCACAGACACGCAGACTCACGCCGTGTGAGGACAGACGCGGAGAGCAGCGGGGGGCACGCAGCCCCGGGCCACGGCATGCCAGGACTGCCAGCAACCACGAGGAGCTGGACGAACCTTGTCTACACACTTCAGAGGGAGCGTGGCCCTGCTGACGGCTTGATCTAGGAGTTCTGGCCTCCAGAACTGGGAGAAAGTGTGCTTCGGCGGGTTTAAGTCCCCCGTTTTCTGGGCACAGTGCAGAAACTCACACCTGTGACAGGCTCCCCGTGCAATTTTCACACGTGTTGGGGGCCGGCCACACGCTGGCCGGAGCCTGGCTTCAAGGAACCTCACCGATGGCCTTTCATCCCCCTCGGCTATGGGATTGGCAGGAATCAAGTGTCCCTTTTTCTCTGCACCGGGGTTCACGTGTGCACAGCTGTCCTGCCTTCCCTCCCGGGTCAGCGGTCTCTGCAGGAAGGGACCGTCTTTGTGCTTCCCACGGGAGCACCCTTGGGTGACTGCCCGCTCCCGGGTCCTGCGGACCCAATGCCAGCCCTTCTTCTGGGCCGAAGGCCCTGGGCTTGTCCCCCACCTCCTGGACAGAGGCGAAAAGCCGGGTGCTGGGAAGCCACGCCTTTCACTCCCGCCGCAGGATAAGGGTGCTGTGGGGCAGGACCCGTCCAGACCTCCCCAGGGCCACCGCCTGTCTCCAACCATCAGAGAGGAAGCCTCTGGAGGGCAGCTGAGTGACAGCCCAGAGCCCCAGCTGTCCCCACTCCCCCAGTCTCGCCTTGCCAAACTCGCAGGACAGTCACCCGGGACTGTGGGCTCAGTGGCCCCGGATAATGGCATCATCCCTCTGGCTCTTGGTTAAAAAGCTACCCTTCCGGGGCGCCTGGGTGGCTCAGTCAGTTAAGCATCCGACTCTTGATTTCGGCTCAGGTCATGATCTCTTGGTTCGTGAGTTCAAGCCCCTCGATGGGCTCTGCACTGACAGTGTGAAGCCTGCTTGGAATTCTCTCTCTCTCTCCCTCTCTCTCTGCCCCTCCCCTGCTCTCTCTTTCTCTCTTAAAATAAACAATTAAACTTTTTAAAAAGCTACCCTTTCACCTAGGGGTGTCTGCCCCTTTGCAGGGGAGAACAATCTCCCCTCCCCACCCTCACCCCCAAAATAACCTGTCAGCCTTCCATCCAAGAAGGAGACCTCGCCCGTTGCTTACTAATTCCCAGGATGACCCTGGGGGCCTGTGTGTTTTCCCTTCCTCCACAGACCAGAACCTCAGGCAGCCAGCAAGAGCACGTGTGACACCGTCGGTGTCACTAGACTTGTTTGCGCAGAATTGGTTCGACCCTACACGAGTGCTTGTCTTCAAGCCTACGGGCCAACTCGCTGGTGGACCAGTCGTTTTCGCCGTCAAACCAGCTGAGCAGCGATAGATGGTCCGAGAAGCAACACTCCTGAGTTTCCTGGTCCACATGTTCACGGTTCCGCACCCCCTGGAACATGGGAGCCCCGCCCCCTGTGAAGACACCGTCTGCTCCGATCGCCCAGCAAGGAACAGTTCTCCAGGTTGTCTGCCTGGGTCTCCCAAAACAGCACCTGTCGGTCACTTCGAACGGTCTGGCCACTTACACGGGCAGGGGGCACGGAAAGCATTTCACACACATGTGTTTCTTGGAGAACAAAGTCACTTTTTCAACGGAACTTGGTGAGTGGAGGGCCGTCCCTACAGTCTGTCCCCAGCAGACGCAACCCGGCTGATCTTGCAAAGCTGGGCCCGAGATTCCCGTCCCTGAGATCAGCTCTCAGACATCACTGGAACTGAGGGTCCCCAGGGAGCTGTGAACATGCAGATTCCAGGGCCACTCCAGGGGTTCTAATTCATAGGGTCTGGACGGGGGGCCAGGAATCGGCATTTCCAGCAAACTTTCCATATGACTTAGAAGCACTGTTCCAGAGAAATGCAGTCTGGGAATTTCTTGCTGCGATCGTCTCTAAAGCAACCGTGTCCGAGCTCGTGGGGGATGGGAAGCGACTTTGTAGTTCCGTCCAGAATGTCGGCCAAGGGCCTGAGCCAAAGAAGCCACGAGTAATAATTATCTTGTGCTTCACCCGACGAGTCCCCAAAACCTCACGATGCTTTTGCAAACCCGAGAGTCCATCTACCTGACTCTTGCTGAAGAAAATAAAAATCCGGGAATGTGGGTGGTCTCGTCCAAAGCCTCACACCCAGAAAATCCGGCATCCGCTGGGGAGGCTGTGAACCATTCGCAGGGGTATATCTTACATATTACGTAACTCACCGATTTTAAGGAGACAGTTTGATGGTGTTCGAGTCAATATCTGTCATCTCGCCAACGTCTCAGGCCCCAGCTACTGATCGCTCCCTTCGAACCCCACCCCCACCGCCTCCAGGCAGCCGGTAACCGACGTTCTGTTTCTATCGACTGATCTTTCTGGACATTTCCCATGAACAGAATCACACAGCCCACGGTCTTTCACTCAGTGCAGAGTTTCCGAGGCTTCTCCGTGTGGTCCCGTGGACCCATAGCTTGTGCTGAACGGCACTCCCTTATATGCATGTGTCCCGTCTTGTCCGCTCACCAGCTGATGGACAGGGAACTTGTTTCCAACTTGTGAAGCCCTCTTTTTTTTTTTAATGTTTATTTATTTTTTGAGAGACAGAGACAGTGCATGAGCAGGGGAGGAGCACAGAGAGAGGGAGACACAGAATCCGAAGCGGGCTCCAGGCCCTGAGCTGTCAGCACAGAGCCTGACGTGGGGCTCGAACCCACAAACCGTGAGATCATGACCTGAGCCGGAGTCGGGCGCTTAACTGATAGAGCCACCCAGGCGCCCTTATGAAGCCATCTTTTTTAATGGCACAGCCTGGCTGCTTCCAGAACAGACTCCATACCCCGAGGGCCCGTCCAGAGGGGAGGTTGGCCGTGGGCTGGTTGAAGCCCCTTGGAGGTTTCTCTTATTCGGGCTCTCCTGTTAGCACAAGGCATATGTGATCTGCGCGAGGCCGGCTCTCTGGACGCAGAGCCTGAGGCAAGGATTCTGGTGCTGGCAGTTTATTGAGGGAGAAGCCTTCCAGGGAGGGAGCCAGTGAGGGCGTGGTCTGGCCTGGTGGGCAGAGACCCCCGGCACAAACACGCGGCAGAGTTGCCTCTTTCTGAGACCGGGGCGGCCTTCTGGACCCCCTACCAGTCAGTCATCGGTGTGGGCTGCCCCTTGGGGTGAGCCATGTGACTTCCTGAGCAAGGTGGCATCAGCCGAAGGGGCAGCCGTGAACCACTGGCAGCCAAGACTCAAGCAACCGGGGGCGGGTGTCGCCACCCGTGCAAAGGATCTGCCATGGCCTCGCACACATCCCCACATCCCTCGAGTCGGCCCCGTTGACAGGGAGGAACACCAGTTTGTCCCATCTGAGCCCTGCCTGTGCTCCCACTTCCTCCTGGCGGGCAGGCCTAGCCGGAGAGGCCAAGCCCGGTGCCACCTCAGGGCCTTTGCACATGCTGTCCTCCCTGCCCCCAACACGTGGCCTGGTGGCCCCTCCTCCTGAAGGTACACTGGTGTGTGTGCACACCCACGTAGATGTATGGCCTGGGGTGGGGGGGACACGTGGTGGTGACCGTCATGCCAGAAACCTCCAAGGGGCTCCGATGTCATGAGCTGTCTCAAAAACCGCTCAGAATAGGTCAGCCATGCCCCAGCAGCCCGGCTCTCTGCTCCACTGCGATCCGGTCACATGAGCGAGGCTGAGGAACGAAACAACCACGGGACAGGGTGGGAAGTCCTGCTGGGGAGACGCCGGGATGCGAGGTCACCACCGAGGGCGGCCTGGATCGTGCCTGGGGTAGATCAGGGAGGGCTTCCTGGAGGAGGCGACAGTTGAGGGGATTCTCTGAACGTAGAACTCGGTCCAGGCATGAAGGGAAGCTACGGGATTCGCGAGAGAAAACAGAGGCGAGGAGGCAAAGAGGTCTTGCTTCTTTAGGGACCCAAACTGCGCTGGGGCCGGAGCTCAGGGGTAGAGGTGGGGACGCGGGGTGAGGCTTTGGAGGTTGTGAGAATCCAGGGGCCGAGGTGGGTGTGGCGATCATGCCAGCTGTGGTCTCCAGCCCAGCTGTGCTAACGGACTCGGGACGTCCCCGCCCCCGCAGCTTTCACGGGGTGACCCGGGACTCGGGGGTGGGGGGGCCTCGGTGGGCTCTGTCTTCTCATTCTTCTGTCTTCCAGCCCCAAGGCAGGGCCCGCCCTGAGCCACTGATGGGCTCTACCCTGTTGGGTACAAAGGCTGAGTGATTCTGAAGAATGCAGCCAGGAGGTGTGCAATTAGTCCCCTGGCGTCCCCAACGGGAGGGACCTTTGAGGCAAGCCTGGTGTTTTCTTTGCTTTCGGCCGTGGAGCCGGTCCCCGAGAAGGCTCCAGCCTCCGACACCAAACGGCGGTCGGAACTGTGTCTTCTCCCCTTTGGATACTCTGCCTCTGTCAGGACGCGAGCCAGCTCTTCGTGAGCGGGGCCAGACCGCCAAGTTCTGGGTCCTCACGGTGCTGGTGTTTGCACTTGGCGGAAGGGAAAAGACGAGCGTGTGATTCCCGATGGAGGGGCAAGAGCTCGGCCGTCAGCTCCGCTCTTCCCCCCCAACAGCCCCAGGCCTTCGCCGTTGTCCTCGGGGGGCATCACCTCGAGGTGGGGGGCCGACGTCTGCTCGTCGCCCTGTGTGTCTTTACATGACCTCAGCCGGAAGGAAAGCCGGAGCTTGTGCGTGTCTCCACCCCCTGGGGGGCTGGATGTGGGGACACTGGAGATGCCACCTCGAACCCCACTGCCTGGGGGCGGGGGGGCGGTGGCCAGGGTCCGGTGCTTTCTCTCCTGAAGTCCCAAGACCCCACCGTCCCTTCAATCTCTATGTCTCTCTGTCCCTGGGTCTCTCTCTCTCTCCCTCTTGGCCTCTGTGTGTCTCTCTCCGTCTCCCTGTGTCTCTGTGTCTCTCGCTCCCTCTCCGGCCTGCCTCTGCTGTTCCCCTCAATGCCAGAAGGTCTCTGACGTCTGTGGGAGGGACTTCGGCACCGCTGGAGGGTTCTCAGGCCAGAGGGAAGAGGAGGGAATTTATGAATTCGCCCAAGGCCCTCGCGGGCAGGAGACACTGACCCCCGAGGCGTCAGGATGTCAGGTGCTGGGCTTAAGGCGCTCAGGAGGCAGAAGAGGCCACTTGCCTTCGCCTCGGGGGACAGGCAGCCCCAGGCCGGTGTGGGAGGCGCTGGGGGGCAGTGGTCAACCCCACAGGAGAAGCTGACCCGGCTGCCTCTCCTGGACGCGGGGGCCTGGGTGAGCCACCGGGGAGGGACCTCGGCAGCCAAGGAAGGCTTGGGCGGAGGGGCTCCGGGGACCCCTCCAGCCGCAGACGCCCTCCAGCTGGTCCCCGGCTGGCTGCAGGCAGGCTCGGAGCCCAGGGCAGGGCCCTCGTCTGCTGTGGGGCTTTGTGCGGGTGCCTCGGGCTCCAGGCAGGGGGTACAGGGCAAGTGTGAGACGCAAGGCTGAGCGGGCCTCCGGCCTAGGGTCTGGGGGCAGGGCAGTGGCTGGTCGCACCGGCCCAACTCTGTACCCGGCCAGGCCTGGGCTGCCCACCCGGCGGGGCCTCGCCGGCAAAGAGGCTGAGCCCGGAGCAGCCTGGATCCAACCTCCACCCGCAGAGCAGAGCCAGGCCCGGCCTGCTCCTCCCACCGCCTGGGACTGTTGCAGTCTCAGAAGACAGAAGCCCCCGGGGAATAAGGCTCAGGCTGCAGGAACCACACTCCCCGGGGTCAAGTTCGCTGAAACTCCTCTGTGGAGAGATCCCTGCAGGGCCCTCTCGATGCCAAACTGGGATCAGAACAGCCTGAGCGCCTCTCTTTGAGAGCGGATCGGCCCGGCTAGACGCTCCCGCGTCCAGCTTTAACTAGACGACGTGTGATACCTTTATTATTACACCTTATTTTTGATCGAAGCGGTAACCACCCCCCCACCCCCGCCCCGCCCCACCCCGTGGGAGCTGGTCACCGCCTTCAGATCAGTCCTCGGAGCCGCCGTCAGCTGCGCGAGTCACAGCCACTCTGCCCGCCTGCTCACCGGCCCAGAATTGTCCTCGGGAGATAGACCCCTTCACGTCCGAGCCCTTACGGAGCCCCGCACACCGTGCGCCCCCCTCTCTCTCTCTCTCTCTCTCTCCCTCTCTCTCAACGTTTTGCTTTGTAATTACCAGACTTGACGGTGTCTTTGACACGGGCCCCTCTCACTCAGGAAGACGCATCGAAGTTTCTCCCACGTCTCCCTGCAGCTTGAGGGCTCGTTTCTTTTCGGCGCCCAGCACCGTCCGGTTGTCCGGATGGACCCCGGCTCATCCATCCATCCATCCACCCGCTGAAGGACACCTTGGGGGCCTTCCAAGCTTCGGCGGTTCCGAAGAAAGCTGCTGCAGGTGCGGAGGTTTCGTGTGAACCTGCGTTTTCAACGCCTTTGGGGGAAACACCAAGGAACACAGTGGCTAGACGGTCCGGTGGAAGTAGGTTCCGTTTCGCAAGAACCCGCCAAACCGGCTTCCGAGGAGGCCGCGGACAGCGCGAGCTCCCGGGGCTTCCCGTCCCCGCCCGCAGGGGGCGCTGTCCGGGCTTGGGTTCGGGCCGCGCCTGTAGGTGGGTCGTGGGGTCTCGCTGTTGTTGTCGCTTGCGGTGCCCTGATGACACAGGGCGTGGGGCATCTTTTCACACGGCTTACTTGCCATCTGTGAATCTTCCTTGGTGAGGTCCAGCCGTCACCATTATTAACTTAAGCCAAGAAGCCGAGAGGAGAGAAGCAGCTTAGCAAAGCCTTCCCCGGGCTCTCTACCTTGCTGACTCCTTGCGAAGAATCACCAAGAGCCGGATGGGATCCCGGGGACACTCCTTAAAGGGAGCTGGCTCAGCCGGGAGGTGGGCTCTCTCCACCCTTCCCTTCTCTGCTCCCCAGAGCTTGCATGGGATGGCAGGGCTCCAGCAGCCATTCTGGGCCCCAGGGCGTCTCTGAGGACGGAAACTCTGCACGGGGCTGGTACATCAGACAGGGGAAAGAAGGAACGGGGTTTCTGGTGAAGCCCCGTGCCAGCCACAGCCTGCTGACCTCCAGGCTTCTTTGGGGAGGAAGAGAAACAAACTTCTGTGCTGCATAGGACACACAGTTGGGACTTTTTACTACACGCAAGCTATTTCTTTCCCATCTGGACGGATGCGCTCTCAAGGTAGCCCCGGTCTCCAGTGACTCTCCACGCCCCTAAAAGCAGAAGTCAAGAGAACGCCAGGGATTTGGCATGTATTAGAATTCCCCCTGGACCGGCCGCAGGCTCCAGCCCTACAAAAGGGGTGAGAAAGGGGCGCCTGGGGGGCTCAGTCGGTTAAGCAGCCAACTTCGGCTCAGGTCATGATTTCACGGTCCATGAGTTCGAGCCCCGCGTCGGGCTCTGTGCTGACAGCTCAGAGCCTGGAGCCTGTTTCCGATTCTGTGTCTCCCTCTCTCTCTGCCCCTCCCCTACTCACACTCTGTCTCTCTCTCTCTCAGAAATAAATAAACATTAAAAAAAATTTTTTTTAATTTAAAAATCACATTATTTCATAGTTAGTAATATCTGATATAGTCTGATCGTGTAGATTCTAATGATATGCTAATGCTATGCTTATGATGGTTCTAATATTTTCTGACCGCGTGGATGTCATGTTAAATTTGCCCAGGGTGTGAGATG
This sequence comes from Prionailurus viverrinus, assembly GCF_022837055.1. Taxonomy (NCBI): domain Eukaryota; kingdom Metazoa; phylum Chordata; class Mammalia; order Carnivora; family Felidae; genus Prionailurus; species Prionailurus viverrinus. The sequence continues at coordinate 111,713,355 of NC_062570.1, forward strand.
CCCCGTGGAAGCATCATCGGTTGCCCTTCTCAGGCCTGGATTCAACTTGACCCCTGTCCCCAGTGGGTCATTCACGGGTCTTTGATAGAATGGCCACTGTCTGAAGGAGTTCTGACCCGAGCTCCGACACAGACCCAGCTCCCAGATGGCTTAAGCTGCACGTTTCCACAGGCCTGGTACTAATAACACGTGCCCTGGGCACTGACCAGGACCCCAGCACGACCTCTGGGCCTCTGGGGCAGGGGCGCTGGGCCACACTTAACCACGGTAGACCTGGCCCCAGGCAGCCTCTCTGGGGTTCCTACTCCCGGAGAGTGAGGGAAGGAATGGACACCATCACTCCTTGGGATCGCTCTATCCTGGACCTCCGGCTCCCTGACTGTCCAATGGCCATCTTCATACAGTCATGACGTCTCAGGACTGCTGGAGACCCTACAAAACCATTCCTTTTGTCAAAGCCTCTCTGAAGGAAAGCTATAGCCTCAGCAACGACCGATGGCCCATCACGCAACAATAACCAAACTTCGTAGACGTGAAAAAAGCAAGCAACTAAGCTGTTTGCTGCTTAGATGGGCTTGTGAGTTGAATAGTGCCCCACTAAAGGTCAAGTTCTAACCGCTGGTACCTGTGGACGGGACCTTATTGGGAAAGTTTCCTTGCAGATGTAACTAGTTGAGATGAGGTCTTAACACTGGAGTCAGGTGGGTCCTGATCCAATGACTGGTGTTTTCATAAGAAGAGAAAAGGAAGACACACAAGGAAGAAGGCCATGTGGGGGCCAAGGCAGTGCTGGAGGGACGCGGCCACAGTCCAAGGGCACCTGGAGCCCCAGAAGCTGGAGGAGGCAGGAAGCACCTTCCCCTAGAGCCTCCAGAGGGAACAGAGCCCTGCCCACACCTTGATTTCAGACTTCTCTCCCTAAGAGTGGGGGAGAGTCCTAGGACACTAAGACACAAAGATAAGATGTTCTGAACAACTCGAAATGTGAATCTGGGAGACACCTGTGATACACGGATACAGTCAGGCTTAAATCAAGGCAGGTTAGCCATTTTGGGTAGCCGTGTTTCAGATGGGCACCTACGACAGAATAACACCGAGCTTTGTTATAAAATGTCTTTGGTTCTCATTACTTTTAAACGTTTTGGATGTGTAAGTAGAGAACTTGAGAAGCACTCCTAAAAATGGCAGGTTGTAAAAGTCGTTGGTCGTTGCACACGGGACCGTAGAATTCACTCTACGTAAGTTCATTTGGACTCTGGAAAGTGACACATGTCTTTGGAGGAGATCATGAACAGCAACTCCCTCCATCCATGGGAGACCCAGTCGGCTGTAATCCCAGTTTTCCGGTGGTTGCAAAGCACAAGGTTTACAGGCATGTGACCTGGTGAGGAGCCAGGAGGGAAAATCAGTTCCACCTTCCTGAAACAGCTCTGTCCCCACCAGGACTGGGGCCCCGCACTCACGATGGCAGGACGAGGTCCCTGTCACTGGGGCCAACGTGACAGACGGGATGCTGAGGTTCTTGAATCAGTGCTTTCTGGGCAGCATCTGACCACATGACAATGGTTCACGGTCAGCTGGGAAGATGCCATTGTCAGCGTGAGGACAAGAAAGGGGCCTGGATATATGTTTTCTAGCAAACGGTGGCTCCGATGTTTAGTGGCTTGTATTTCCGGATATTTTTTTTAAAAGCACTTTCTTGTTACAAAACCAATGTGTGTTGCCTCTAGAACAGTTAGAAAATAGGGAAAAGAATGTTCCACTGTCCCCCACTCTCGCATGAAGTTGCAGGCTTATTTCTGAGCTGCACAGACATGTTTTTAATTTTTTAAAAGGGGACCAAGAGTGCCTGGGTGGCTCAATCAGTTGGGCGTCCAACTCTTTTTTTAAATTTTTTTAATGTTTATTTATTTTTGAGAGAGAGAAAAGAGAGAGAGAGAGTGCTAGCAGGGGAGGGGCAGAGAGAGAGGGAGACACAGAATCCGAAGCAGGCTCCAGGCTCTGAGCCATCAGCCCAGAGCCTGACGCGGGGCTCGAACTCCTGGACCGTGAGATCATGACCTGGCTGAAGTCGGACGCTTAACCGACTGCGCCACCCAGGCGCCCCAGAAGAGTGTTTTTTTAAAACCATGTGGTTGGATTGTAAGTTTCTGGTTGTATTGCTTTGTAATCATAGCATGTGACTTATGTAAATATGACATAAGAGCCAGAAAATGTTCTTTCTCTACTTGTGGGGTACAGAATTTATTTGAGGCTATGTCTGTGTACTCACACATATAAAAATTCTATTAATTTATTATATCGTCTGCTCTGTTTTTTGCCTACTACATCGATTTCCTTACTATGGGTCCACAGACTTATCCACTAGTAGACAATGATTCAGAATTTTTTAGTTTTCAGAAAGGTAGCATATGGTTTTTACATAAAACTCCCACAGAAGGTGGCTCTTTTTTCAGTGAAATATACAAATATTAACACTAAGTGACATCGCGTTGGAACAACCTCGCATCAGTTCAGATCAACTCTGGCTACATAATGAGCATCAGGCTGATGAAGTTTCACCCTTTGGAGTTTTGGGGTTCCAAGTGCGGAAAAACGATGCTGGGCCTTGGCGGGTTTCTGCCCTTACGTTTCCAACAATTTTGCATTATATATTTTGGGACATAATTATCTATTACCAAAAGGCTTGAGTCAGTATGTGACTTGTACTATTCATCAAAATAAAATTGCCTTGGGGCGCCTGGGTGGCTCAGTCGGTTGGGCATCCGACTTCAGCTCAGGTCATGATCTCGCGGTCCGTGAGTTCGAGCCCCGCGTCGGGCTCTGTGCTGACAGCTGGGAGCCTGGAGCTGCTTCCGATTCTGGGTCTCCCTCTCTCTCTGCCCCTCCCCCACTCACACGCTGTCTCTCTCTCTCTCAAAAATAAAGATTAAAATTTTTTTTAAATAAAATTGCCTTTTTCAGTCTGTTTGTACTTTTGCTGTTGAGTTTTACTTGGGCCCATATTATTATTGTGGCTTCTGATTTATTGTTATTTGCATTTTCTTAGTGTGTGTGGACCTATTCATTCATTACTTCTTACCTTTGGAAAACCCTTTCTTAGGTTCATTGTCCAGAAATGGCACATATGTGGATTGTGTTGTTCAATTTTAGAGTCTTCTTAACAAGAGAATCTATTTCATTTATATTTATTATTATAGGCAGGATATTCAGTCCTGTTTGCCTCCTTATCCTATTATTGTGGGCATGTACCTCCGGTCATTTATTTTGTTTCTGTCTTGGCATGTAGAATCTATACTAAGTTGAATCTTATGCAATTGTTTATAGTCAGTGGTTGGGGACTTAACGGATATGGAAATTTTACAGAGTTCAATCAGACAGTTGGCCATTTTCTTATTTCCTGCTTCTTTGTCAATGCTGATCAGTTTCCCGACATTTTCTCCCCCTGGATTCTGTAGTCGATCATTTTCAGGATACTTTGTCTTCTGGCTACTATCCCATTTCTCCCATCTTGTTCCATATCGGTGAGTTTGGGGGTTTTTTTTGCTTATTTGTTGGCTTGCGTTTTAAATCCCAGAACAACGCAAGATTTGTTTAAGGGCCGTGTTTTTAAAAACAACTGGGCACATCAATCGCGCTGGTTGGATTTCCTTTGGAAAGCCGGCTAAGTGCTCAGTTCCAATCTGATCCCCAGTTACCCAGAATCCCACTCTCTGCTCTGCTGGGGTGGATTTTTGTCTGTTCTTCCCCAGGTTTGCTAGTAGGCCTCCTCTCACTGCTTTCTGTGACATCATGCATTTTCATGCCTTCAGTGTCTCTGGGGACATTTTATTAGAAGTTGGAAGAGAATTAACCTCTAGCCGTCACCTGCACTGGTCAGCTCACTCATCCCCCAGCAACTCATGCTACCACGTCGTACGTAACGTTGGTTTTTCTGAGTCACACATTAAGCATCTCGTAATTTTAACGTAGACCCACAGACATAAACTATGGCAGCGAATGAGGCAAAAAGGAGCCGTGAACCAAAGCTTACGGCAGATGGCTTTGCCTAGACACTTAAAACAGCATCTGCTCTCAGCCTCACGGACCAACCTTCCCTTGCAGCAATCGAAGTGATATACTAGCAACTACTCTGCGAACCGTGACATCAGGCTTTAGCCTCAAAACTCACGTTTGTAGACGAACGTCCGGTGTCATTAGACAGAGGAGACCCTTGGTGGGGTTCCATGTTGACAGAGCTGGGCTACACAGCTGTCTGACAGCCGACAGCCAGCCTGTATCATTTCTGTTCGTGGGGGACGCATATTGTAGCCAGTGTGACAATTCGGCCTCTAAGCCTCATTCATTCAGCAAACGTGTACACCCTTGGGCTAGTCAGGGAGTCACCTGGACCAGTAACTCCTCGCGGCCCAGACTTTCCGCGTGGGATCCTAGGTGGTGAGCTGTGTGGGGAAATTTGAGGGCTCCCCTACTTTTCCCTCCTGTCTGCTGTCATCGTGGGCTTTCTACATCACGAGTCTAATCAAAGCTGCAGTGTTTCCCATTGCTGAGATACCAAGGCCAAGCTCAGCGAGGTGGCCCTGAGAGACCTCCCTCCAGCCTCTGCCGACTCTCATTATACCCGCTGGCCCTCCTCACCAGTCCTGGATGCCCTTTGTTTCTTCTTTTCTTTTTTTTTTTTTTAATGTTTTATTTTTTTTTAACATTTATTCACTTGAGAGAGAGACAGAGCATGAGCAGGGGAGGGGCAGAGAGAGAGGGAGACACGGAATTGGAAGCAGGCTCCAGGCTCCAAGCTGTCCACACAGAGCCGGACGCGGGGCTCGAACCCACAATCCGCGAGATCATGACCTGAGCCAAAGTCAGATGTTCAACCGACTGAGCCACCCGGGCGCCCCAGCCCTTTGTTTTTTCAATGGTTCTGCCTCTTGCCTCAGACTACCCCATCCCCTGGAAGGCCCACCCTCTTCCTACCCCCTTTCTCTTCTTCCTGCCAACATCCGGCTCATTCTCCCAGACCCACAGTCTTCCCTGATGTCCTCTGGCTGGCTCAGTCAGTCCGAGCCTGATCACCTCCCTATCTGTTCCCCGTCACGGCAGGCGCCCTAAGCCATTGACTCACGTTCTCCACAGCATCGCCACTCTCAGAGGCGCGTGCCCACGACTGGTTTTTTTGGGAGGTGGTGTGGGATAGAACATGGGTGTGGGTTCAGACTTCCCAGGAAGGCAACCTTGAGAAGGTCACTCGGCCTCTCCATGCCTCCTTTCTTCATCTACAAATTGGGGTGTCCATAGCACCTGCTGACTTCTTCAGACCAAATGAGAGTATAACAGTACAACACGCTTCCCCGGAGAGCCAGTACCGGAAAAAGAAGGCTCGCTTTTGTTGTCACTGTGATCGTATTCTTGTTACCCTTCACACCTGTGTCCCCCTGGGGCCACACACAGTGCCTGACACCAAGTCAATGCCCGAAGCATAAAGGATTGTTTGTCACAAGGGCGCAGGGCCATGCTCTCCCCACAGGGTGTTACCTGACATTTTTCACCCGTCCCTTTGACTCATTGCTGTGTTCCTTCCTGCTGGGACACGTGGGGGGCCGGGGCTGAAGTTTGAGGCAAAAGATGTAGCTTCCAAAGAGATGTGGCTGGTTTGCTTCATTTTAAAAGCTGTTTGCAAACCACACCAAACTGTTTGCGTGGATCCCTGATCAGATGACTCTCCCTCCACCCCTGCCCTGTGAGGTTATCAGTCAAGAGCTGGAGCCCATCAGGACTCCCGGCCACACCCTGGGGTGAGAGCCAACAGGAAAGGCCATGAAACTTCTCTTGTATCTCAACCGTGGGTTTCTTCAGAAATCGACAGCACATCGGTAAACACAACCTGATAGCAGACCTGGATGAATTGAGACTTTTAAAACTTGCACTGTGGCTCCTTTCCCTTCTTAGAGCAACGACCCAATGGACTGATGCTTCCTCTAACCCTCCCCAGGAAATGCATTTCGGTGACCAGAATTACGTGTATCTGTGGTATGTTTCCGATCAATGGGAGTTCTCCAGCTGCTGGCATGTTTGTTTTGGGGAGGTTTTTTTTTTTTTTCCCAGCATTGTAAGAGTTTGTTGGAACTGGACCCAGAAGAGTTGAGTCAAGTTCCTCAAGTTAGTTGTAGATGTTCAATCAACTAGTTCAAGTTCTCTGCATGACCCAAGGCTGACTCACCCACACTTTGGCCACTGCCCAGTAGAGTAAATTTAGATAACAGACTCACTACATAATTTTTATAACAAAGTCCATTCAGCAGGAGGACTCAGGCTGACCTAGGATAACATATTCCAGGGGATGGTTAAGGATCCCTGATATATAAAGAGTTCTTAAAAATCAATGAGAAAAGAGGGAACACCTATTGGAAAATGTAGAAAAGACATGAACAGGCAATTCACAGGAAAAAATCTAATTACCAGTAAAAATACAAAAAGGTACCCAACCTTGTTATTTGTTTTTGTTTTGTCTATCAAATTGGCAAAGACAAAAGAGGGTAGAGGTTGTTGGAAGCATCATGTCTTCCGGCCTTCATAGCACATGTGGGTTCTGTGTGCCCCTATAAATCAAACTTTAAGCTGGATCTCTTTGATAGGATTTACACATCAAGGAATTAATCTAACCCAAAAACATATGTAAGTGTATAAAGATAAATATAAACGGATTTTCACTAGAGCATTATTTTTAAAAGCAAATGATATAAACTCCCCCACCCAAAGAAAAAAACACCAAACACCACTCCTCCTAAACCTTTCATCCCAATGCCGTTAAAAACTCCGTGGAGTCAATGAGAAAGAAAACTTTCAAACTATTTTCATAAAGCAAGTATAACATTGATACCAAAACTTGCTGAAGGCTTAGATAAATATCTCTTATAAATGTCATAGGGGAAATCCAAAATAAAATATAAACAGACAGAATCTAGAAGCACATTAATGAACCAAGCCTGGTACAAAGTTAGGAGATGCGTTGATACGATTGATCATATTAGTTGATCTAGTGGGGGAAATCAGATGATTGTTTCCACAGCTGGAGAAGCACATGACAAAATTCCTGATAACGTAGTCGATAAAGAATAGTTGCAAGTGTCTCTAATATGACAAAATATATCTATCCTGGCCAGCCTCATGCTCAACGGGAAACTCTAAAGCTCTCTGCTGCATTGTTCCAGAATTACTAGCAAATACAATTAGAAAAGATGTTAAAGGTATAGGGCGACTGGGTGGCTCAGTCGGGTAAGGGTCTGACTTCAGCTCAGGTCATGATCTCACAGTTCGTAGGTTCAAGCCCTTCACTGGGTTCTGTGCTGACAGATCAGAGCCTGAGCCTGCTTTGGATTCTCTCTCCCTCTCTCTCTGTCCCTCCCCTGCTCTCTCTCTCACTCAAAATTAAATAAAATATTTTTAAAAATTTGATGTAATTAAAAGCATAGAAATTAAAGAGGAGACAAAGTCTTATTCTTTGTAGATGATTTGCTTGTATTTTTGAAAGTCCATTGAAAAGCCATTCTAAGCAATAAAAGAAATGAGCAAGGGAACAACTATATTAAAAAAAAATAGCTTTCACGCACGCACACACACACACACACACACACACATGCATCCCAGAGCTATTTTGGAAGAGAACACCTGAGTCTCAGCTTATTTTAAAAAATAAAATAAAATATTAAGAATAAGCATAACAAGCATGTTTAGATATACATGAGAAAACCATAAAAAACTATTGAAGGTCAGGAGACAATTGGAGAGGCAGCCAGGTTCTTAAAGTCACTCTATCTACGTTGACGTATGAAGTTCTCCTGACCCCAATGAAAACACAAACAGCTGTTTTCCTCTGACCAGACAAGGCAGTGCGAACCTTCCTGCCGAAAAATGCGTAAGAGAGAAACCCTGGGAAAGAAGGGGAGCAAAGGGGGGCATTATCTTGGCAGGTTGGACAGCCGATCACAAAGGACCGGTCACTAAAACCGTGTGGGGCCAGGGGCGAATGGACGGGCTGACCCAAGACGCGGGGCAGGAGGCCCAGAGAGACTCGGAGCTCAGACGGGTCTCTAGGGAAGAAAAGGCATCTGGGGTCAGCGGGGGGGAACATGGCCAAACAACGGTGTGGGGAGAGCTCGCTGCGGACACCGGCATCAAACCCAAATGGACCAAAGGCTCAAATGAGAAAAGCAAAGAAACAAATCGTGGCTGGAGGGGGACCGGGAAGAACTCGTTCATAGCCACCCAAGGGGAAGGTTTGCATTATGACTAAAAATATAAAAAGGATAAAAAAAGAAAAAAGCTCCACTACATAAAATTTACTACACAAAGTAAATGACAGAATGAGTGGGGAGACACACGGTGCCCGCCGTCACGTCCTGACATCGTTTCTTGCTCTGGCAGAGGAGCGTGGGGTCCCTTCCAGCGTCCCCCACCCCTTCCGCACGCGGTAACCCCAGGATGTCGTTTCCTCTCCGAGACGCGTGTTTAACGACACGACGGATTGTCATAATCGGACTGTGGCAGGCTCTTGGGATTGTAGATCTGGGAGAAACGCAGGTGACCACCCGGGCTGGCCTCCGCAAATACCCCGATGCGAACTGTCACGAGCTGCCCTGTGTCTGCCCCCAGATTCATATTTTGCGGTCGTGACCTCCAGGACTCCCAAAACGTAGCCGTGTCCAGTATGCAGGTCTTGAAAGACGTGATCAGGGTAAAATGGAGTCACGCGGGTGGCCCTGATCCGCCGGAGAAGGAAGACCTTCCTCCAAGCCCCGGCCTCGTTGCCCTGGCCCTTGGGAGACAGAAAGATCTGCTTCTGGGCACCGTAACAAGCCACATCCTCCCTGAGAAATTCTCCAAAAGCGGTCATGTTCTCCACTCGTTCTTCCCCTTCGGACCATCTTCGATTCTCGAGGATCTTCAGAGAAATTTAATCCTTATGTTCCAGATTCATTTATACTGAAATCATCAGAACGCTTTTTTGTCTGTCTAAGAGGATTTGGGTGTTCTTTTTATAGACCCATTGAAGTCGTTTTTGCTTTGAGTCACGTTCTGGCGGCTCTAAATGAATTCAGACGGTCCCCCGCCCGCTCTCTTCCACCGTCGGAGCGCTCAGAATCCAGGCAAGCGCCAAATCTGGCCGCACGATTCCCCCTCCCGTCGCACATTGAGACTGACGGTGCTGGGGGGCTGCGGGGGCCCTGCCCCCACCCGCTGGAGGGGCTCAACTGGCCTCCGCGGCCTGTTAACCAGCATGCGGACCCCTCGTCTAGATTCGAGTCTCTGGCGGGGACCTTGGCTAGGCGGCTCTCGTGTCCCCCAGGGGCAGGGGGACCCTCGCTTGGAGGGCACACCCCTGCCACATTCTGCACGCCCTGTCGGGGTCCTGGTTGAAGTAACTCTACCTGGTGCCTGGCCTGGTACTTTTCAAACGTGGCTCCTTCTCAGAATCACGTGGAAGCTTTAGACAGACCCAGAGGGGTGCAGCCAGAAAAGGGGTGAGGGGCCTGACTTCCTCCTTCACCGCTGTCCCGGGGGCCTGCCGTGCGGCCAGGTGAGGGCTGCCCGCACTCTAAGTGTGATGGAGACACGGACGGGCGGACGCGGCGACCCCGGGAAAGGCAGCGGCCTCCAAAGCGGCTCCTTCCCCCGCTCCCCGCACCCCCACCCGGGGCTCCTACACAGGGGCGCCGCGGGGCTGGCAGGAGGGCAACGGGGAGCCTCCGGCTTTCCCTCCGGGGCCCACAGTCTTCCCGCAACCCGCAGGGAAAGCACCAGGCACCCCCTTTATCCCCTGGCTTGACTTGAGCCTTTGACGACTGGTCTCCAAGCCATCAGCCCTCCTCAGGGCCATCCTGGGGCCGCACAGGGAAGCGGTCACCAGGGCGGGCTTAGGACCCACGGCTCTGCTGGCTCCGGAGACTTGGGAGTCCCAAAGTCAGAGAAAGGAGGGTGACATCAACGGCAGGGGGTCATGAGGGAGCGGAGGGGAGGGTGTGCCCAAAGCTCAGCGCGGGGCCTGGGAAACCCCAGGGGTCACCAGCGACTCCTGCCATCCAACCCGTGCTGACTGATTGTCCCACTACCGAGAAGGTGTGTGGTCAATTTCGGCACAAGCCAAGGGCTTTCCCTTGGTTGGGTCTTTATCAACGGGACATCCCTGTCCCCACTTCCTCTGTCCTGCAGAAGCACCGGGCCCTGGAGGGAGCGTTAAGACGCGGTGGCCACAGAGCCCATTTCTTGCCTTCACACCTTTGTTCCCGCTACGTCCTCTTCCTGCGGTACCCCTCCCCCAGCCTCACCCAGACCCTGCCCCCTCTTCCTCCCGCAAGGCTCAGGGCTGTCACTTGTCCCCGGAAGCCTCTCTCATACACACACACACATCCATGCACACACACACCATGCACACACGTGCACTCACACACACACACACACACAGACCTGCCTCCTTCTGGGAGATGCCATGGCCCGGGCAGCAGCAGCAGTATCAGCTAGGGTCTCCCCTTGGCCGTCCCCGCCACCATCTCTCTGTCCCTCACATGGAAACCAAAGACACGTAGTGAGCCTGCCGGGAAGGAGCCCGTGGGGGCCCCAGCCCCCACCCACCTCACAGCCCCGGTCGCGGGGGGAGGTGGGGCGGGGGTGGCTCAGAAGCACGGACCTCAGGCCCCGGGGCAATCTCCCTCCAAAGGGCAGCTCCAGCCTGCAGGGCCCCTGCCAGCCTCCACGACATGCCGAAGACCGATTCACAGTCCCGCAGACAGGGGCTCACACCACAGACGTGTCCTGTCCCCCGGTCCCCCTGTCCCGGAGGCCGGAGTCTGAGGTCCAGGCGGGGGCAGAGCCGGGTCCTCCTGAGGCCTCCCTCCTTGCGTGGAGACGGCCATCCTCCCCCTGCCTCCTCACGGGGTCGTCCCTCTGTGCGTGGCTGTGTCCTGATGGGCTGGGGCCCACCCTAATGACCTCACCTTAACTCGATCATTTGCAAAGACCTTATTTCCAAATAAGGTCACAGTCACAGGCTGGAGGGGGTGTTAGGGCTCCAACACCTGGGGACCCAATTCAAGCCATAGGACAGGCTGCCTGTCCTTCCCTGCAGCGTCCCGGGGAAGTCTGACACGGAGCAGACTCCCCGGGGCACGGCCATCTCACACCCTGGACTCCGCACGCCTGGGGGGAGGGAATGACCCAAGTCCCCACTCTCACCCTGTAGTGGCTCCAAGCCGACCTAGGGGCAGTGTGCCAAGTCTGAGAAGCTACAACGTCATGCCAGCCTTTTAAAGTGATTGTCCCTGGGGGCGCCCGAGTGGCTCAGCCGGTTACGCGTCCGACTCTTGATTTCAGTGCAGGTCATGATCCCGAAGTTCGTGAGTTTGAGACCGGCGTCGGGCTCTGTGCGGGCAGCTCAGAGCCCAGAGCCTGCTTCAGAGTCTGTGTCTCCCTCTCTCTCTGCCCCTCCCCTGCTCATGTTCTGTCTCTCTCTCTCTCTTTCTCTCTCAAACATTAGAAATTTTTTTTAATCAATAAAATGATTGTCCTTAAGGTTACTGTTATTACCGATGATGCAGCCATGGTTTTATTTGGACCAAAAAAAAAAAAAAAAAAATAGCCATGAGCTCCTATAACCTCCAAGGCCTGCTGTGAGTACACGTATCCCGCAGGTGTGAGCCCCTGACTCGATGCCCACTCACTCTGCGTCCTTGTGCCCTCGGGAGGAGGGGGAGCCCCCAGGACTGTGACTAGGGAGACGGGTCCACTTCCTTCTATGCACATCCCACGAGCCCCGCGGCCACGGAATGGCCTTTCACTGCTCGCCTGCTGGGGAGCTTCAGAAAGTCAGACTGTGTCCCCAGAAGCATGGTGCCCCCTGACCCTGCATTAGACTGGGGGTCGGGGGGGGGGAGCTCCAGCCAGGGGCCCCAACCTCGAGCCCGGGAGGCTCTGGAGGGGTCGTTCCTCCAGAGGCCACTGGCAGCCAGGGAGGTGTTCACAGGGGACATTTGTCCCCCCGGTTCAGCCCTGCCTCATGGAGGGGAGAGAAGGTAGGAGAGGCCACCCGCGTGGGGCTTAAGGAAGACACCTGTGCCCACCTGGTTAAAAGCTGCAGATGACCCATCCGTGCCAAGTACAGGAAGGCAAAATGGTCGAGCATTGCCCCTGTGCCCAGAGAGCTACGACAGCATCCCCGACTCCAGGCCCAGCGGGCAGAGTCCTTCGGGACCGGCCAGCCTCAGTGTGCTCTCCCTAAGGAGGAAAAGGACCAAGGAGCTGGCCTCCTCTTGTCTGAGAAAAGAAGGTGGCCCTGGTGTGGCCGAGAGGCGGGGTGACGGCCAGCCTCCAAGCTGGCCCCGACGAACCTCCTCGCCACTTGGGCTTCGCGTCCTCTGCAGGCTCCTCTCACGCTGACTGGGAGTGTGGCCAGGCTGGTGTGCGACTTGGGAGGGCCGGGTCTCTCAGATCAGCATGCTGGGGGACGCCGGCCGCCATGGTGCGAGGACACGCAAGCAGGCCCGTGGAGAGGCCCGCGTGGCGGGGAGCTGAGGCCGCGTGGGTGCGCCGTCTTGAAGGTCCATCCTCCAGCCCCTGTGGAGTCTTCATGCAGCCTCGCCCGACCCCTGGGCTGCAAGCTCACGGGAGAGCCCGAGCCAAGACCGCTCATCCTGACTTGCGCCCAAGTTCCTAGCCCGGTGTGGTAATACATGCTCGTTCTCGCTTGAAGGCACTAAGTGTGCGGCGTAGTTTGTTAGTCGCGGTGGATAACTAAATACGCGCTGCGAGCTTCCAAGCTGAGGGTCGAGGGGTGAGGCACGGAGGCAAGGAGGCCTATGGCAAGTTCAGGTGCACATCCCAGGGTCCCGGCCATGAGTGGGCAGCGAGGAGCCAGGGTCCCCAGCGTAAGTCACGGCTCGGGAGCCAGGGCCTGACGAAGGGCAGAGTAGTTCTGGACCAGCACGGTCAGAGCGACGCGGGGGGCAGTGGCTGGACCGTCTGGGCTCCTCCTCTACTGCCTGCTGTGTAGACGAGGCCAGCCAACGGGAGAAGCCCTCCGTGTGGGCAGCCGTGGAGGACGCGTGGGACCTGAGGGCTTGTCCCGGCAGGTGACGGGGCCCAGAAAGGACGACGGGGCCAGGAGTCGGCAGAGGGAGGCCACACGGGAAGGGACCGAGACAGCGCCCCTCACCCTTGCGTCCCTGCCGGCCGCTTTCCTTCTCACGAGGAGCCCTGACTGAGCACCCGCCCGGGGGCAGGTGGGAAGTGAACTTGGCCCCCTGGGGACGTCAGGTCGTCACTCCTGGAGCCTGTTAATGTCACCTTATAAGGAAAAGGGGAGTCTGCAGATGAGACTATGGTGAGGATCCCCAAGTGGGAAAAGAGCACCCCGATTGTGCAGACCCTAAATGTAAGCACAGGGGTCCTCTCGCGGGGGGGGCAGGGGGAGGTCTGACGCAAGACGAGGAGGAGGGGGGCGGCCACAGAGGCAGGGAGAGGCAGGGACGGGCTCTGTAGGGCACGCAGCCCTTCTGGCGGCCCGGTTTCGGCCCAGCGACGTTGATCTCGGCCTTGTGGCCTGCAGGGCTGTGGGGAGAACAGATCTGCTGTCTTGAGTCCCTTATTTTGTGGCGCTTTGCTCCAGCCCCCGCCTCCCCCGAAAAGCAATAGAAGGGGAACGCGGGGTCGGAGCGGAAAAGGGAGGAAGAAGAGACAGAGTCCGTGAAGGGGGCCCCTGGCCTCTCCGCGTAGGTGGACACGAACAAACCAGAACTCGGGGGTGCTGGTCCCTCCCTGCCCTCCTCCCGCCGTCCACGCCTCGGGTTCACCCTCACGAGACAGGGCCGATGCAGGGGGGCGGCCCCCAACCTGGGGTGGGCCACGTGGAGCCCGGGGGATCGGCTCTCGCCCCCGGCCCGGTCTGCACGGTCGGTGGCCGCAGGGGTGATCCTACCACACACGCGCCCGGGGACGGCTCCGGGTCCAGCACAGGCAGACCCCCAGGGCCGTGGGCTGCCAGTGTCACCCCGCCCCCCCCCCCCGCCGATAGCGGAAGAGAGGTGACAGGAAGCACGAGGAGGAAGGAAAGGTTCTTTTTTAAAACAAATTGTGTTTAGTTTATTTCGAGAAAGCGAGAGTGCTCACGCAGGTGCAGGGAAGAGGCAGAGAGAGAGAGAGAGAGAGAGAGAGAAGCCCGAGCAGGTGCCACTGATAGCACAGAGCCCCACACGGGGCTGGAACCCGCAAACCGTGAGATCATGACCTGAGCCGAAATCTGCCGATCAGGCTCTTACCTCCCAGAACACACAGCAACTCCGTGAGGCCTGGGCTGTGTCCGCCCCAAACTCATACGCTAACGCCCTAACCCCGATGCGGCTGGATCTGGAGACAGGGCTTTTCGGAGGCGACTAAGGCCGGACGAGGTCATACGGGTGGAGTCCTGATCAGACAGGACGGTGACCTGAGAAGGAGGGGGCCAGGGACTTCTCCCCTCCCCTTTCCCCTCTCCTACGTGAGGACGCGGTGAAAAGGCGTCATCTGCCAGCCAGAAAGCAGGTCCTTTCCAGAAACCAAAGCCCGCCGGCCTCCGGACCCTTAGCAGAGGGATTGTGGCATCCTGCCACACAGCCCAAGCAGACGAAGGTGGGTGTCCTTGTTTGAATGACGATCTTCGTCTGCACGGGCACAGGGGCTCAGGGGTCCGGGACCCTTTCCTACCCTTTCCTCTTGGCCCTTCCGCTCCCCCGAAGGGCGGGGCCATCGCACGGTGCGGACCAGCGGGCGAGGTGGGGCCAGGCCTAGGACCCAGTCTCAGGCTCTGGCTCACTGCTCTTTCTGATTCACCAAAGTTGCATTTTGCGGCCGCTTATCGCCGACACGCAGGCTCACTCGACATTGCAGGAGAACGAGTCCCATTTTCCAGAGTTGGACACTGAGAGCAGAGGCAGTGAAACAAAATGCCGAGAAGCCGGAGGCAGAAGGCAGGTCTGCGCTGGGGCAGGGGTGCGGGGTGGGGGTCGGGGGCCCTCCGGGTAGTCGTGGCCAACTCAGCTTTAGTGGTGGGCGGGGTGGGGGGGCGCAGAACGGCCTGGGATCCCAGGCACATCGCTCCCTGGCTACACAGGGCCACGGCGGCCCCCGCGTGACCTCAGTTTCCCCCGACATAGGCTCCGTGACGGAGAAGCCCGGTCAGCCCGAGCGAGGCACCACGTCGGCCGCACCCACCCCGCAGCCCGGCTGCCCCGGTCCCTACAGAGGCAGCTGGCCGGCCGTCGTGAATCCGATTAAAGTGCAGAGGATTTCGGGCTCCGGCTCGCGGTGAGCCTCCCGCGGGCTTCCGAGCGGCCCTTCCAGAGCCCGGCTTGGGCGGCCGCGATGCTGACGCTGCCCTCAGCGGCGGACGTCCCCTCGGAGCTCCCAGCCCTCTGCGCACACGCGGCCGCCGCCCCGTGAAACCAGATCCCGCAGGATGGCTAAGCCTTCGGATGCCTGCAATTCCTTGCCTAATGCTTGGCTTAATTAAGACATCGACTTTAATGGCATTCTCGCCGATTACTTTAAGAAATGGCAGGTCGGTAAGATGATATTTCCTGCTGTGCAGGGATATCGTGATGAAATCTCCAAGCCATCATTTCAACACAGGAAGTTATCGGCTACCTGGGGCAGCGCTGGGCCGGCCGCACAATCGGCCCGCTGTTCCGAGCGTTACTTAAGAGGCCGAGGCATCCGTGGTCCCCAGCAGTCGGTCGGGGGGGAGAAAAAGGATCAATGGCGTATTGAGTAGGTTAGCTCTGCATATAGGCCTTCTCCATGTTTCGTTCGCTTTGATGCAAACGAAAAGTAAGCTCCATACATTTGAACTTGACGCTTTATCTTTTCCAGACTTCTGTCGTGCCGTAAAGTCAGCTTAAAAAAAAAAAAAAAAAAAGTCAGCTCGGGTTAAATTAGCATTTCTCCCTTTCCTTCTTCGTCTGTCTTTATGTCCTTCGGTTTTAAAAACATCATTGTTTTGTAAAATTAATAGCCCAGAATGTTCGCCGTCTGGCTGCCCACCCCCCCCCCACCCCCCACCCCGTGGGACGCGGCCGCCGAGCGCCTGAACTCCCAGGTCGGACGTGCCCCTCCCTGCCAAATTCAGCCCCGGCGGAAGTTCACGGGTTCTCGGAAAAGTCAAGCGCGTTATCATTCTCCCGTCGTCGGTCATGATGGTAATGAAGCCAGGAAGGTTTCGCTCAAACCGATTCTGCACGGAGCCGACCGTGCGGGTGTAGACAGCACCAGCTGGAGGACTGAAGAAGCGACGAACCTACCCGGTTTCGTCACTGCTCTTCACTCTACAAACCGCCCGGGCTGTGCGTCCCACAACGTCCTGCCCTCCGTCCCTCTTAGGGAGAGGGGCCCTGTGCCGGCTTTGGGCTCAGGACTCGCCCTCCCCCAGGGTCGTGCCTCCCCTCTTGCGCGGTCTCTGCTGGCAGCCGGAACCTCTGCAGAGAAGCACGGATCTGCTTATTTATTCTATGCATTTTGATTTATTCATCGGATTTAAATCGCCTCTTTCTGAGAAGAGCCCAAAGAGGGGGGTGGGGTGGGCGGAAACAGCCTGTGGACGTAGAGGCTGGTCCGTGGCTGGCCCACACGTGTTTTCTCTTCACCTGTCTCGCAGGGTCCCTTACGATGCGTCGGGCCGCGGGGCGAGGGTGGCGGGACAGAAAGGCCATGGGAGGCATGGCTCCTGCCTCCCCCGTTTCCCGGGCCGGCCTGGCCAGGGGAGGCCTCAAGTGGGGGGCTGCCGCTTCCCGTTCCTGCCTCAGCCGGGCGGGCAGATCCGTGTGTTTATGAAGAAGACACCAGACGCAGGATGGCTGACACAGGTCAGACGGAAACTCCCCTCCTGCAGTTCAAGTCTGGACAGATGCACAGCTTTCCGGCCGTTCTTTGCCAGCTGGGACTCTGCCACTTTAGGCGCCCGTGGTCAGCCCACCAGAGTGGCCACTTTCTCCCCCGCCAGCTCACGGTGCCTCTGGGAAGCCATGGGTGCTCGCCCAGCTCTCCCTATTGGCTTGGCCTCCATGAGCATCCCAAGCCTCTGATGCTGGCTGCTTAGGATTCGCGGCCACCCTCTTGTCCAGAGAGTTCCCTCAACCGCATGGGATCCTCAACATCGCACAGTGGTCACCCCGCCTGGGAGAAGACCCCCACGGTGGCCCTCCAGGTGGGACCAAGTTTATGGTACAGCTGACAGTCCAGAGCCCCCTGAAAGATGGGCCAGTAGATTCGGAGCCCAGAACGTGGAAGGACGGAGTGCGGTAGGGTACCAAAGGCTGAGGTCAGTCTCGGGCTAGGACCACCAACTTTCTGACCTTCCCCCCTACCCCTTCCTTTCTCTTGAGAGCCCTCGCTCAATAAATCATGCGGATCCAAGACCCTTGCCTCAGGCTCTGGACCCAAGGATCCAGATCCTTGCCTCAGGCTCTGTGTCTAGGAAAGCTGACCCAAGACCCTTCCCTTTTGTATCTGACTTTGCTCCCTCTATGTCCTCAGTGGAAAGACCTCCTTCTCCCTTGTTGCAGGCTAAACTGTGTCCTCCAAATATTCGTATGTAAGGGGCGCCTGGGTGGCTCAGTCGGTTGAGCGTCCGACTTCGGCTCAGGTCACGATCTCACGGTCCGTGAGTTCGAGCCCCGCGTCGGGCTCTGTGCTGACCGCTCGGAGCCTGGAGCCTGCTTCGGATGCTGCGTCTCCCTCTCTCTCCGCCCCTCCCCTGCTCATGCTCTGTCTCCTTCTGTCTCAAAAATAAATAAAAACACGTAATAAATATATAGATGAATAAATGTTTGTATGTTAAATTTCTAACTCTCCGTACCTGAGACTGTGACCTTATTTGGAGTTGGGCCTTTCCTGAGGTCATTAAGGTACAATGAGGTCATTAACGTGGGCCCTCTTCCCATATAACTTGGAAGGAGACCAGGACACGGCCCTGGGAGGACACAGGGAGAGGCCAGCCGTCCACACTGTCTCCCGGGCCTGAGAGGCAACGAATGTTTAAGACCCCGTGTGTGGCACTTTGCGACGACCCACCTGTCACTGACGTTGCCTTTTTCCTTCACAATCCAGCCACCTCATCATTCTGGCTTCTCCAAGACAGAATGAATCGTTGATCCGGAACATTCTTGTGCCTCAAACACCTCACTTGCCTTCCATAACTCACATAAGTTCCTGTCCCTCCCAGCAGACATTTTCCTTTTATATATATTTTTAATTCATTTTTGAGACAGAGAGAGAGAGAGGGAGCGTGAGTGAGGAAGAGGCAGAGAGGGGGAGACACCAAATCCGAAGCAGCTCCAAGCTCCGAGCTGTCAGCACAGAGCCCGATGCGGGGCTCGAATCCACGAACCGCGATATCATGACCTGAGCTGAAGTCCGACGCTTCACCAACTGAGCCCCCCAGGGGTCCTGAGACCCTCCCCCTCCACACACAGGACCCAGTAAATTCTCAGCCTCAGTCCGTCAAACCAAAACCCGGCCTGGACTGAATTCCTCGACTCCCCAGGCAGGCCACCTTCCTCCTCCCCAGCAGAGGGACAGATGGGATCACAAAGTGGCAGGATCCCACGGAGGGACGGTGGCGGGCCTCAGACACCGGCTCCGTATGGGTGGCCCTGGGGACAGAGACTGGGGACTTACACTTCTCCCCACGCAGCCGAAGCCTTCCTAAGAAGTCACTGACTGAACACAGGTCACCAAGAAGGTCACGGACAAGACCGAGCACCTGAATCCGTCTGGATTCCCCTGGGGGATGGGCTCCGAATCTATGGGCTGGCCTCCCCCGAGATCCCCCTTTGGGAACGAGGCTGCGTGTCTGCACATCTGCTCCCCCCCGGGGTCAGTTGTTCGATACGGCCCGAGCCAAAGCTCTCTGTTTAACAGACAACGTATCTATGTGTCAGAATCAGCAACCATCATCTAAGATGCTGGGGGTTTTCTTCCTCGATGAAACGGGTCTTTTGAGAGGCAGTCAAGAAGAAAGAATGTGGAAGGACGGAGTGCGGTGGGGTACCTCGGTGAAAAAGGCCCTTGATCGTGGGGAGCATTAAAAACAGAGAATTCACTCTTTTACCGCACGCTTCCTTCAGTTACCTATAACTCTCCCCGTCCGAGGAACCACCCGTTTGTTTTCCCAAAGAAGCGGGGAGAAAAAACATCCAAGGCGTGACATAGTTACTGCAAATGTCCCCCGCTGTCAGGAGCGGAGTTTTTGAGGCAAACGTACAAGACCCCGTCCCTGCCCCCAGCCTCCAGAGGGATACCAAGGGTTGCTTTGCATAAGCTGCCTGTTGGCTGGAACAGGAAGCAAGCGCAGATATCCCAGTATGGACTATGATCGCACAGCCCTTGCCTGACGGACAATAGATTCCTCACCAGACGCAACATTAGCCACAGCCAGGTTGCGTTTTTATTTTTTTTATTTTTTATTTTTTTTTTTAATTTTTTTTTTCAACGTTTTATTTATTTTTGGGACAGAGAGAGACAGAGCATGAACGGGGGAGGGGCAGAGAGAGAGAGGGAGACACAGAATCGGAAACAGGCTCCAGGCTCTGAGCCGTCAGCCCAGAGCCCGACGCGGGGCTCGAACTCCCGGACCGCGAGATCGTGACCTGGCTGAAGTCGGACGCTTAACCGACTGCGCCACCCAGGCGCCCCCAGGTTGCGTTTTTAAAAGGACTCTTGTGCATTGTTTCCTCTTTCTTGGTACGCAGGAGCCCCTTAAAAGGCATCAAAAGTGCTTAGTGCGGATATTCAGAATAAATGAAACCTTTTCTTCCCCCTGTGTGGTGGCCTTTGTAATAACAGTCTTCTTCTGTGTTGGATACGTATGTAACTTAAGATGAAAAGACATTTTATAGCCTCGCGGCAGCACGATGGGAAATTATCAGCATACCTGTGGCTCCCACAGCCCGGGAGGGAGCCTGTGTCGGGCCATGAGAAAGGGGCCCTTTCGCGCTGCTCCTGGGGGCCAGCCTCCCGCTGTCCAACACCCCCCTGCAACGACTTTTCAGAGAGGCGTGTAAAAAATCCCTCGGGTAACTGGTTGTGATGACCGAACTTGATCACGCAGCAGCCACAGACGCCCGCCAAGGGCTTGCCCGGGGAGTTTGTTAAGTAGCTGGTTTCCGAGTACCTTTGTGGAAACGTTCGTTCACGGCCCTCTCTGATCTGGAGACATTAACACAAAGCGGGCGAGGAGGCGCTGCAGACACAAACGTCGGAGCCCAAGGCCCTAAGCGGGTCAGCTCACCGTAATGGGCCTCAGAGGACCCGGCTGAGAAATGGGTCTGATTCCACCCGCTGCATCGAATCGTTGTGAAACTTAATTAATGCTTGAAAATGTTTTGAGATCCTCAGAGGAAAATAGACCACAAACGTAGAGTGTTATTATGGGATCCAATCGGATGCCTTCCTTTCTGCAATAAAATGCTGCGGGCGTTGTCTGAACTTTGTCCCTTCCGGCAATGGCGGTCCCTGCGACGTCCCTGTCTCCGCCACGCCGGCTTTTGAACCCTTACAAAGCCTCTTGATTTCCATGGGCCACTTAGCGTGCCACGCGATAGCCGTTAGGTCTGAGCACACTCCTTCCCGACATAATTTCCGGGAAGGGCACTGTACCTTGGCTGGCTCCCGCGGATTCCTGTTCACGTCCCCACCACCGACAGCATCATTTTGTGACGATTGCGGTACCCACCGCTCCTGGCTTAGATGGCTCGGAAACACAACGGTCCGTCTTAATGGACAGCCAAGGAGCGGTCTTGGGTTCACGGTCTTCTACTTATCCTTCCGTACCATAACAAGGTGGAAAGACCTGACTGGTCTTAACTAGACTGGTCTCTAATAAAGGGATTTGGGACGCACATCATTTTGTTCAGCCTTTTGATATGCCATCTTTGAAACATGGTTTTCTTGCTCGGCTGGTGTCCACTTGGCAGGAAAAACAGATAGAGGCTCATGTGTGCTCTGAAGCTCCCAGGCTCTCCCGTGCTCCGGGCCGCTGTGTAATCCTGCTAAGCCACTTTCTCAGGAGTATTATGTGAAGTTGAAGACTTTTTCGTCCCATACACCCAACAGGCTGGAATGAAAGTGCCTCTCATCTGCCTGGTGAGGTCTCTGCTGTCCCCTCGGCACAGGACACTTCACCACCGAGGGTCACTTGGCCTCGTCCATCGCCCGACTCGGAGCTCCCCACAAATGCCCTCGGCCCCCACCAGCTTCTCCCCCACCATCACCTGCTGTCACCCCCAATCTCTTCCATGGCTCTCTTTCCTTTGCTTGGTTATCTCTTCCTGTACATGTTGTCTGTCTCCCACTCTAGAACGCCCTGTCCACGGGGTGGGGGCGGGGGCCGTCTGTCTGACTCATCGGCGCAGCCCTTGCTCTAAAACTCTACCTGGCACGCGGTGAGGACCCAAGAAACACTGTCAGAGGGCTGGCCTTGGCCACCAGTGGCGTAGGGTTCTAGTTTTCATCTCTTTTAGCTCGGGGTCCCCAGAAGGCAGAGACCGGGGAAAAGGCTTCAGTGGGAGTCCCTCACGGGGGGAACACGCCGTAGAGGACAGCAAGCAAGGCTGGGAAGAAGAGAGGTGGTGGTAGATTCTGTAAGGCCTCCGACGCCAGCCACGCACGGAGCACAGAAGGCAAATCCATATCTGGAGGAGTGGTAGCTCTCTCCTCCAGATTATAAGACGTCCGACGTAAGCCGCTTGCCATGAGGTAGGTAGTTACCTGGTGCCCTCCACGAACGGGGACTGGTTGCAGGCTCGACATTCGTCTGTGCTGCTGAAAGGGCAGCGGGACGTCCAGCCTGGGCATTGGAGTATTTAGAGAAAGACTGGCTGTCATCCGCTCACCTGGCCGTGGAGAGCCTGCTCTGGGGGACAGGCCTCCCCCGGGCACCGAAGCTCCGCACACCTTTGCCCACTCACACAGGTCCGTCTGCGGGCCTTTCCTCTTCCTCTAGACCCGCTTGTTCCTTCCAGGCTCCTGTCCAGCTAGCCGAGCCGTTTCCCCGTGTCCAGAGCCCTGTGCGTATTCTTAGTTTAGGGCACCGCTCTCTCCGTGCAGATTCCTCCGCTCCACTCTCTTCCAGGGCCACTCCTCGGTGCCGATGTATTATAAAAGAAGTCAGCGTACGTAAGTGAGGAATCTCTAATCCTACCCCTGAAACAAATAGTACGCTGCATGCTAACTAGAATCTAAATAAAAACTGGGAAAGGGAAAATAAAAGCAGTCAGTTTTCAGCGAGCATCAAGTTACTGTGCCGGCCCTTCTGTGAACCAGGTCTAAGCTCTTCTCTCTTCGACCAACTTGTCGTAGAGCACATCTTCATGACATCACAGGGATGGGGCGGCTGGGGGGCGCGTCCGACTTCGGCTCAGGTCGTGATCCCACGGTTGGTGGGTTCGAGCCCCAGCGCCAGGCTCTGTGCTGGCGGCTCGGAGCCTGGAGCCTGCTGCGGATTCTGTGTGTCCCTCCCTTTCTGTCCATCCCCTGCTCACGTTCGGTCTCTCTCCCCAAAATAAAATAAATATTAAAAACAATTAAAGGTCATAGGTGCGAGTTAAGGGAGAGATATAGGCACACCGGAGGCGGGCAACATGGGAGTCCCCATACCTGTCTGAGTCACTTATTCACGCCTCCCAGAGCTGCTGACATCCAGTCCCTGAGGCACTATGTCTGTCACCTCCAGCGCCAGTCGCTTAGGACCCCATGGCCAGGTGCGTGACCGTGACTGCAGCCCAATGACGTGCCATGAGCTGTTTTTCAAGGGCAAGTCATCTCTGTTGTAAAAAGCACGTCTGGTCCAGAACTCGACAGGTGCACGTTGAGACTGTCTCAGAGAGGCTTTCTGCACGCGCTGCCTGTGGAGACAATCGGGACCCACTAGCTGATAAATCACATGTCCCTCGTGGCAGAGAAGCCTGTCCTGCAGCCTCTACCCGCCGAGGAGTCCATTGCCAGGTCCCACAGACCACCTTCTGAGCCACTCAACAAACTTCAGAATTCTGAAGTGTGATATATGTCACCCCCCCCATCCAAAGACATCACGTGTTACGCTCCTTTCTTCATAGTAGGAGATGCTACATGGACAACAGATTGTCCCTTGCCTTAGAGGGGCTGTCCCAGCAGGCCCCAGACACTGGATCCCCACTCATTTCATTGACGTGCAGCCCTTCACGTTTTCATGAGTTTGTCTCCCACTTGCTGGGCACGCACGTATCTTACCAGGGCCTCTGGGGTGCTTGCCACTCCCTGTTCACCAGCTCCAGTTATCACATGCTATCAGTTTAACAGAGAGGCATTGTCTACAGAATATCGAGGTGGCTGTGGACCCCGTGAGGTATCTTGTTTGGAGAACAGGAGCGTTAATCTCCTGGATCTGGAGTAAGATGGTGAATGTGTACTGCTGTCCTTCCCACGTAACGACAAGTCGCTTTTTACGCTCCTCACTGATGGAGAGGGAGGAGAACACATCCACTGTATCAACAGAGGCATTTCATCCAACTTCTTCTGGCTCCGGGATGGAGAAGACACTTCCAGGGTAAACTTCCCTCTATAAACAACTACAAAGTTGGGGGGGATGGGGAGGGGAGAATACGAAACGACTATGTCTGGGCAACAGGCATCAAAGACTGTGATCCCCAAGAGAAAGAATACCCGTGCGGTGATCCCATCACTTCCCTGGCCCTCTGCCTAGGGAAAATTTCCTGAATGTGGCGCAAGAGGCGGGAGCAGAGTAGAGTTTGGAGATCTTACTGAACTGAAGAGGCTCCCAAAATAACTCGAATCTGTGGTCAGGACAGAGGAGGGAGTTGTGCCAAGCGAGGGCACCTCAGACATTTCTGTGGTTATTGCAAATCCTTGGCCATGGGCGGGGCTGTGCGTGAGCAGAGAAAGACTACAGGAGAATTCTATGACAGCAGCTGCTATGGGTTTGCGAAGCCAAACAGTGTTGAGACATACTGGAGAAAGGCCAGCAAGAAAGGAGAGGTTTCATTTATGTCCTAGACTTAAGAGACATCAGAGAAGTCATGCCTTTGGAGTAAAAACCATAACGTAGAGTAAGGTTTGGTCTGAGTCTCTAACACAGCCTAAAACAAGTCTCAACAAGGGCCTTTCATGTGGCTGGGAAGCAGAATTTGAAGGACGAGTCAAGTTGACTTAGGGGGAAACACCAGATCCAAGTCTATGCAAGTTCACACCGTCAGCCAAGAATCCAACCACCTACTAGAATAAAAACCAGCACCACTCAGAGGCAAGTCTAAGAATCCCAAATATCTACCACGTGTCATAGACAAGGCCACGTACAATATGCAGCTCCATATAATAGCAAAAGAATTCCAGACGTGCCAAACAACAATACTCAAGGGAAAAAGCAGTCAATTGAAAGCGACCCTGAAATGGCCCAGATGTTAAACTTAGTACATACAGACCTTGAAGCTGTTATTATAAAGAAGTTCAAGGACTTAAAGGAAAATATGGTCCCAATGAGTGAGAGGATTGGAAATCTTGGAAATCTCTTTATTATTTCAATAATAAATGAAAAAGTGAATGGATTTACTTAAAAGAAGATTAGAAAGGGGCGCCTGGGTGGCTCAGTCGGTTAAGCATCTGACTTCGGCTCAGATCATGATCTCGCGGTCCATGAGTTCGAGCCCCGCATCGGGCTCTGTGTTGACAGCTCAGAGCCTGGAGCCTGTTTCAGATTCTGTGTCTCCCTCTCTCTCTGCCCCTCCCCTGCTCATGCTCTGTCTCTCTCTGTCTCAAAAATAAATAAACATTAAAATAAAAAATTAAAAAAAAAAAGAAGATTAGAAATAAAAGAAGGGGTGATCTGAAGACAGATCAATAGAAACTATCCAATCAAAAAAAAAAAAAAAGACCCCCGGAACAAAACCAAATGGCCCAGCATCTGTATAATTGCACCCCAGAAAGAAAAAGCTGAACATGAGGCAGAGAAAAATGTTTGAAGAAATCAAATAAAAAAAATTCCCAAAGTTGATGATTTCCATATAACAGGGA
This sequence comes from Prionailurus viverrinus, assembly GCF_022837055.1. Classification (NCBI taxonomy): domain Eukaryota; kingdom Metazoa; phylum Chordata; class Mammalia; order Carnivora; family Felidae; genus Prionailurus; species Prionailurus viverrinus. The sequence goes on from NC_062570.1 coordinate 111,738,435, forward strand.
AGACAAAACCAACTTACAGATCCAAGAAACTCGCTTTTATCCCAAACGAGAGAATTACAAAACAAACCCCACAGACACACAAACTGCATCCATGTACATCGTAGTCAAACCACTGAAAAACAAAGAGAAGGAGAAAATCTAAAAAGCAACCAGAGCAAAAAGCACACTGCACATAGGCAACATAGGTGGCTGGCACCTCATCAGAAACAACAGAGATCAGAGGACCCCGTGGAAAGCGGTAAGAGACATTTGAAATATCGAAAGAAAAGACTTGTCAATTCAGAATGTTACATCCAGTGACGATGTTCTGTCAAAAAAAAAAAAAAAAGAATTGAAATAAGATGTTTTCGGACCAGTGGCACCTGAAAAAATGTATCACCGGGACATCTTCACGACCAGGGTATTCTGCTCCTGCGAATCCCCACATCTGGCCCAGCAGCTGCAGTGGGGGTAGGTTTATGAGAGCCTGGTGCACCGTGACCTACCTGGTGTTTGCAGGGGCCAGGGGATGGGGAATACGGATGTGATGAGGCAGCACCCCAGCATCCTTAAGTTTTTGGCGATGAGCGAAATCTTCACGATTACTCCTGATTGTGTCATTGCTTTGATTGCCGTCTTCACCAGGAGGGGGCAGTTCTACCTGGCTCTTCCCACCGAGTGGCTCTTTTTCCACAAGCTGGGGGCGGGGACGGGGGACGGACTTTTGCGTCAAAGTCGAGACCCTGCCAACGTGGAAGTGCAGCTAGTCCAATAACACTATAAGGGGCTGGGGAAATGACCACAGGGTGCATCCTCCCATCCACTGTGGGATAGGCTTGGGCAGGAACCCCATTTATCACCTGGCCTCCACAAGCCCCCCACTGTAAGTGATGGAGCTTCAGGTCTCCTGGTTTCAGATACTCCATCCAACAATCCTTGCAAGTCTGGGTACCCCCTTTCCTCAGCGCACAGGCACGTGTCACTTTGGGGAAGGGTCAGGGAAATGACTACTGGCATAAACTGGCAGTGACATTACAGGATCTTTCCTCCAGGGGACTCAACTCTCCTTTAATCAGTCAGTGAATTAATGAATGGGATCAGCATCTGTGACCCGAGCTGCCATGTATATTTCCCTGGTTCCCATTAGTATCTGTTAGCCAGCTCCTGCTCGCTCTCTCTCTCGCTCTCTCTCTCTCTCTCCCTCTCTCATTATGCATAGGCTCTTTCCTCTCAAAGCAGGAAACGTATCTCTCCCCTCAGGTCTTGCTCAGACCCGAGTGGTCAGCCTGGTCAGCTTATCAGCCTCGATGTATGGAGGGGTGATGGCCAGGACAAGTCTCAAGCACCACGAGTGAGATGTTGTGGGATCTCTTGGCAAAGGGGCATCTCCCCTCTGTCGAGGGTTAGGGAGACCGTTTCTGCTGGAGTAGAGGGTTCAGGGGAGCCTGGGGGTGCAGTGTTCCCTGGCTCCTCCCATCCCCCCGTCTCAAAGGACCACTCCCACCCTGTCAGGACCTGATGGGGACCAAGCACACCCGTTGAGGTTGGACAGTCATCTCCTTTGAACTCTGCCCCTCCCAAAACCAGATCCTGGGTCTGATTTTCCAGGAGGTCCACCCCACAGGAGACGGAAATCTCCTAATGTTGCCAGAGGCCCCCCGGGGCTTCCCCAGGGTGACTGGAATTGTCTGTCAGCCGCTCTAAACCTGTGGCTTCCTGTCCCAAGGCTCGTAGGAGCCATTATCAAGGGGCAGTCCACTCCACACTATTCGAGGACTACCGCCTGCCCACACAGCCCAACGCCCCGCTTCCCTTGTGCACCTCCCCCCGACCCTGGGTAACACAGGTGACAGCCTTGGAGGTCGTGGTCCGGGATCATCACGCCCTGGTCCCGGCCCCCCTGCCAAGGAACGGGATCCTCATCGCCATGGGGAGTGATCGAACACCAAAATCCCATCGGGGGGCTCTGCTCTCAGGGGTTACTCTGTACCAACCACCTTAACCAGGGGCACTTGGTGATGCCTGATGCCCGGGCCTACCTGTAAGTCCTACACTGGGAGCTCAGAAGCAGTGAGTGGGGGCAGAGCCCCTTCAAGCCCCTTCAAACCAGGAAACATCTGGGGACGAAATGGGCAAACATTGGAGGTCACGTCTTAACCACGACGCGGCCAACTGAGGCAACTGCCCGGGTTTTAAACTCGGGGACCAGAGACCAGGCAGAGAATGAGGTGGAAGCGTCTGGGCTCAGAGTCGTTGTACCCCTGGCCTCCGTGCCCTGACTCCGAGGGGAGAGCAAGAAGTCGGAGCCCGTGTGTACGTGCGACCGTCGCCTTCGTGATGGGGGGCCACACCCACCCGGCCCTCCCAGACAGCGTGCGCCTGGGGTTTCCAGGTAGGCAACGGTGAGGAATCAGGACTGTCAGACAAGATGCGGCCCACGCGGCCCACGAGAGCACCACAGATCTCAGGACCCACGGGAATCCGCTGCGAGCTGTGAAACGCACACCGGGGGCCCCCTGACTCCAAAGGTCTTGCTCTGCTAGCCCACGCCTCAAAACTTGGTTCTGAGAATCCGGGACCGCAGCCCTCACAGACCCCCAACTGCCTGAAGAGTGATTCGGGCAGGGCGAGTGAGGGTGGGGGCGGTTCAAGGGAAGGTGCCCGTTAAGTCGGTGGATTTGTCTGCGTCTGAAATCAGAAGCGCGCTCTGGCCACCGTGGTGGGAAGGTTGCTTTCTGCAAGTGGTGGTTTTCTAGAGTGTAAACACAGCTCCTCCTGCTCCTCCCCTCCCCCCCTTCCCTCCTCCTCTTCCTCCTCCTCCCCCTCCTCCTCCATTCTTTGGGAGTTTCCTCTCTGATGGTACAATTTGCGAAAAATGAACATTTTAACAAGAAACCCACGTAGGGGAGCCTGGGCGGCTCAGTCAGTTAAGAGTCTGACTTTGGCTCAGGTCATGATCTCGCGGTTCGTGGGTTCGAGCCCCACGTCGCTCTGTGCTGACAGCTCGGAGCCTGGAGCCTGCTTCGGATTCTGTGTCTCCCTCTCTCTCTGCCCTTCCCCGGCTTGTACTCTGTCTCTCAAAAATAAATAAATGTTAAAAACAAAAAGAAACCTACTTGGACACGCAGGGCGGCAGGGAAGCTGTGAGTTCTCTGCCTGCTGCCCTAGAAGGGAACAGAAAGAGGGGACCTGGGACCAGAACAGCTCTGGCTCCGACAGATCTCTCTACTGGTGTCCGTGTCCCCGGCCTTTCCCAGAGGCAGGACCCCGGTGCTCACAGGGGAGACACGGATGCACCTGCCCTGAGCTCAGCCCTTGAGGCTCACACACTGTGGGCTCACCACCTTTGGCCACTTCCACGGGTGGAAAAGTGAGGCCCAGAGAGCTGGCAACAGTGCGGGAGGGACGGGGCTCAAGTTCAAAGCCAGCTCATGGGGCCCCAGATCCCCTGCCGTGTTTCTGCTCCGCACTGGCCCAGAAAAAGTGCCGACCACCAGAGGACATGGCTGAAGGCGGAGGGAAGCCCCGCTTGGCCGGAGAAGCCCCTGGCTGGGGGGCTCATGGATGGGAAGGGTCCCCCAGCCAGGCCGACCCTAACCACCTGCCCAGGCAGGGGGCTGGGGGGGCCCTGAGGGTCTGGGGGGCATCTGGGAGCTGGGGTCCTCAAGGGGTCTGTGGCGGGCCTCAGGGATCTGGGTGGGCCAGGAGAATCTGGGGGACCACAGAAGTCTGGGGGTTCTGGAGGAATCTCACAGGGTCTGGGGGGCCTCAGGGAGATCTGGGGGTTCCGGGGTAGTCATAGTGGGACGCCCTGTGCTTGCTCATAGCCGCTTGACACTTCCCACGGTCACTGGACGTGACCGGCTCAGTGACGGTGAGTGAGGCCGAGGGGCCCGGCAACACCGGTGGAGAGGGAGGCAGAGCCCGCACAGCCTGGTAAGCAAGTGCCCAGAGACCCATTGTTTCCTGGCTTTCCCCACTCTCCCAGGACGATGGGCGGTCTCTTCCCGAACCTGTCACCAGGGTATTCCTGCACTGCCTGCATCCGGCAGAGGGGTGGGCGCTGGGACTCCCTCCGAGCAGGATCCCTTCCCAAGGGTTCACCGGCCAGGACAGCCGGTGGGGGTGGGGAGACCCGCCACCCTCCGTGAGCCTCCGGCAGGACCAACAGTGAGTGGGCAGGGCCCTGGGCATCCCTCCACCATGGGAGCTGGGCCTGGCCACGACTCCAGGCAGCCTTCCTGAAGGAGGGGAGGCCCAGCAGGGCTTTGAAGGATAGGAAACGTCTGGATAGGCGGATGAGGGTGAGGTGGCCCAATGGGCAAGGCCCAGGTGAACCTGTCCCCTGTCTGCCATGAGCAGATGGCCTGGGGCGTATTCTCAGGTGCATGGGCTATTCGTGTCTCTCCATGACATTTTTAAAAGATGTTTATTTATTTTTGAGAGACGGGGGGGGGGGGGGGGGTGTAGGGGCAGAGGAGGTGGGGAGAGAGAGAATCGGAAGCAGGCTCCAGGCTCCGAGCTGTCAGCACAGAGCCCGACGCGGGGCTCGAACTCACGGACTGCGAGATCGTGACCTGAGCCGAAATCGGACGCTGAGCAGACGGAGCCCCCCAGGCGCCCCTCCACAACGTTTTTAAATGTTGTGTTCATTCTAGCGATCATGTCCTCCTCCGCACTCACACCCACACAGAATCACCTGGAAGGCTTCTGACTCCAGGGCTCAGGTCTACACGTCTCACTCCTTAGTAAGGAGCCAAGAGATAACCAGGGCAGGGGCTCCGAGCCTTTTTCTGCAGCGTGGACTCTTGGGCAGCGTTGAATTCTCTGGAAAGCTCAGAACGTTGCCGGTAAATGCCGAACACAAAACGTGCGGGATGACAAACGAAGCAAATCGCGCTGCACCCAAGGCAGCCAACCAAAGACTTTTCTCCCAATTAACGCGTGATCTAGAAACTGCTCTGCTTTGCCGACACCTCGAATAAAACCCAGCGGCAGATGGAGAAACTTGTACGATTTCGAGGGGCACCGAGCAAAAACGACATCTCAAGGCATCTGCAGCCGCCGTGGGGTGAAGCCGCCCGCGGTTTCTATCGGCCGCAAAGACACTCCGCCGCGTCACCGCCGCCCGCCTTCGAAATACCCACGAGCAGCCGGGGGTTGGCGGAAACGAAGATCCCCTCCAAGTCCACAGACCCCAGGTGAGGGACCCCTGACCGGGAAGGGCTGTGCCGCCGCCATTGTGTTCGTGGGTGGTCGTGTCAGGGAGGCCACGGCCTCCCGCCTTGGTGCTCAGGGGGCACTTGGCCAGCTGGAAAGACACCGGGCACGGAAGGGTGCCTGCACGGGACAGGGCTCTGCTTTACTTTAGCATCGTGACAGTGGCACGATGCATTGGCACGTGGGGTCCCCGGAACCGACGGCGGCTAACAGAGGCCAGCTGGATACGCAGAGACAGTCCCTCCTGGGGAAGGACACGGAGCCAATGAGACGTTCCTCTCCTTTCTTTTAAATTTTTTAATGTTTGTTTATTGTTGGGAGAGAGGGCAGGGGAGGGGCAGGGGGACAGGGAGACCCAGAATCCCAAGCAGGCTCCAGGCTCCCAGCTGTCGGCACAGAGCCCCACGTGGGGCTCGAACCCACGAACCGTGAGATCGTGACCTGCGCCGAGGTCAGACGCTTAACCGACTGAGCCACCCGGGTGCCCCGACACTCCTCTCCTCAAGAAGGTTCCTGTTTTACTGTTTGAGGAGAGGGATCTTCCCATGAGGATTCAGAGAGGGGGCCAAGCCAAACGGGCCCAGGAGCCCAGCCTTCTATTGTGGAGTCAGAATCCCTCCCCGCCCACCCCCGACAGGACTTTCTGTCTTCAGCCCCGTTCACCCCGTAAGAAGTTCGCCCCAGAACGCTGGGCGTCCCCTCAGCATCCCTGAAAGAAACCCAAGCTCCCTGGCCTGGTGCCCCCCCCCTTCCCAGCTCCGGCTCAGCCCACCCCTCGAGGTCATGCCTCCTACTCTACCTGCCGTGCCCTTCCCACCCTCCCCCCAAGGAACTCTGACCTTCCCGAAGGTTCTGACGACACTCACAGGATATCCTCATCCCCCAAACTGACCTGCCCTCTCCACCAAGCACGGCCTCTACTTCTTGATCGTGGCCCGTTGTTTTGTGATGGTCTGCATGGGAGCCCGTCCCCACTTGGCCCAAACTCCAGGCAGGGAAAGCAAATGGTCCCCCACCCAGCCCGGCGCGGGAGATGCTGGGTAGCTCTGAGGCGAGGGCCTGACCCGGGTTGCCGGGGACTGCGGCAGGTGGCCCGGGAGAGGGGGAGAAGGGCTGGGGGCATCAGAAGGGACCCCGAGCGGGCTGAGAGAGGGCAGCAGACATGCACACGCCCCTCTGAGGTCCCAGGTCCAGCCGTAGAGCGAGGAGGCCCCCCAGGACGGCCACACCAAGCTCCCCTGCCTTGCAACCTTCGAAGCAATGCAAGCTGTAAGACAGGACGAAGAAGAAGCTTGGTGTCTCCCCTCTCGGCTACCCCACGACACATACCCTCGATCACTTAAAAAACCAAATAAATAGGGGCGCCTGGGTGGCGCAGTCGGTTAAGCGTCCGACTTCAGCCAGGTCACGATCTCGCGGTCCGGGAGTTCGAGCCCCGCGTCGGGCTCTGGGCTGATGGCTCGGAGCCTGGAGCCTGTTTCCGATTCTGTGTCTCCCTCTCGCTCTGCCCCTCCCCCGTTCATGCTCTGTCTCTCTCTGTCCCCAAAATAAAATAAAAACGTTGAGAAAAAAAAAAATTAAAAAAAAAAAAAAAAACCAAATAAATAAAAAGCCTTATTTGAATTTCTGCCCGAGCCTCTTCCAGAGGGCCTGGAAGCGGGGCACACACAGAAACTCTGCCGAGCATCATCGCATCATCGAGTGCTGCGGTCTGTTGACCAAAACAAGCCCATTGGCAAATCGGCAGGTGACATTTGCCCCGGGAAGATGAAAGGCTTGATTTGGGAACGTCCGAAAGAGTCGTTTAGATATTTGTATTGAGAGCAAAAATAAGAGTGTGGGGGGGGGGGGGGGGCGGCAATAATTAAGTTAATAAAGTTTTTAGTGAACTTAGGAACAATGCGAGTATTTTAAAGCAATGACTTCCGCTGAGGTGTTTAAAACAGATTTTTACGAGCCGGTTTTTTGTTTCTTTCTCTTTTTTCTTGTTTAAAGTCTTGCTCCGTGCAAAGCCTTCTGCATTACTGTTCACCACCTTATTTTCAGTTCCTGAACCGTGATTTTTGCCCTGTGCCTGGGGAGGCCCCACCTCGCCACTTACAGGGGGACAGACGGACAGGCTGGCTTCCCAGATTCGAAGATGCCTCGATGCTGGTCTGCAGAAGCCACGAGATGATACCCAAATTCCCAAGGGGCCAGGAGGCATCGGGGGGGGCACCTAACACTGCCAGCCCTCAACTGCTGGGTGGTCTGTCTCCGCATGTCTCCCACCCGTAGCCCAGAACGGAGCCCCTGGGTGAGGAGGGGACCTCCCAGTACCACTGAGCCACGTGAGCTCAAGTGGACTGCTGTGGACTGAGAGTCTGCGTCCCCCTGAAATCCCTGCGTTGAAGTCCATCCCCCCCCCCCCCACCATGTGTGGTGCCTGGAGCTGGGTCTGTGGGCGGCGGTTAAGGTCAGGTGAGATCACGAAGGTGGGAGGGCCCCGAGACAGGATTCGCACCCTCGCAAGAGGGAGACGAGAGCTCGCTCGCTCTCTCTCTCCGCCGTGTGAGCACGCGGCGAGAAGGCGGCCGTCCAGCGGACTCTCGAGCTTTAAAATGTCCCCCGTCCCGAGGACCAGCAGGCTCGTGACAGCCCAGCCCAGGGCTCTCCGTGGGCCCCGCGGGGCCTTCCTTCATCTCCCGGCTCGCAAGCCTTGGCACTCTCCAGCTGCTCCCCAGCATTCCTTTCTGGGCCACGAGTTCCCTCCACATCAAACGCGGGTCTCACTTCGAACCCACGGGGGCAAGAAACCCAGTCTCAGGAATGATATTCGAGGCGGGGCTACTTCTTGAAGACACACGTGAAATGTATCACTTAGTAAAGTCCCTGATGTACTCAGTACTCAGTACTCAGTGCATTCGTCCCACCAGCAGGCAGGCAGAGCACGACTCCCCGGAGCCAGTCACGGCTCTGGGATACAGGAGGGGACCAGGTGGGCCCTGGACGGACCCGGGTCCCGCCCCGCGGAGCTCACATCCAAGTGCACACACAAATAAGCGACTTGCAGAGCATGTCAAAAAGCAACGCATCCCAGAGAAAAGAAGAGGCGAGGGGGCGGCACATGCTGGGCAGAGGGGTGCTCTGGGCAGGGAAGGCTGCGCTGAGAAGGTCACATCTGGGGAGTTCAAGTCCATGAGAGAGCCAGCTGTGCTGAGGGCTGGGGGAGCAGCCAGTGCAAAGGTCCTGAGGCAGGGGCCTGTCTGATGTGCTGAGAGACCTGCCAGGAGGCTGGGCCACAGGAAATCACAGTGGGGAAGGACAGGGAGAGCAGGAAGGGTGAAGAAGGACAGGACCCGGGGGCATTGGAGGACTCTGGCTTTCCTCTGAGCGACATGGGGAACTGCTTGCAGAGGCCGCAGGGGGATTGGAGCCAGCCACAAATGCTCCAGCCCTGTCTCCCTCCAGGCACAGGACAGGACTGCCCTCGAAGACCAGTGAAGTGTCTGCAAAAGCAGTGTCCCTCCCGAACGGGCACTTTCAAAGCCAGAGCACGCTTGGTCAACTACATGCCCCCTCTGGCTCCGTGACCCGCCACCTCGTCTGAGACAGTCGTGCCTGGGCCCCTGGGACGGCCCGGAGCTGAGCCCCTCGCTGACCCACTCGACAAACGAGCAAGAAGGCTTCGCTGTCTCCGACAGCGAGGGTGGTGATTTTGTTCCCTCAGCGGGACGCAGCCTGACTCGGCGACCGAGGAGCCATGGCTGGGGGTGGGGGGGCATCACCATGATCCGGCCCAGAGGCCGTGGCGGCTCGGGGAGAAGAACAGCAGGGGAGGGGGGAGGGGTGGCCAGGGTCTAGACCGACTTGGGCAGCGAGGCGGAAAGGCCTTGCCGCTGGCCTAGACGTGGGTGTGAGTGGCAACGTGGGCCAAGGTTGACCGCCAACTTTTTGCTGGAGCTGGAGGGATGGGAGGAGGACCCGCCCCAACGGGGAGGCTGCAGGTGGGGAGGTGGGGGGCGGTGTCAGGAGTCTGGACACACAGGTGGCCGGGGCAGACGTAAAATGGTGGCACCACACAGGAATGTGGGGTCCCGGGCCCAGTCCTGGCTGAACAGGTCAAGCCGGGGTGATCCGCTTACACAATCCTGGGATGGGACGGAAGCTCCTGACCTTTGGGCCATCTGGGTCACCCGCAAGCTGGCCTCGCTGGCCATCTGACGGGGAGCTCTATCCTGCCACGCCCGGTATGGACACGGGGCTCCGATGACCCGAGTCCCACCCCAGACCCCCTTCTCCACCCCCGACCCTGGCCTTCAGAGCCAACCTGTCGGGCGCCTGCCACTTTCCTGGGTGCCGTAGGGGGACAGGCCAAGGGTCTTTCCGCTCTCAGAATGCCCCCCTCTCAACAAAGCCCCCGTCTCGCCTACCAGGTCCAGCCGCCCGTGGTTCTGGCTGCCGTTCCCACCCCGATGCAGACCTGAGCCTCACCCGCCCTTCCTTGAGCCGTTTCAACCCTTTCCTAAAACCAGAGCCTCGTAAACCAATTCGGGAAGATGATGGCACGTAAAAAAAAAAAAAAAACGTGTATCAACCGTGCCTTCCGGGCATATCACGCAACTAGAATGTGCGTGTAACCTAAAAGAGATTTCGAGAGCAATTAAAAATCAAATAACTGTGTATCTGTTTACGCGGGGAACGCAAAACGCTTATTCAACGGCCATGATAAGAGCCTAAGAAGAGGGAAACAGGAAACAGAGCAGAAGAAACAGTAACGGTGATGAGCCCGTCCCTGCCGACAGGTGAGAGCTGATGGCTAAAAAAATCCAGGAAATTCACAAGCCCTCGTGAAGGTCATTCAGAGCTTGAACTCGGCAGGGTTTGGGGTGGGGGGTCAGTTTACACCACAGAGATCAATCGGCAAAAACCACGAGTCGGGGCTTCTCTTCCCAATGAGCCCGTTGCCCTGCACACCATCCGATTTACTAAAGCCCGGAGCTGTTTCACCGGTACTTTTAGGAATACGATCCATTCGTGGTGAGATCTACAATTGCCCTTGAAATTCCAAAATTCCCCTTGAAGCAGCGGGAGGGAGAAGGGTGTGTGCACGTACATGGGTGTGCTCACTGGAAGAAATTAAAGTTTGAAAGATTTCTACACTCGTATATAAGCCCTGAGAAAAGTCTGAGAAGAGCTACCAAAAAGTATGGCCAATGGATCTGGGCGGTGATATTACAAGTGCTCTCTCTCTCTCTTTTTTCTTATTTTTGTTTTTCATTATGAACATGTATTACTTGTATGTTGGGAATATTTTATTTTCTCAGATTTATTCTAACAAGCTTAAAGGAACACAGAATAGCGTTTTTCCCATCCATGTAAAAGAAGCAAATTCTGAGAAAAGAAATGGAAGTATTTTATTGGAGACAAGACGGAAGGGCTTGAATATGTTTTTTAAAAATGAACTTCTCCGACTTCAAGCCGTATCACAAAGCTGTCATCATCAAGACAGTATGGGCCTGGCACAAAAACAGACACTCAGATCCATGGAACAGAATAGAGAACCCAGAAGTGGACCCACAAACGTATGGCCAACTAATCTTTGACAAAGCAGGAAGGAATATCCAATGGAATAAAGGCGGTCTCTTCAGCAAGTGGTGCTGGGAAAACTGGACAGCGACAGGCAGAAGAATGAACCCGGACCACTTTCTTACACCAGACACAAAAATAAACTGAAAATGGATGAAAGACCTCAAGGTAAGACAGGAAGCCATCAAAATCCTCGAGGAGAAAGCAGGCAAAAACCTCTTTGACCTCGGCCGCAGCAACTTCTTACTCAACACGTCTCCGGAAGCAAGGGAAACAGAAACAGAAATGAACTATTGGGACCTCATCAAAATCAAAAGCTTCTGCACAGCGAAGGAAAAAATCAGCAAAACTGAAAGGCAACCGACGGAATGGGAGAAGGTATTTGCAAATGACAGATGAAGGGTTAGTATCCAAAATCTATAAAGAAGTTATCAAACTCAACACCCAAAAAATAATCCAGAAAAGAAACGGGCAAAAGACATGAACAGACACTTCTCCAAAGAAGACCTCCAGATGGCCGACCGACACATGAAAAAATGCTCCACATCACTCATCATCAGGAATATACAAATCAAAACCACAGCGAGACACCACCTGACACGGGCCAGAATGGCTCATCACATGAGCAACTCGGGCAACGACAGATGTTGGCGAGGATGCGGAGAGAGAGGATCTCTTTTGCGTTGTTGGTGGGAATGCAAGCTGGTGCAGCCACGCTGGAAAACAGTATGGAGGGTCCTCAAAAAATTAAAAATAGAACTACCCTACGACCCAGCAATCGCACTACTAGGCATTTATCCACGGGATACAGGTGTGCTGTTTCGAAGGGACACACGCACCCCCATGGTTACAGCAGCACTATCGACAACAGCCACAGTATGGAAAGAGCCCAAATGTCCATCGATGGATGAATGGATAAAGATGTGGTATATAGATACAATGGAGTATTACTCGGCAATCAAAAAGAATGAAATCTTGCCGTTTGCAACTACGTGGATGGAACTGGAGGGTATTACGCTAAGTGAAATTAGTCAGAGAAAGACAAATATATGACTTCACTCATATGAGGACCTTAAGACACAGAACAGATGAACATCAGGGAAGGGAAACAAAAATAATATAAAAACAGGGAGGGGACAAAGCATAAGAGACTCATAAATATGGAGAACAGAGGGTTACTGGAGGGGGTGTGGGGGGGGGATGGGCTAAATGGGTCAGGGGCACTAAGGAATCTACTCCTGAAATCATTGTTGCGCTAGATGCTAACTAACTTGGGTGTAAATTAAGTTTTAAAAATGAGCTCCTTCTATAACCGTATTTTTGAGTGATGAAATGCAAAAAAAGAGTTACAGCGAGGGTGTGGAACGTGAGGAATAAACATAGATAAATATGGTGAACCCTCCAGGTCTATGAAGGAACCGTCACTATAACATATACGAGATCGATATCCAGTCTCAACTCAATAAGCAGTCAAAGAAGAAGGAAATACAAATTCTACACCAGAAGACTCAGATAACAAACAGGCATGTGGAAAACCGCAAAGCTTCTGCACCGGCAATTAAAGAACGCTGAACAATATGGAAGTGTCACGATCTGGGCTGTTACTCCAGCCGGAAAGAAACAAAGTGGTAGGGCCCTGGGGTGAGGGAGCCGCGGGAAATCAGCGCCCCCCCCCCCCCCACCGACAGTGCCCACCACAATCTGCTTCTGTCTGGCGAGTACTCTGACCGCCCTTTTCGTCCCACTGAGGAGAAAAGACAAGCTATTTGTACTCTTTTGCGTGACTTTCGAAAATATGCTCCGAGGCAGTGTTTCCCAAGCAAGACTTTTGGAAGCCTGACGAAGGATGTCAGCAGATGTGACACAAAAAGTGTCCTGGCCACAAGCAAGCATGCCTCTGTGCTGCGGGACTTCTCAGTGCCTTTCCGCACAACGTGCCCTGAGAATCTCCGAGAGCAGGTGGGATTGACCCAATGAATTTGATCTCAGAATCTTTTTTTTAATTTTTTTTTTTAATGTTTATTTATTTTTGAGAGAGAGAGACACCAAGCCCAAATAGGAGAGGTGCAGAGAGAGAGAGAGAGGGAGACACAGAAGCAGAAGCAGGCTCCGGGCTCTGAGCCGTCAGCACAAAGCCCCACTCGAGGCTCAAACCCACAAGCCGTGAGATCACGACCTGGGCCGAAGTCGGATGCTTAACCGACCGACCGAGTCACCCAGGCGCCCCTGATCTCCCGATCTTTTTACGGTAACTTTATGAACGCCTCACAGGGCAGTCTCACGAGACTGCTGGAAATCAGACTGAGCAAAAGAGACGCGTTTTGTACAAGGATGTTATTTCTAAGAGTGCAAACTTTGAAGCCACCTGAATTTACCCCAGCGTGGGAAAGCTTACCCAGTTCAGCTGTAGTTAGTAAAAGGTAGGCCCCCTCTGGTTGGCCAGGTAGAGGAGCAGGCTCTTTCTATTGCTTCTTGAAGTCACTGTGCAGAGTCGGGCAGGAGAGCGTGGTGGTCCGTCACTGGAGCCCCGCTCCCCCGGGTTGCCATCGCTCAGGGTCCCCGTTTAACTGGGAGAACCACCTTGGACTCCATTATCATCGGGTCCAGAGATGTTATCGAAAATCACATGCCCTGCTGAAGTCACACCGGAAGGTATACTTAGCCCTAGATGTTTGCGTATCTTTGTTAACCTTTAGGAAGGGGAAGAAACGGAGCCTGCTTCCCCATCGATAGTGTCAGCTCAGCTAACCGACCGGCCCCTGATTAGATCTGACTTTGAGTCGGGACCAGAAAGTTGCGCCGTAGAAACTCATTCGCGTCTGTTGGAGTCTCCTGGGCTGCTGGCTTGTCTGCCTTCTGTGTCCCGGTAAGGGTGCCTGCTGGAGAATTCCTGCCCTTCCCCCGGCCAGATGGAGGGGAGCTGGGAATTGGCCCCACTTTGGTCACAAGGGAGGCAGGAGCCGAACCAAAGATACACAGGTATAAAACCAGACCATCGGAAACCACACAGGTGCCAGCGTAGAGCGTATGTTCTCGAGGGCGACGGTGGGGAATGCAGGTCCGGGGAGCCTGAAGGGACAGCGAGGGGGTCCCACAGGTGGCTACTGACTCCTCCACCCCACCCCCACCCCCTCCCTCTCCCCACTCCCATCCATCTCTCCGTCAGCCTCCCCAGCCATCGCTGCCCTCCTCCCGATTCACCCACAACATTTAACACACGCGCACACAGACGCTTAGCGTCTGTCTGTCTTCTCCGTGGCCCAACCTCGGTGATTTAGGAAGCAGGAGAAATGTACTGATGTGGTCACTAGCCACAAAGAGCCCTTGTGTTCCTGGTGACATTCGGATGACCCTGACCATCCGGAAGATCTCTTGGGGCAAACACCCGACCTGGACGGGCCCGTGGCCATCGCTCTTCAAGCCAAACACACATCTTCTAACCCTTCCTTCCTTCCTTCTCTGGTCCAGCATAGCTGTGCGAAGCCCGAGAGCGTGCCAGGCCCCCAGGTGGGCTAAGGACGGTTCCCGTCTGCCTCAAAAAGTTTATAGTTGAGGACGCGGATAATCTCGAACACCCACATCTAACAGAAACGAAAGCCGACGGCGGCGTGCATTTCCATCTCGGCGGTGAACGAGACCGGTGGCTCGTCTTCCCGGATTTTCAAAGCCAGCCATGAGAGGGCCCAGCCTCCCCGGCCGGCCGCGGCCCCAGGAGCAGAGCCTTTGCACCGCCAGCTTTGATGGCCCCCTGTGCGGGCGGCGTCTGGTCCCAGGCGGAGGTTTGCAAGTTTATCACATTAACTGTGCCCAATCCCTCGAATCCAAATTACAGGCCGAAGCCACAAAATTGTCTCCCAATCAGAGGCCTCTTGCTGAACGCCCCCACAAACACCAGTTCCCCTTAATCAGGGGCGAGGGGACGGCCCAACGCGCTCTGCTACGGGGAACACACTCGCTTTCCCAATTTTGCAAAGTTCCCAGGCAGCCTCCCACTCTTGCGACGAGGGTTTGTGCCTCGCAAGCCGGGGTCCCACGACAAACGCCCACGCGGAGGGCCCCGGACGGGGGCCAGCAACGCCTCCCCCGCCCCGCCAAGGTCGGCCTGGGACCGTCCTGGGGCCCTGGTGCTCCGGTGCGGGGCACGTCGTCGAGGGGACCCCGAAGGCCAGGAGCCCCCGGGCTCTTGCGATTTCCAAGAGCCTCCTTGGCAGACAGATCCCCAGGCCTCAGCCCGCCTCTGTGTCAAAGCCCAGAGCTCGCTTTTCCAGACTCCAAAGGCTCCCAGGAGAGGTCTTCCCTGGAGGCCAGGCTCGTGGGGGGCTCTCCCTTCCGTGGGCTCCTGGGAGGGCCGGGCTGGTGATTGTAGAACATCTTCTGGGCGGGGGAGGGGGTTGGGCAGCCGCCGAGGGCACCGCCGGGGAGTGACATCATGAGGCAGAGTGCTCAAGGGTGGCAGGCAGGGCGGGTGGGGGAAGGGAGCAGGTACACAGACCCGGGGACGATGGTCACAACCGGGGCTCTGCTCTACGAGCCGGCTTTATGGTCAGTCTTGAAGTTGAGGAACGTGGGCCTTCTGGCGGGTCCTGCTTCAGCACTGAGCTGGCTGCCCCGCGTCTTTCGCGTCTCCAAGGAAGTTGTAGCATCAGTGTGCCAACGTCCGCAGAATAACGCGCCGGGAGCCGGATCGTAACTGCTTCGAACCTGCACACCAAGCTGGGCAGAGCCGATAGCTTGACCGGTGGTCTTCCCAGGCGTGGACGGGAATCTCTCCTCACCTGGTCAGATCTTTGATTTCGCTCATCAGAGCTCCGTGCGCTTCGCCGGGTACATCGTGTACGTGTCCTGTTGGACTTAATACCTAAGTGTTTCACTCTTGGGGGGCGCTAATGAAAGCGGCGTTGTGGGTGCTCTGTTTTGGTTTTAGTTGTTATTTATTTTGAGAGAGAGAGAGAGAGAGAGAGACAGAATCCCAAGCAGGCTCTGCACTGTCAGCACAGGGCCCGATGCAGGGCTTTGAACTCACAAACCGTGAGGTCGTGACCTGAGCTGAAACCAAGAGTGAGACGTTCAACCGACGGAGCCCCCCAGGAGCCCCATTTTTTTTTTAAGTTTACTCAGGAAAGATGGCCGCTCTTTGGCCCCAGCCCGGGTGGCCAGAGAGGAGAGAGGGAGCATGGCACATTTTAGGCTGCATCTGGTGGTTCCCGTTGGCACCCCTCCTGTTTTCGGCCCACGCCTGGCATCCTAGGAGGCAGAGTCCAGGCCTCCCCTGCTCCTAAGTGGTCACCACCCGGTGCTGGGAAGGCCTGGCCTCGCATTTACAAAGTGTCTACCCTGGGGCCGACTAAACTCTACCTAACACACCAGCCTCCCGCTCCTTCGTCCGCTGGAAGAATTTGTCCCGAGAATTTAGGATTCTCCCGAGCTGATGACTGGGGCCGGGGCCGCTCATCCAAGATGGAAAGGATCCCCATGTGGTTACTGCCTGATGAACTACAGGGTCTGGTTCAGGGGTTCCAAGGACAACCACGGGGGGACCGGCGGGGCGGGCGGTTGCTGGAAAATGCCCGAGTATCTTTGGAGTTGTTTCTGGTTGGATTCCTTTTTCTCGTTTCTAAAACACTATTCGTTCATAAGAGAACACAGTGGATGGAAAACACATAGAATATAAAAATAAGGGCACCTGCGGGGCTCAGGTCATGATCTCACGGTTCGTGAGTTCGAGTCCCACGTCGGGAGAGCTCGAGCCCCGCTTCGAGTAAAACACAAGCCCTGCTTTGGGTGAGCTCCACTCCTCTCTCTCCCTCTCTCTGCCCCTCCCTCACTTGCGTCCTCTCTCTTTCAAATAAATAAGCAAACAAAAGTCATGCGCTATCTAAACAGAAAAACAAAAAAGAACATAAAACTAAACTAAAATATAGACGGAAGGGGAAAACATCGTTCCCATCCCCCCTCCCCCCCCCCCCCCAAGTCTCAGCTCCTCCCGTCTCGTTCTAAGTCCTTCGAACCAGCTGTGTCTGTCCTACGGTTGAGCTAGTGATGCCTGGATATGTTTGTATCTTGCTTTTTCCCCTTAATGTTCCCTCATCCTCCGAATACACCAGAAGTTCTGTCCCCTCCCTCCCCCGGTTATCGGACACCAGCTCGCCTCAAGGGTGACTCTCACAGGCACATACGTGGCAGGGGAGCCGCGGGTCCCGCCGGACGCGAGCGCTCTCAGTGCTGGTGCCCGGCTCGTCGGGTTCTGTGGCAATCGACAAACACCAGCGCTGACGGATTTCGGTAGAAAAGGAAACCCAGAGGCAGAAAACAGGCAGGAACGGGGGGAGGTAAGACACGCCCCACGTCCTGCCCCGCGAGGACTCTGTACCGTCCCCACCACGACTCTGTGGATGACTGCCCCGGCCCGGGCCCTGTCACCAGACCCCGTGACCTCAGGGACAGAACAGACACAGCCCCGCACTTGCATGTGCACCTGACAAGGACAAAGTTGCGGGATTCGTGCGGGAAACAATCAGCTTAAGCCGCACCTAGACCAGGCACAACTCAACGTCTCCCACGGCGCCCACGGCTCTGTCCCCATCTGTGCCCCTATGCCCGCACTTCCTCAACCTGGAAACCCCACCCAGGTCCACGAGCCTCCGGAATGGCCTCCTGCGTCATTCACGTCCCTGTGCAGCGCCCCCCCCCCCCCCCCCCCAGTGCTCCAGGACCGGTCTACGTGACCAACAGCATGTGGAGCGATAGCATTCCACCTTTCCGACGAGGCCACGAAAGGCTGCAGCCTCTGATTTGGGCTGTCTCCGTTTCCGAGCCGTGTGTGAGGACCAGGAGGTGAGGCAGCCCCGCAGACACCTCACTGCAGCTTCACGAGGCACCTGGAGCCAGGCCGCTTGACCAGGCGTCTCCCGGCTTCCTGACCTTCAGCCACTGCTCGAGAAAGTGCCGGCTGTTGTACGTTGCTGGGTGCCGGGCTGATTCGTTACACAGCAGTAGGTAACTCATACACACCCGCAATCACCCTCGGGTGAGTTCGCGGGAGGTTCCCTGGTTTCTTCCTTCCTGCTCCCCCGCCATTGGCCACTGCCCTGTTACAGGACTCACGCGGCCCCTGTGGGTAGGTCCACTTATCCACGCTCCTTGACAGTGGGGATGGTGCCTGTTCTGAACAGAGGCCCCTAAGATTATTTTCTCTTTTTCAGGTTGACCCCCTGGGTTACGTCTGGGACGCTAAAGGTGCGGGTTGAGTCAGTGAGAATCAGAGCCGCGGCACCACAGATGCCTGTGCCAGGGCTCCTGGCAATGTCTACCCTCCCCTCCAGCTTCACAGGGCATGGATGGACGCACGGCTACTTAGGACGCACGGCTACACAGGACGCACGGCTACACAGGATGCACAGCTACATAGGACACACAGCTACTTAGGACGCACGGCTACACAGGACGCACGGCTACTTAGGACGCACGGCTACATAGGACGCACGGCTACTTAGGACGCACGGCTACATAGGACGCACGGCTACTTAGGAGCTGATCCTACAGAGGCTCTTAAGTCACGGCCAAAAACATTCCTTATAAATGCCTGTGGTTCCAGACGCTCTGAGCTCCCTGCGGAAGGAAAAGGAGGAAATATGGAAGCAGGGACAAGGGTGAGGCAGGAGGCGGCAAATGGTTGAGAGATCCTCTCTCAAAGTGTCCAGGTCTGTCTCGGGTCTCTTGGGTCCCAGAGAGCTAACGCCCGGGAACCGACCCCCAACCGGAGGTGCGCTCAGGATGAGCCCTGCTACAAAAAGAGACACAAGAAACCACACGAAACCTTGCTCATGGGCACTCAGGAGGGCATGATTCTGACAGAGGAGGGGGGGTGAAGGAAAAACCCAAGAACCACCACGTGGGCACAAGGCTTCTTTGGGGGTTGACGAAAATGTCCTACGATGAGATCTTGGTGATGGCTGCACAACTCTGGGAATAGACTGAAAACCACTGGCTTGTACACTTTAAATGAGTGAA
Source organism: Prionailurus viverrinus (assembly GCF_022837055.1). Lineage (NCBI taxonomy): Eukaryota > Metazoa > Chordata > Mammalia > Carnivora > Felidae > Prionailurus > Prionailurus viverrinus. Next base: position 111,757,212 of record NC_062570.1, read on the forward strand.
CTTTACGCTACGTAAATTATATCTCAATAAAGCTGTTTTTTAGAAAAGTGAACCTCGCGATTCTAGGTGCTTTGTGATGTGCCTCTTTCTCCTGGATTTTAGAGTCAGACAGAGCCAGGACGCATCCCAGCTCCGCCATGGCCACATGAGCCTGCCGGCCTCGATTTCCTCATCTGTAAAATGGAGGTAAAGGGCGTAATTTTTTTTTAATGTTTATTTTTGAGACAGAGAGAGAGACAGAGCACAAGCAGGGGAGAGGCAGAGAGGGAGACCCAGAATCCGAAGCAGGCTCCAGGCTCTGAGCTGTCAGCACAGAGCCCGATGTGGGGCTCAAACCCACAGACCGCGAGATCGTGACCTGAGCCGAAGTCAGACGCCCAACCAGTCGAGCCACCCAGGCCCCCGAGACTCTTTGCTTTTGAGGGAAGAGAATACCCTGCACTTTTCTCCCTTAGGGTTTTCTCTGTGCTGTTCAAACATCTAGAACATTCTCTCCTGCCTCCTTGCCTGTTCATTCTGTGCCCTTCCTCATTCTTGGGTGAAGCCTTTCTCTTCGCCCCCGTCCGAATGCTAATGGCAATCGGAATGCTCGGTACTTCTATGTCCGGAGAGGACAGTGGTGGCCTGCAGAAGGCACCTGCCAATTTGGCCATGAACTCTCACTCAGAAGCAATTTCCAGGCACTGTATCTCAGGTGTCCATGGAAAGCCCCTGGAGGACAGAGACTGCGACTCAGTCATGTTTGAGGTCTGTCTCCCTGCCCCCAAACTGTTAAGAAGGCCTGACTCAAACCAAGTCCTTGGCAAACACAAGGATGTGACTGTCTACTCTAAGCGGCCACAAAGCACACCCCCTGTTTCTCCCTCTCCCCAGCCCTAGCGGGTTAAACGGTGCCCCCCAAAAGGCATGTCTACCTCCCCACCACCAGAGCCTGCGAATCTGACCTTATTTGGAGAAAAAAAAAAAAGAAAAGAAAAGAAAAGGTCTTTGCAGATGTAACCAAATGAAGGATCTTGAGATGATATCATCTCGGGTTATCCGTGTGGGTCCTAAATCCAAGGAAGTGTCCTTACAAGAGAGGAAGAGGGAACACAGAAGAGTGGCCACAGGAAGACAGAGGCAGAGGCTGGAGGGGTTCAGCCACCAGCCCAGGGACACCTGAAGCCCCCAGAGGCTGAAAGAGGCAGGAAGGAGCCTCCCCCGGAGCCTCTGGGGGGAGCGTGGCCCTGCTTCTTGATTTGGGACACTGGCCTCCAGGCCGTGACGGAACAAATGTCCGCTCACTTTAAGGCCCCCCGGTGGGTGGCCCTTTGTAACAGCGGTCTCTCCAAGGCCAAGGGAGGGTTGAGGCTGAAGGTAGAGGCTGAGGACTCAGCTGGCCCACCCTACCCCACCCCTTCTCTCTGGTATTGGTAAATATTCTGTGGATGGTCGGCTAAGGAAGCACCATGGGGCTGGATGTAATACCGAGGTCTTTATTCCACACCCGGCTCAGGGTCCTAATCCCCACACCCCCCTCCCCGCCACGGACTTAGGAGCCAGCCCCTCACTCCACGTCTCCGCATCTCCCTACAGGCTCCCAAGTCACGAGGCTGCCCAGGAGTCGGTCCCCCGCCCCCAGCGTGAGGACTAAAGGTCAGCGCATCCCTCTGGGTCAAGGACAGACACCTCCCGGGCAAGGTGCTCCTTGCCGAGGGCGTCCTACATGCTCAGTACTGAAGCAGGAGAGGGAAGGGAGCCGGGAAGGCCCTGGGAGCTGGCGGGACGTCAGCTGTCGCTGCATCTAACGTTGCATTTTGCCTGAAAGCTCTCCAGCTGGTACTTCCAGCCTTGTCTCTGGGTCAGAAGGAAACCAGGCAGGTCAGTCCAAAGGCGCAAAGGGCAATAGATACCCAGGGTCCTGGGGGCACAGGAATCCCACCCCCCCACCCCCCCACCCCCGCCAGGCAGGCAAGCCCAGGGGCCCTCTCTCCTCTAGAAGCTCCAGCTACAGTTAAATGTTTAAGCCAGGCTCCTTGACCCTCTCCATCCTCCCCTTGGGCAGGCGGTGCCCCGGCCGTGGGCTGACACGGTCAGCCTCCCGGCTTCTTACACTTGTGCCTCTCGGCTTCTAGCCACGTCACGTTGACCCACGCCTTTGGCCAATGTCACTTGTGACTGCCTCCCCGCTTCCCCTTGAGTAGAGAGGGGATCTTTTTACGCGAAGGGATGTCAGGCACAAGCCCTGTTCATCCAGAGACCTGAGCAGTGCCTTGCGGGACCGGCCCTCTTGGACCCAGCAGAACCGCCCCCCCCCCCACTTTATATCCTTCATTCTTGTATGGCCGATTGTGCCCCCGATGGACGCGCTTCCTTTTTAAGTAAGCTTGTCTACTCCTTTGCCAGGGTGAGAAGGAAGGAGGGAAGATTAACACGGCTCGACTTCTCTTTAATTTAAAAATGCATTCTAGGATTTAGGTCTCCTGTCCACGGCCAGCTCAGGAGAACTCAGCAAGTAAAAGCAAGCTTACAGACTAGAGAGTCGTTTTTACGTCCTCTTTCTGAATGTAAACGGAGATGTTTAATCAATTCCACATACACCGCGCATCACATGGCCTTCCTTCTGCACAAGAACAAATACATGAATGAATACATTTAACAGGCCTTGACATACACCAGGCCAGGCCGGGCTGCTCACTGCTTCACACATATTACCTTAATCGCTCTGCTCCGTGGCCTTGGGAAGAGTGAGGCCATACCCCACCTGAAGACAGGGGTTTCCCCAAGACCGCACGGCTCCTGGCAGATGCATGTGGGTGGCAGGCTTGGCCGCTTCGCAAACATGGCTGCAAACTTCCTGATACCTTGAAAAAAGGGCTGGGCTTTTCGTGAATTCTTGAAAAGGTAGATTATTATCCTTATCGGCTTCAAAGGCCCCTGAAATTGTTCTGACGGTGCCCACGACACCGAGGGAGGTGCAGGCTAAGGGCACAGACACGCTGCCGGCCGCATGAGGCTGGATAAGGTGCCTCAGTTTCCCCACCCACCAAGTGTGTTTCTGAGGTTTGTCTGGAAGGTGAAATGCACGATAGCAATGAGCTTGGGGGTGGGGTACCTTGCAGGAGAAGCGAGGAATGAGGACAGGTACCTGAGTGAAGGATGGCTCTCCAAACCTTGCAGTAGGTCCTAGGCGAAAATGGGCATGCCTCACATTTGGGGGGGGGGAGGGGGACAGCCTTTCCCTCCCACCCCCATCCCCCCTTTGGTGATTGCGGGGAGAGCCATCTGTCCACTGGGGATTGGGAGAGGTGGCGCTATCTGGAGCCCTCTCACCCCTCCCAGCAGCGGGGAGGGACCTCAGCCTAGCCCCAGTCCTATGGGTTCCAGTGGGACCCAGGAGGCAGAGGCAGGCATCCTGCCCGTCAAGGTCTGCTGCTCAGGATCCAGGGATGTGCTGGACTCTTTATCTGGAACCGATCCTCAGAAAAAGACCCTTAAGGACTTTACCAAAAAAAAAAAAAAATAGTTATAGCCAGCTTATTGGGCTTTTCCCTATGGGCTAAGCTCCTCCCAGCTTCCCAATCGACTGAGCCACCCACTGAGTTTGAAGACGGAAAAGGAGGAGAAAACGATCCGAAGCCGCAGCTCCTCTGACGAGCTTTGTCACCGCTGGGAAGGCACTCACTCGTCTGGTTCGGTCGTGTTCCTCAGATGGACAGTCACCCAATTACAAATAGCAGTGGGGCCTGAGACTCTTCCGGCCCCGCCTTTACAAGTGAGTCTGTCATCACTCCAGCAGTACAACTCTTGTTACGTTTAAAAACACAAAAAAACAACAAACAACAAAAAAGCGATCTATGCAGAGGAGAGAGAGGCGAGGGCTGCTGGGTAGGGTGGCTGGAACTGGCCTCCGCGCCCCGCACCCTGGGAGGTCTGCACGCGCTCCGGGGCCGCGGATGCGCGCCTTCTCCAAGCCCTACGGTAAGCGCGGCGCGCTGAGCAACCACGTGGCGGCGGAACCGAGGCCGGGCGGGAATGTGCGGAATGCGCGGCGCGGCCCTGAGCTGCTCCGGAGCCAAGGCCCAGGTTCCCGGGCGCGCGCTCTCGCCTCCCATCTCTCCCCAGTCGGACCGCACCCCGGCCCCCCGCCGATCGCCCAGGACTCGCGGGAGTAGGTCGAACCCCGCGCAAGCACCCCGGCGGGGTTTGGTGTTAGACCGCGGCCCTTTGGGCCCCTCGGACTCCGCATGCCCAGAACTCCCCAGAGGGTCCAGACCCGCGATCCGCCCCCAGCCCTCACGGCGCGAGGCCAAGGGACCCAAGAGCAGGGGTGCTGGGCGTTGGGCGTGCAACCCCAATTTGCGCACCTGGAAAAAAAAATTGTCCTTCCCTTTCCCCTCCTGGCAAGTGTCTGGAGCCCCAGAACTCGGAGGTTCCCCATAATAAAGACCCCGGCCATCCCTCCACCCACCCCCAAGGCCAAAGCGAAGGCTGGGAACGCTTTGGGGCATCCCAAGGGCACAAAGGAGCAGGCACGAGGATGTGGGGTCCTCCCCCAACACGGTCTCGGGGAAAGCGCGGGGTTGGGGAGCGAGTGACAAGTCCTCCAAGGCGAATGAGGGGGCGTCGAGCCCTTCCCGGGCGGGGCGGGAGCACGCGGGAGTCCACAAGGGTATCAGTGCGGGTCCTCGTCCGGGAAGGTCTGGCGCGGATGAGCCACCGCTCTTGCTGCCGCGGCGCCCCCGCGAGTCGCCGCAGCGGCGCTCCGCGCCCTGGTCAGGGGCGGGGTCTGCTCCACCTCGGGTAGGCCTTGGCCCTGCCCGGCCCCGGGACACGGGGACACGTCTTGGCCTCTTAGGTCATTACCCCCACCCCCCAACCGATTTCTTTACCTCGGTTGGAGGTGGTTATCTGCTCGGTCTGGGCTCCCACTCCGCGACACTTGGCTAGAGACCGGCCAGGGGCCTGAGCCAAGAGTCCAGGGAATTCCTAGCGAACTTTGGGGTTTCATACAATAGCTCAGGACACCAGGCGATGAGTTTTGAGGGACGAAGTTCAAGGCGTTGGATTCTTCTTTCACCCCTAAGACTGCACCTTTTTCCTAGGGAAACAGGGGGCGTTGTGAGCCACCACCCCCACACCTGTTGGGGTTTGCCCTTTAACTCCGGGCACATCGTGCCCACAGCCCTCAGAGCTGGGAGCGGAGTGCCCCGTCCCCGCATCCCGCCAGGCGGACGACCGGGACTCGGGTAGGGGGTTAGTCCGTGTGTGGCTGGAATTAACTCTCAGGGGCGGAAACGCACATGGGCGGCTTGGGACGGTGGGAGGTGCGGCTGCCCCGGTTCCCAACGTGGGACCGTTCCCAGGTGGGCGCCGGAGCCGGAGTTCGTCCCGGCACGCCCCGCAGCTTTGGAGCGCCCGGGTGGGCACCGCAGAGCCCAGGCGGAGCTACTGCGGCAGGCACGTGGACCTCCGGGCGCGCCCGAGGCGAGCAGGGTGGGGGAAGGGGAGCCCCCGCGCCGGGGGACCCCGTGGCCAGCATTCGGAAGCGTTTTCCAGAGCGACTTAAGGGCTTAACAATGGAAAACTCGCGGAGCTGGAGCCAGCTCCTTTCAAGTTGCCGCCAGGTATGCGGCTGCAGGTGACCCCACCTGGGTGCGCCAGCTCGGGTCCTGTGTGGGGTGGGCGGCTGCGGGAGGTCGAGGCCGGGGGAAGAGCTCCACTGGGCCTCGCCCCCCCCTCCCCAAAGCCCCACCGCGGGCCGGCGCGCAGCCGCAGTGCGTCCAGGGGTCGGCGCCGCGGCGGGCCGGTTCCTGAATGAACGCGCTCCCTTCCCCCGCCTGAATGAAGGTTCCCACAGCCAGGGACGGTGGCAAACGCGCCGGCCGCGGAATTCGCCCTCTCGGGGCCGAAGATCCACCATGGCCGCCGTCTCCCCTGGGGGTGGTGAGCGAGGGGGCCAGGAAAGCGGGAAGG